>NW_009952164.1:438322-447958 GCF_000747805.2 Chaetura pelagica
TGCGGGCCGGGCCGGTAGCGCTGCCCGCTGTTACCCGTGAGACATCTGCAAAGTCAAACCACGGAAAGACCTTCTGAGATCACACAGTCACGCACTGGGGGCCCTGAGAAAGGCCACAGGAGCCCTGTCCCGAGCCCTGGACGCGGCTCCCGGTGCTCCCGGTGCCCGGGGAAGCTGCGCGCGCTGCGGGTCCGTCCCACGGACGGAGGAGGAGGAGGAGGTTGCTTTTCTTTCTAGAGCCTGATCTCTTTCCTTAGCTCAGGCTGCCTGGGCACCACTCAAGGCCGTGGTGGGATCCTTCTGGAAAGCTCTCGCTGTCATTCCCAGCCGCGGGGCGGGCGGCACGGCCGGGGTGCTGCTCAGCGCTGCAGGGCTCTGCAGCCTCCAGCTCCTGCACCCGCTCCATGCTCAGTATCACCAGCTGCTGCTCCCATTCGTGCATGTCAGCAAATGTTTGTTTTCTAGTTGAGCAAGAGTCACCATTTCTAGGTCTACAGTGAATGGTCACCTTAGAAGAAGCCAAGAATAGTCTAAGATGCCAACACTGTTTCAGTAGAGAAATCACTTTCATTGTAATATGCTTTTGAGAAACAGCTTCATAAATTATTCTCTTCCCTTCCCCTGCCAAAATAATAAATACTTTACTGTTCTGTTCATAGACAATTATAAATCCACTTCACAGCAGCAGAAGATCTGGATTCAGATCTCTATCTCAGCAGAGTTGAAACCCATGGTTTAGGGGTCTAATCTACCTGACAGGCTACTCCTGGTGGTGAGTGTTCTGGGTCCCTTCTTGAGTCCAATCCAGCTTGTGTAGGACAGAAGCACCAGAAGATAGAATTGAGGCAGGGCTGACAGATGCCTGCAGGACACAGCACTGATTGAGCAACACTGAAGATGAAGGCAATCTTCATTAACATCTTCACCTGGTCTTCATGAACAGATTGAAGAAATGGAATCACAGATTTGTACAAGATGGATTTTACTCCTAGGGAAGCACTGAAACCATCCCAGTTTGAACATTTCAGAACTCTTCAATCTTTCCTCATGGGTGATGTTTTCCAGCTCTTACCTTTTCTGGACTCTCCATTTGTTCCACATCTCTTCTGAAGTCTGTAGCATCCATAGAGGGATGCAGTGCTCAAAGCAAAGCCTCTTAGGAGAGATGACTGGAGCCAAAATCTTGCTTTAGTTTGCTTACTGGCAACAGTTCAGATCTCCTTAGGAGCCCTTTTTTGTAGAATTGCCTCTTACTGACTTTGGCAACAGACCTGTCAGAAACCAGCAAGATGCAGGAATGTGTTGATTCCCAAAATCTCCTGCATTGATGTTAGAAGGACAAGTAAAGAAAGACAGGATTTTTGGTGTCCATCATACACTAATTTGTCTGACTTGTACTACACTTTGTATCACAGAAGCACGAAGAAAAAGAAGGATGTAAAGAGCAGGTAGAATGAATTTGCTGTAACTCTAGAGAGGCAGTGGGAGATCACCAATCTTAATTGCTTCTTAGCTAATTTGCAGGAACCAGTTTCCACAGACCTGACCACCACTGGGCAAAAGGCAAAGAAGCAACCTACCACAGTTACTCTGCACTTTCCATAGCCTGCCTTCATTACAGCCACATCATTTGCAGCCCTCCTGCCTCCAGCAGGATCCCACTGTTAGCAAGGAAGGGATGGCTCAGTCACTCAGCAGCTTTGTACTTCTGATTATTTTAGGCCAGAGAGGTGTAAGGCAGTCAGCAAATGCTGACAAGGTTCACCATTGCCCTGAGTCTCACACACCTGGTTTTCCACTTGACACATTTCTTTTCTGGCTCTAGAGTGAAACAAGTGTCAGTAGGATGGACCAGCTCTACATCAGCTTTCATAAGCACACTTGATGTGGCTGTGATCTGCTGGGACCCTGAAGGACTATTTGTGTCTCACTGTCCGTATCAGCAATTATCTGAAAACCCTTTGTACATGATGCTCACTTCTACTGGTTTAAAACAAGGAAAGTTTGACTAGAGGAGACTGATACTGGATTTGTACAGAGTATTGCTGTAAAACTCTATGTAAGATTGTTTTGCAAAGCTGAGGAAAGAGGTTGATGGTACATTTTGGTTGTGTTCATGCTGAACTTTAAAAGATCTGAAAGTTTCTGTTAAAAACAATCAGCAAAAGTGTGTTCTCTTTGGGCTTGTTTACAGGAAAATTCTTGGTTTTATCTTTCAGTAAATTCTTCTTGTTGTACAGAGACAGAAAACTTGTGTCATCCCCCCTGGCACTTCATTGGTGAGAGTCTGCATGTGAGTGCCTTGCTTGGAAAAAGGGTCACTGCCCTTCCTATATGCCAGGTGGCACCCAGCAGATGTGATGCAGAAGGTAACAGACTCAGGTTAACAGGTGGGAGAGTTCATCTCCAGCATGTGGAGAGACACATGGGGCTTTGGGAGGAAGGAATGCTGTGGGCACTGGCAGAGAAAGGTGTTGCTTGAATAGGTGGGTAACTGTGATAACGACTGAACTGCTGAGATAAGGAAAACATTTGTGGTGTTTGATCCCAGAGTTCAGTCCCAAAGGTTCATGCTCACAGCCCCAGCCTCTAGTGACCAGCAGCTGAGTGCATTGGCAAACTTGTGTGTTAAATAATTTCCCTGGAAGAGCCAAGCTCCTCCTATACAGCCTTTGTAGACCTGAGCCTGTGTGCTGTGTGCCCCCAGATGCACAGCCTTTCCTTTGTGGTCTAGTTCAACACTTCTAAACTAGGATGGGCTGAAACCCTGTGGTCCAGAGCCACACACGGTACCAGAGCCAGTAGCCATGCAGGGGTGCTAAACTGAGAGGCAAGAACACAGTGAGCTGTATGAGCACAGCCAAAACCAGGGAAGTGAAAGTTTTCAGTAAGAAATTGTGAAAAATCAAGTGCTTGCTTCCCCATCTAGTGGTTATGCTCAGAAGGAAGAATGCTCCAGTAAAAATCAGCTGCTGGTCTCTGGAGGCTGGAGCTGTGTGCATGAACCTTTGGGAGTGAACTCTGATCAAACACCACAAATGTGATCTGACTTTTTTTACGTTGATCCTATTCAGCTGGACAGGCAGGTGAGTTATAACTGTCCTCTTCCTCTTCCTCTTCTACCTGCACAGCTCGTTTCAAATGGTCTTTTTCAGACAGTCTTTTTAAGAATGAAAGAGATCAAATAGATCTAAGAATCACAGAAAGATATAGGTAGGGCAGGTCAATTTCTACTTGAACTTGCTGCTTGAAACAAAGCTGGCTTCAAAGTTACATCAGGTTTCTCAGACAAATTTGGTCCTGTTGAATTTGAAACTCTCCAAGGATGGAGATTCCCCACATCACTGGTCCATATGCCAGTACTGCACCACTACTTTGGGAAAGTACTTCAAGAAAAAAAAGGCCTAGAAAAAAAAAAAAAGCTCTCCAATCCTGGGAAGGGAATGGCTGTAAAACTCCCTTTTTGCTGGTAAACTCAGAGGAAACAGTGTTTGCTCTTTGGTTGTGCCAAACACAGACCCAAACTGCCAGAGCGTCCAAGCAGTGCAGGGAGCTGGGGGAGATTTCTAAGCCTTTTACTTTAGCCCCTGAAGAGCCCAAATTCCTGAAAGCCTTGCTCACACTTTCAGGCTCCATCCTCATGTAGCACCCACACAGGACTATGAGGACCAACATTGCATTGACTTAAGTCCTGGACCAGTGTGCCTGGAATGTCATAGTTCAGCAGCAGCAGCCACATTCCAAGTGAACTACAGACTAGCAACCTTGGAAGGCATTTCTTTGTGGTTTTGAGTGGGCTTAGTTGCCCCTGCACACATGCACTTTGCTGGAAGCAAACAACAGCTTGGAGTGACCCAGCTTGCTTCCCCTGACAGAAAACATCAGCTGTGCCCATGAAGGCAGCCTCTGTGACCCCCACCAGGGCATCTTTAGGACTGTGCCCACTGGTCCTGTGTTTTGGCACATCTCTTTGCGGCCCTCTGCTCTCAGGGCCGAGGAAGCCTTCTTGTCATCCTGGACCATTATCTAAGTGGGTGCTGGTGATCACACCCAGTGCCATCACCCACCAGCAGCAGGTTGCTCTTCTGGGGCAGCCCATAAGCCATGGCCAGATGAGCAGGACTGTGCCAGCAGGAAGTAATTCAAATTCTAGAGTTTCCCTCAGCTGGGCTGTTTGTCAGGTGTGAAGCAGGTAACACAAAACCATTCCCCTTCATCTCAGTGGCACAGTGTCCCACGCTGCCCCAGAGCCTGGGGATGAACTTGCACACAGTCCTGGAAATGCTGAGTAAGCCCCATAATATTCCATTCTTCTCATAAGCCAGGTTCAGTCCTGCAGGGGGTTGAGCATGTCGAGCTTCACTCCTGAATCAATCCACTGATAGAACCTATTGATCTTTTCAACATAGCAAGTATTTTACCTGGTAGATTTCCCACTGAAATAATTGTGATTCCTTGCAGATGAGAGTATTAGAAGGACAACAGCCTGAAAGCCTTCTGAAGTTATACCAGATAAAAGACAAGGTGGTTGGTTCCTCACATGGGCTTCCTCAAAACTGTCAGGAGATGACAGCTTTCCTTAGAGCTGGAATTCCTTAGGCCCAGCCATCCAGCCAGTTTTTTACCCAATGAAGGATACAACCATGAGAACCCAGTTTCTCCAGGAGAGTGCTGTGGGAACAGCATTCATGTTGACATTGGTCAGTTGAATTTGGCACGAACTCACACTGCTGAAAAAGAAGTCTTATCCTTCATAAGGTTGCTTATCCCTGCCATCTCTCTTGGGTAATGAGTCTTCTGGAAAATAACCCAATCAGTGCAGAGACAAGTGAAAAAAAATAGGTTTTCAACTGGATCAATTCCAACAGAACCTGATTACATGGAGTCCTGGATACGCTTCCAGTGAATAATGGTCAGTGTAGCACTGAAAATCATAGAAGTTCTGGTAGAAGATCTCTGGAGGCCTCTGGTACAACTTTGTGCTTGAGCCAGGTCCACCCCAGCAGCAGATGAGGTGTTTTACTACTGACCAACAGGGTGTGAACCAGGACACAGGCAGAGCCATAGAGCTGGAAATGAGTTTGTGATGACCTGATGTGTCTTCATTCTTGAGTCTCTGTTTCTTTTCCTGCTGAAATCAAAGCTTGGCAGCTGTAGATTCAAATGCCACATGATGCTGTTGCTGTCCTGCTAGAGAACACAACACTGTAAATCCTTCATGATCCGAGATCATCCAAATTACAAAGTCCTGGAAGTAGAAAGCCTTCCAACACTGGGGGTTTAGGGGGTTTGCGTG
Organism: Chaetura pelagica; assembly: GCF_000747805.2. Taxonomy (NCBI): domain Eukaryota; kingdom Metazoa; phylum Chordata; class Aves; order Apodiformes; family Apodidae; genus Chaetura; species Chaetura pelagica. The sequence goes on from NW_009952164.1 coordinate 443,619, forward strand.
GGTTTGGTGTTTGTTTTTTTTTTTCTTTTTTTTCTTTTTTTTCTTTTTTTTTTAAGAGAGAGAGAGCTCAGCCATGGAAAAATATTTAATTTGTCAAAGTCATAGTGACTTTTAGGCCATGTCCCTTTAGAAATGCTGACCTAACAATAGTACTAATCAGAAAGTATGGCATTTATAGTATCTTAATGGCACGCACCCAAAATAGATTCTAGTTATATCAGCAAGTTGACAAGCTCACGGGGTACAGATAACTCTTGTAATTAATTTCTAAAAGTCACAGGAACTGTAAAGTTGGTGGGGTGGAGTTTACTTTTTATTGAAATAATAAAGTGCCAGAATCACATTTACCTTGGTCTCATTATATACTCACTTGAAGGGAAATTAAATCAGAATCTGGCTTTCAGTCTGTTAGAATAGAACTGTTAATATTCATCTCTTACGTTAATGATGCTGGAGAGGAATGGGCTCTAATTAGAACATGAATAGAGAACACACTGTGACCTGCTGGCTCTTAAGGTCTAGTGAGTGTAACTTTCTGAGGTATGTTCTTGCTAAATCACTTCTCTTAACTAGGTCACATCACCCACTATGCTCGTACCATGTATTCATTAGAGAAGCCCAGTACAGTGATTCCTATAATTAAAGTTGCCCAACATTTCCATGATAAAAACATGTTCTTACTTAATAGATTGGGCTGTACAGTGATGAGATACTACATTTTAGGGCAGGTGGGGATATCGTTGAACTGGTGTTTATTTTTTTTTTGTTTTTTTTTTCTTTTTTTCTTTTTTTTTTAAGAGAGAGAGAGCTCAGCCATGGAAAAATATTTAATTTGTCAAAGTCATAGTGACTTTTAGGCCATGTCCCTTTAGAAATGCTGACCTAACAATAGTACTAATCAGAAAGTATGGCATTTATAGTATCTTAATGGCACGCACCCAAAATAGATTCTAGTTATATCAGCAAGTTGACAAGCTCACGGGGTACAGATAACTCTTGTAATTAATTTCTAAAAGTCACAGGAACTGTAAAGTTGGTGGGGTGGAGTTTACTTTTTATTGAAATAATAAAGTGCCAGAATCACATTTACCTTGGTCTCATTATATACTCACTTGAAGGGAAATTAAATCAGAATCTGGCTTTCAGTCTGTTAGAATAGAACTGTTAATATTCATCTCTTACGTTAATGATGCTGGAGAGGAATGGGCTCTAATTAGAACATGAATAGAGAACACACTGTGACCTGCTGGCTCTTAAGGTCTAGTGAGTGTAACTTTCTGAGGTATGTTCTTGCTAAATCACTTCTCTTAACTAGGTCACATCACCCACTATGCTCGTACCATGTATTCATTAGAGAAGCCCAGTACAGTGATTCCTATAATTAAAGTTGCCCAACATTTCCATGATAAAAACATGTTCACTGTTTCTTGTAGGTTTAACAGGCTTTAAAGCTCTGAAGTAAAATTTTCCATAGTGGATATCTTTATCAGAATAAGGGCTTAAATTAAAAATGTAATTATTGTTTTGTAGATACTCACATCATGGGTAATTACTCTCACACCTTTTAACAGTCGTGTTTGCCTCAGTTTGTAGGACATGTCTGCTCTGGGACAGGAACTCAGTTCCATAAAAACTGGAGCTAAGTGAGCCACATTATGTATTCCTAAAAATTATGGTTCTTGTGTGATTAGAGATACATGAATGTTTTCAACTAAATTCTCTGCAAACTGTCTACACTAAATGTGATCCAGTTCTCCAGGGAAGAGGCCCAGACACGGTCTGGACTCACACATGGACTCAGGCTGCCTAGCCCTGGAAGCTGCCAGTGGACTCAATGATCTTGAAGGTCTTTTCCAACCTGAGTGTTACTGTGATACTATTGATATGACCTGAGGGAATGGTGGGAAGATGTGCAGGGGGAGGTTTAGGTTGGACATTAGGAGGAGATTCTTCACCCAGAGGGTGGTGGAGCACTGGAATGGGCTCCCCAGGGAAGCAGTAATGGCTCCAAGCCTGAAAGTATTCAAGAAACGTTTGGACAACACCCTTCAGGGAAATGGTGTGAACTTTGGGGTTGTCCTGTTCTGGGGTGGGAGTTGGATTTGGTGATCCAGGCTGTCCCAGGAGGTGCTTGAGCCACCATCCCTGGAGACATCGAAACAGACAGATGTGGTGCCAGGGGACAGGGTTTAGTGATGGATGCGGCAGAGTTGGGGTGGTGGTTGGACTTGATGGTCTTGAAGGTCTTTTCCAACCAGAATGATCCTGTGATGTGCACGAAAAGAAAAAATCCTACAAGGCTGTTGAAAGACTAAGGCCATGATCAGAGAAGATGATAAAATCAGCTTTAAATTAGCTGGGATCAAATAAAGAACGCTGCAGCCTAGTGACCAGAGCTTCAATAATTGCCTGGGGCTAATTCTGACTGAGCAGTGTTGGTGTTCTCACTCCCTGTGACATCAGGTGTTCAAAGATCTCACCCTAGGGCCAGCAACTGCCTCCTTGCCCTCTGCTCTGCCCACTCTCAGGTTCCATTACCTGCACTGTTGGCAGTCTCAGATGCTCCTATTCTCATAGGTGCTTGCTGGAGGTTTTCTTGGCTGTTGTTAGTTGTCAAAAATTGCCTCCAGTCTCTGAACAGTTGCACGTGGTCTCTGAGTGCAGCTGTGGCTTTACCCATCATGCTGCAATGCCTGGTTTTTCCCCTTCAGGGAGCAGATGCAACAGTGGTCACTGAAGCTGAAGGATTCACTGCCCAGCCTCCCTTTGTAGCCTCCCTACAGGCATCAACGCATCAGGCTTTGCACTCAAATACTTCCTATTCAGACTCTGCTCCAATCACAGAATAATTAATTAATATTAATTATTATTAATTTCCTTGAATGCTTTTCTCTGCCATGTTCCTTTTATTTCAATTCTTGGATTCTCTCCAGAATTTAGACTCTTATTTGCCATGGAAGTCAACAAGCTCAGCAGCCTTGAGGATCTGGGACTTTTTTTTGACAAATAATAATTTTCCAAATCTCTTTCCCATTCTTAGCTGCAGAAAGGAGAGGTTCCTGCTCAGGCCCAGCCCAAACATTTCTGAAGTCTTGCTGTGTGTCCTCCATGTACCTGTGGATGCCGTTGCCAGGGTCCTGCCCTCCAAGACCCTGAGGATGACTTCTTCAGGACAGTGTAGCACATCAAATAGTGGCAAGTGTCCCAACATAGCCACTTATTCCCTGGTTGCTGGGAAGGCTGTTCCTGTGCTCCAAGGAAGGTGTCCTTAACGAGCTGCCAGCTCTCTTGAGCTCCTTTGTCTTTCAGACCTGGCTCCCACAGAATCTCACCCATTCCAGAATAACCCCAAGTCAGTTCACTCGAGGGGTCTGCAGCCTGCTCTTTGCCTTTCCCACTCTCACAGCTTCATGGTTGCTCCAGTCAAGGCTGCCATTGATTATCACAACCCCAAACAGTCCTTCCTTGGTTGTGATTACCAACCCCAGGAGGGTGTCCAGCTGAGATAGATGGTCTGTCCAGAAAATGTGCTAAGAATCTGTCCCTAACACCCTTTAGAAACCACCTGGATTTATTATGCCCACTGTGTTGCTCATTCAACAGATAATGCAGCTTGCACCAGTAATCATACAACTCACAGAGTCACAGTTATCAGGGCTGGAAGGGACCTCTGAAGATCACCTAGTCCAACTCCAAACAGTATTGTCTGATCTACAGAAATTGTCCACCAAATGCTGATAAAGGACATTCATTTACAGAAAGGTATCATGTAATTTTTCTAAATCAGTGCCTTTTGTTTATTCTTGTTAACTTTTGCCAGTCCTGCTGGTGTATTCCCAATGGAAATTTCTAGCAGCTAAATCAGATGGTTTAGATTCATGGTACTCACAGGAGGGATCACAGGGCTGGCCCTGGGCTCCTGCTCTAGAGATCATCCAGTCCAACTCCCCCAGTAAAGCTGGATCTTCTGGAGCACATCACCCAGGACTGCATCCAAGTGGGTCTGGAAAGTCTCCAGAGAAGGGGACTCCACAAGCTCCCTGGGCAGCCTGTCCCAGGGCTCTGTCACCCTCATAGTAAATAACTTTTAAATCATATTTAAATGGAACTTCCCATGTTCCAGCTCGTGCCTGTTGCCCCTCGTCCTGTCACTGGGAACTACTGAGCAGAGTCAGGCTCCATCCTCCCTGCACCCACCCTTTAGATACTCAGCAGCATTAACGAGGTCTCCCCTCAGCCTTCCCTTCTCCAGGCTGAACAGACCCGGCTCTCAGCCTTTCCTCACCAGGGAGATGCTCCAAACCCCAGTCATCTTTGCTGCCCTCCCCTGGACTCTTTCC
>NW_009952164.1:448931-478442 GCF_000747805.2 Chaetura pelagica
GGGCCCGAGGGGCGGTTGGATCCGCTTCCCACCCATCCCAGTCGAGTTGCTTCTTGGGGTCATTGTCAGCACCTTTAGGGCTGTTGTAAATCTTTCCTGAATTTCAACTCGTGTTGATCCTTTAGTCAGACGGTAATTGAGGTGGTTATGTAAAACTAGGTGAGGTATTATTTTTGGAATTATTTTTGTAAGCAGAAAACCTCAGAAGTGAAGAAACGGTGTTTACATTTTTCTCTGAAGAGGCTTAGGAAAGCCTGGGCTGCACCACTGTAAGATTTGGGTGTTCTGCTCTAAGGTGATGTTGCTTAAGTGATGATGGGCATCAACAGTTTGTCTTTGAGAATGACTGACTTCTGTCAAAGTCTCTGCAAAACCAGCTTTTCCCCCAGCTGTCTCTGTTTCTGCTCATTGTCGGCTAATGAAAGAGGGAGGGGTGAATGATGAATGCCTGGAGCTGGGTGAATGGAAGTGTGTGAGGCCCTTTCTTTCCAAGTTGTTTCTTGTGTTTGAACTCTGTACTGGGGCAATTGCAGTTCTGATCTTAACATTAAACAGTAGGTATCAGATGTCTCTTGTAGGTGTAGCTTTTGAAGATGAAGTATACAAGCAGCTAACCACAGAATTGCACTTAGTTTATTTGACAAATGCTGGGATGCAGCATGTCTTGTGCTGCTGGCTCCCAAACTCAGGATGAGCTGTTAGTGCCCAGAGTGGCACAATAAGTGTTCCTGAGGATGGTAGTAAATAGTCAAGTGTGTAATGACTGTTTTTGAGAAACTAAATGATATTCTGTAAATACTGTAATTTTGTTTACCTTGTAATAGATTTTGATGGTTTATTATTTTCTTTTTCAACTAGGAGTTTGGGAATGGTTACTTTAATTGTGCAAACCCCTCACTTTACCTTAGTGGGAAACAATAAGCTCAAGGGGAAGGAGAGCTAAGTTCCAGCTAGAACTGAATCTTACCAGGGGTGTAAAGAGCAATAAGAAAAGTTTCTATATGTATGTTTGGGCTAAAAGGACAACCGAGGAAAATGTGGGCCTTCTCCTGAAGGACCTGGGAGACCTAGTTGTGCAAGATATTGAGGAGTCAGATTCTCTTCTTTGCACCAGTCTTCTCTGGCAAGTGCTCCAGCCTAATTGCAAAAGCCACAGCAGGAGAAAGCAGGGACTGTGAGAAGGAAGCACCCCTCACTGTAGGAGAAGAACAGGTTTGTGACCATCTAAAGAGCCAGAAGGTGCACAAGTCTGTGGGACCTGATGGGGTCCGTCCACGGGTCCTGAGGGAGCTGGCGGATGCAGTTGCTGAGCCTCTGTCCACCATATCTGAGAGGTCATGGTGGTTTGGTCAAGTTCCCACCAATAGGGTAAAAGGTCATGTAGCCCCTGTTTTTAAAAAGGGAAGAAGGAAGACCCAGGTAACTACAGGCCGGTCAGTCTCGCCTCTGTGCCAAGAAGGTCATGGAACAGATCTTCCTGGAAACTCTACTAAGGCACATGGAAAGCAGGGAGGTGATTGGTGACAGTGGTAACCCACATGACATCCTGGTCTCCAAACTGATGAGACATGGATTAGACAGATGGACCACTTAGTGGATCAGAAATTGGCTGGATGGCTGCACCCAGAGAGTTGTGGTCAATGGTTCAGTGTCCAGGTGGAGGCAAGTGATGAGTGGTGGTACCTCAGGGGTCAGTGCTGGGACCAGTGCTGGACCAGTCTCTTTCTTGGAGACATGGACAGTGGGATTGAGTGTCTCCTCATCAAGTTTACTGACAACACCAAGTTTGTGGTGTGGTTGACACTGTAGAAGGAAGGAATGCCATCCAGAGGGACATGGACAGGCTGTGGAGGTGGGCCAGTCTCATGAAGTTCAACAAGGCCAAGTGCAAGGTCCTGCCCCTTGGGTTGCTGCAACCCCAGGCACAAATACAGGCTGGGGGGAGAATGGCTGGAGAGCAGCCCTGAGGAGAAGGACTTGGGGGTGGGAGGAGATGAGAAGCTGGACACAAGTCATCAGTGAGCACTGAAGCCCAGAGGGGCAATTGTGTCCTGGGCTGCATCACAAGAAGTGTGGCCAGCAGGGCCAGGGAGGGGATTCTTCTCTACTCTGGTGACACCCCATCTGGAGTGCTGTGTACAGCTCTGGACCCCTCAGCACAGGAGACATGGAACTGCTGGAGACAGTCCAGAGAAGGGCCACAAAAATGATCTGAGGGCTAGAGCATCTCTTGTATGCAGACAGACTGAGAGAGTTTGGGTGTTCAGCCTAGAGAAGGGAAGGCTCCAGGGAGACCTTAGAGCACCTTCCAGGGCCTGAAGGGGCTCCAGGAAAGCTGGGGAGGGGCTTTTCACTAGAGAGGGCAGTGACAGGACCAGGGTAATTGTTTTACACTGAGAGAGGGGAGATTTAGGTCATACATCAGGAAGAAATTCTTCGCCATGAGGGTAGTAAGGTGTTGGAACAGGTTGCCCAGGGAGGTTGTGGCTGGCCCCCCCCCCGGGGGGGTCAAGAACCGGTGGATGAGGCTTGTACAGCCTGGTCTGGTGGGAGGTGTCCCTGCTCATGGCAGGGAAGTTGGAACCTGATGATCTTTATGGTCCCTTCCAGCCTTAACATTCTATGATTGTATGAATTCCAAGTTACTGATGTTTATTACATCATTTGATCCTAACTTGTCATGTGTTGCCACCCATATCTCCATTTCCTCAGAATTATGTAGACTGTTGGGGTGGAGGCAGGGGGAAGTGTGGTGCAATCCTTGTTTTTTCATCTGATCTTCCTTCTCTTTGTTTTTTTTCCTCTTCAAACCCTTTCCTGACTCCAGTGACTTCCCTCACCTGCTAGTCTCTTTTGTGCTTGCATATCCTTCCAGAGTTGCCATCTTCATACTTCCCTCTTCTGTTTCTTCTTGCAATCAGAATGGAATATAATCTCTCATAAGGCTAAGCAAGATCATCTTGCTTCTGGGCTATTGTCTTTGTTCATTCCTACATCATTAGCTGCATTGCCTGATGTTAGTTTTCTTCCCTTCAGTTCCATTTTTGAGGTGTCAGTTCTTTATACCAGTACAAATCCTGCATGCTTTGTGGAACTGGCATTCTGCTGAAAGTCAGGGAATTCCATGGTCTTTCTGTTTGCCTTGTTTGCTGTCTCTGACCTGGCAATGATGTTCTCAGGTGACTTTGCTTCTCCTCATTCCTAAATATATCAATCTGTTTTATTTTTCCAGTGCTGTAGGTGAATGTTGACTTTCATTCAAATATATGAACTGACTGTTTTGGTTTGATAATACTTTGATCTTCTATTTCATCTTGTCTTGTTTGAAGTATTTGATAGATCAATGTTCGTGTTCACAAACCTAGTGTAATTAAAGCTCTTAAATATTCCTTGATCTTGATTGATCTGTGCAGCAGTGCTGTCTCAATCATACTACTTTGGGAGGTGTGAAGCTAATTATTCTTTGACACATAGTAGACACAAGTACCTAGAAAGTCATTCTCACAGATTGTTTTTGCTTTCCCTGTTTGAACAATAGTTTTCCATGTCTGTTCATGCAAGTGAAACTCTAATTAGACTCTTTACCCATTTGATTACTGCAACAAGCCTCCTTCTGGCCTTGAGAAATGCTGGTTTGTTCTGTCTTTGTCCTTTCATCTTACTGATGCAAAGTTCTTTTAACCTTTTGCTTTTACCATGGCACTCCTTGTTTCAGTTAATTCATTGGCATTTCCTTTGCCAACAGTGTATTATTTCTAGATTCTGATGTCTCTCTTAGTCTGTTTGTCTTAAATAACTGCTGAGGTGTCAGTACTTCCTACAAGTAACCATCTACCAATGTTCTTTAAGCCTTCAGACTGTTTTATTGGATGATTTTTCTGGGATGCATTTCTTTGAAGTTAGAATCATAGAATCGTCAAGGTTGGAAAAGACCTTCAAGATCAAGTCCAACCATCCACCCTACAACCCCTAGCCACTAAAACAAGCATTACAAGCATTCCCTCTAATATTCTGGTAACTACTTCATTCACTACACTATAACGATTCCTTGAATTTTTTCCATTCACTTGTCTTTCCTTTTTCTCTAGTGAGTTGGTGAAACTGAGCACCTGCCTCTCTGTAGTGATCTGGTGAACAAGCTGTGTCATGGCAGAAGAAGGTTGTTGCATTAAGGGGATTCTCTACTGCAGAGAAGCAGGGTGAAGGATGAAGTGGTTCAAGTGCCACTTCTTGGAGAAGTTTGTACTGTGAAGTTTCCTAGAAATAGGTCCAGATCTTGGCATTGCCCCTCATCAAGAGAGGAGATGAGCTGCTATGTGTGGAGCTAATGAAGAGAAAGGGAGAGTAACTTCTTTCTGGCTGTATGAAGTTGGATCAGATTTGTCACAAAGATTTAGTGACATTGTGATAAAGGCTTTGGGGACTGGCATTGTGAGAAGTTTGATAATTGAAAACCAGGATTTTTGAACGGTAGGCACTGCTGTTGCTGCTAATAAAAGTAGTATAAAGTAGTTACTGAATGGTATTAGAAATTTCTCTGAGATATTCAACGTCGTGATTCAACGTGGTGTTCTAGGTGGATCATGTCTTAAAACTGACACATTGCACATGTGGCAGTGAGGTATCCTAGAGAACCAGACAACTTCCTGCCAGGGATATATTCATGTAAATTTGAATGCTTTTCTCATTAACTTACTGTTATATGCAAACAAACCACTACTCATGTATTAACTTGCTTCTGAAGCTACTCTTCAGATGACAGGATCTCCTTGTGTTGAGAATTAATTGCTTGATCACATGGTGTTGAAAATTAATTGCTTGATCACCTTTCAGCCATTGAAAAGTTAGAATTGTTTCTCAGGGCTTTCTTCATGCTTCCCTTTCTGGAGATACCTACATCATCTGTGTTTGCAAACTCCCTTCTTAGATACCAAAACAAATTTATTTTGTTTTCTGAAATTACTAAGCATAGAGTTTCTGATCATAACAAGTTTACTGTGTATCATAGAATCACAGGATGGTTTGGATTGGAAGGGACCATGGGCAGGGACACCTTTTGTGAGACCAGGTTGCTCGAAGCCCCATCCAACCTGCCCTTCAACACTTCCAGGGATGGAGCAGCCACAGCTTCTCTGGACATCCTGGGCTTGTGTCTCACCACCCTTACAGTGAAGAGATTTTTCCTAATGTCTCACCTAACTCTCCACTCTTCCAGTTTTAAACTGTTACCTCTTGTCCTCTTGCTACTTGTCTGTTTAAAAAGTTGCACCACAGCTTTCTTGTAGGTCCCCTTTAGGTATTGGAAGGCCTCTAGAAGGTCTCCCCAGAGCCTTCTATTTAGGCTGAACAATGTTCTTGGCATGTCTTACTAGAAGAGGTGCTCCAGCTCTTGGATCATCTTTGTGGCCCTCGAAGATCTGAGAATCCACAAGCTTTTTTCACAGTAGAAGGATCATTCCTCTGCTGGAATTGTATGATGCTGACATTACTTCTGTGCTGGTTCTGGGTTTTTTTATTCCCCCTTGTCTTAGAGTAGCTTTTGGAGAGAGGAAGGTCTGTTGCTCCTTTGAGAGGAAAATAGCTGGAATGCACCACCGTCCCTGATATTTGTTGACCCTATAGACAAGATCTCTTTATCCCATGCTGATTTACTTCAGAGCAGCTAGTGGGCACAAAGTTAGACTGAGTGGTTTGGGTTGTTTTTTTTAAAAATGTCCCAATAATTCACACCCAAATGTTATAAAGTACTATTTTATTCAAGATAGAACTGTCTAAATACTTGAATGATGGTTGCTAACACTTCTGTGAGTTCTTTATAAATATTGGCAAAGTTGTTGGTCTGCCTCATTATTTTCTTCTTCCTGTCATATGAAAATAAGCTGCTGTTTTCTATTTCTGACAGTTTTGCTGTATGTGAAGCTGAAATAGTAAAATTGCCTAATGCAGAGGGCAGCTTAGTTCTGTTAATTCTACAAGGCCTGTAGAAATGGAATAACATGTGCTCTGGAAACACAGAAGGTCTGTGCTTTAGATATGATGTATAGAATTTTTATTTCTTCATAAACCTGTCAGTGGCATTCTACTTTCCTGTGCCAGCCATGGAAGTACTGTTCGGAAGTGGCCTGCTTGCTTGTGCTGTAGGAACTGCAGAATCACAGAGTGGTCGGGGTTGGAAGGGACCTCTGAAGGTCATCTAGTCCAACTGGCTTGCTAGAGCAGGGTCACCTGCAGTAGATCCCACAGGAACATGTATAGATGGATTTGAAAGTATCCAGAGAAGGAGACTCCACAACTTCCCTGGGCAGCCTGTCCCAGGACTCTGTTACCCTCACAGTAAAGAAGTTTTCCCTCATGTTTAACTTGAGCCTCCTGTGCTTCAGCTTGTGCCCATTGCTCCTTGTCCTGTCACTGGGCACAGCAGAACAGAGAGTGGTCCCATCCTTGACATCCCCTTTAGGTATTTGTAAGCATTTATAAGATCCTCCTCAGTCTCCCTGCTCAGGAGACAAAAAAAATTAAAGGGTTTGAAGGTGAATGAGAACATCAGATGTTTTTGCCTCATAAAAAACAACTTATCACTGTTGTGAAAATGAGGCAGAAGTATATATTTTTTTCTGATGTCAGTATGTTCACCATGACATCACTTGTGAAGTCTTGCTGTAAATGATCCAGTCGTGTTTCCTGTACTCTCTGACTTGTATGATTGGACTTTGCTTGTGGGATCTTTTTTGGGTATCAGGTGTTGGTGGTGTTGCTTGCTTGTTGCTTTCAGTCAGTTTATAGCTGTTGGAAGAGAGAAGAGTCTTATTTTATTATCAACACCTTGAGAATTTTATAATGCTGCAAACTGCACATATCTCTCAGGATGTGTTTTTAGCATGATTATTCTGCTCTTTAATAGTATTAAATAGAACTTAAATAGTATTAAAGTGAAAAAAAACCAACAAACATTTTTGCAGCTGGAGCTGTTCAAATAAGCATAACTAAACTTAACTTTGAACTTAAATTGTTCTTGACCCTCATAAACCATTTGCAGGAAATAAATTACCACTGAATATTATTTGTGAGTTAACAACCTAATTGTTCTTTTTTTTAATACTTTCATTGCTCATGATCTACTTATTTTCTCAGGTGATGTATTATCATGAGTTAAAGTCATAGCAGTTGTTATCAGCTTGGATGTTCTCATTGTTGAAGATTGCTTCTTCAGATCCAAGCAAGGACTTGGTTGCCTGGAAGTTTCTCAGTGTTGTTTTTTTTCTGCCTCTCGCCTAGGTTTCCATGTAGTCAGGCACTATTGCATTTAGAAATGTCATTTGGAGTTAATTCCAAAAGAAAATGTTTGGAACGGTGTAGTTTTTAGCTTTAAAAATAAATTATCTTGGCTACAGGAGGTCCAGTGAGTACTTGAGAGTTGTTCTCATGACATGGGGCCTGAGTTAATTCTAAAATCTAAAGATTAATTTGAGTCACCAGGGTAGTTGATGATCTTTGAGGAGAGACTGTAGGAACTGGGCTCGCTCAGTCTAGAGAAAAGGCTTTTGAGGGGCACATTTGGAGCTTTGCAGGATTTCTGAGGAGGTTATTGAAAAGGCAGAGCCAGGCCCATCACAGTGGTGTGTGTTGGAGGATGAAAGACAAAAGGCAGAACAAGATGTTCAAACTGGGTATAGGTAAAGGATATATATATTTATTTTATTTTTTTCACCATGAGGAGACTGAAGCAGTGGAAGAGATTAACCCTGGGAGGTCTGCTTAGCCTCCAGCCTTCAAAGTTAAGGCTGTGCTGGATAACCCGATTAACCTGCTCTGACTTCACAGCTGACCTTACTTGGAGCAGGAAGTGGGACTAGAGATCTCCTGTGGTCCATTTCAACCTGGATTATCCTATGCAGACACAGTGGTCTCAGTGGCAAAGGAGAAGAATGTTTTCTTGGCCTTCATGACTAGTTTAGCATAGGATTTACTCTCTGAGCCTGATAACTATATAAATAAATGCTCTTCTGCAATGTACCAGGTTGGCTTTTTTGCCCCCATTTTGTGCAGTTTCACCTTGTCTTGTCCTTTTACTTACATGACCTTCAGCTGTGGATTCAAAAGGGACATGGTGTTGCATCCATGCACTCAAAATACCTGTTGGGTTTTTCAGTAATGAGTCATTTAATGCTGCAGTGAAGATTTAAACCTTTGTATTGCAAAAATAAATATTGAGGCCTCTAGGGATGCCATCAACTGCTATGGTTGCATTGGTAAGAACTGGTGGAGAGGTAAAACAAGGCCAGGGTTTGTCAAGTTGCAGGAAATATGGTTGACATCAGAGTTAGTAGAGTTACAAGTATAAAAATAGTTGTGCATCTGATTTAAAAAATCTCACAGTAAATAGTATGTACGACTTCAAGATGATGCCTCTGCCTGAGCCACTGAGAGTATTTTCAGTTTGTGTTTTGTTTTCCATGGCTCACAGAGAAAGTAGAGTAGGTGTAATAGTATATACATTTTTCTGACAGCACATAGGGCATATATTGATAGTTAATGATTTGGCAGTTGTGTGTTAAAGGAATGTAGCCCATGAATACCAAATCTTGGTGTTTTTGTAATTACTGGTGCAGGTTGAAATGTCAAAATTTACGCAAACTGCAAGGAAGAGTTCTGTGCATTCAGTAATTTTTCAGAGCGGTTTGACAGCCCTACCACCACTGAGATGAAACTAAGTGGTTTGTATGAGCTTCAGAGCTTCAGTTTGGGGACTTACTGTCTCTAGGACAGTAATTACTGAAGGTCTGCTTTCCTTCTTATGTGCCTGGGCTTTCTCAGAAGACCTTTACTGGGGTTGGCTTGGTTAGAAAATTGTCCTGGATTTTGCATCTCCAACTCCTTGTTTTGCTGTGCTTGTCTGGAGAAAAAAATAAGCCTATTTCACAGTCCTTTGAAGGACTGTGCTTTGTCTGTTAATCTCTTAGGTGGAGGAGATCTCATGTTGTTTGCATGTATTGGAGAAGAGACCTTATAGAGACCTTCCAGTATCTGAAGGGGACCTACAGCAAAGCTGGGGAGAGACATTTTTAGCAGGGTGTGTAGTGATAGGGAAGGGGGTAATGGTTTTAAACTGGAAGAGGGGAGATTTAGGTTAGACATTAGGAAGAAATTCTTTACTGTTAGAGTGGTGAGACACTGGAACAGGTTGCCAGGGGAGGTTATGGCTGCCTCCTCCCTGGAGGTGTTCAAGGCCAGGTTGGACAGGGCTTTGTGCAACCTGGTCTAGTGGCAGGTGTCCCTGCCCTTGCAGGGAGGTTGGAACTAGATGATCTTCCAAGTCCCTTCCAACCCAAACCATTCTATAGTTCTATTGTATCTGAAGTTTGAAGTTTCCTTCCTTTATCCTGCTTTATTTTCCCTTTGACTTGACAGTTCTGTGGATCAAACAGATCTGTACTGTCATCCTTCAGACCCCTTGTGGAACGGAAGTGTGCTCATCAAGTGAGAACATCACTGTCCACCTCTGATGTTGGCTAGTACAAATGACAGTGTAATTCTCATTTTGGAATAGCTGCCATGTTAATAAGTTTGCATGTTCACCATGTGGGAAAAAAACACAACTGCCTAACATCTGCATTTCTGTTCTGTAAAAGTGCAGCTGGTTGCGGTGGTTCTTCAATTGACAGGAAGACATGGTTTGTGTAAGTGCTTTAGGAAAAACATTAAATAGAAAAGACCCCTTTATCTAGTATATAAATGCACTCAAAAACTGTAACTAGGAATCAAATCTGGAAGCTGAACCCAGCCATTTGAAAGGGGAATTTGGCACTGGAGTTTTTAACCAAGTGAGGTATTGGATTATCAAGGGCAATAATACTTTGCTTTTAATACCTTCATTAATTGATGTATTTAAAAATGTTTTCCTAAAACAGTAAGGCCCAGAAAAATATGCACTGTTGAAGGAAGGTGTCAGAACTAGGCAATCTTCTGATCCCTTCTTCTCCTGGGCTAAAATTAGGGAAACATTTCCAGCACTGGGGTCTGGTTGTGGACTTTGGGAAGTGCACAGTGACCAAGTGTTCCCTAGTCAAGAATGTTCCTGCCACAGCACTGGTGTAGTTGGCAGCCATGAGCTGTCTTGTTGTTCCTGCCAGATGCCATCATGTCAGTTGGTCTCACAACCAGCAAGAGCCATAGTGAGAATCTTAGATCTTGATTCTGGGGGGACTGTGTTCCTTCAGTGGACAGAAACTCTCTTATGTTGCATAAGTGTGTTATCTTTTTCACCTTGACTGACAGGGTTGGTAATGATTTGTTTTACTAGCTTTTTTCCCAGTCTCATTTGCCATAGCTGGACACCATTTTCAATATTTATTTTTTTTACACTCTATTTGCTTTGGTTCTTTCACCCACTTTTATTTTTTTTTCTGTGAGCTTTTTGCTGTTCTGACTGCTCAGTTTTCCCTCACCAGACTCCATCTCCTATTCTGTCCTGTTCTTTTGCCTCAAATTCTTTGACTCCCCATTCTAATCTTTTGTCAGCCATCCCATGTTTCCTCTGCACTTTGTTGTTGGATCTGCTTTTTTTGTTTTCTTTTCTCTCAGAACTTCAACCCTTTATTAAGCAGTAACAGCCAGCAGTTCTTTTCTGTTTGGTCCTCTTTGGTATCTGTGGAATTTGGTACAGGAGTCTCATGTGTTTGTGCATTACACAACCACTTTCAGGCCGATATCCAAAAGGGAGTAACACTAATACAGACTTTATTGACTGCTTTGTATAAAAGTAATTTGGTAGAATGCATGCTACTTGTAGTTGTAATTATGGCAGGAATAAACACTAAAGTATATTGAATGTGATATTAAGAAATACAATTTGAAATATAAAAAGAAATATATAAATACTATATATAAATACAGAAATAATAATATATAAAGAAATTACACTTTGAAGTAAAGGGTTACAAGCTTGGACTGTACCCAAATGGAGCCTCCTACAGGAGGTTTATACTGAGGCCAAGGTAATCAAAAGAGATCCCAGGCTTGTTTCAGCAAACTGTATTTTTGAGGCAGGTATAACAGTTAAGTCCTTTTTGAGGACCTTGTTAGATTATTTTTCATTTTTTAAATAGGTTGTCTGAATTGCTTTCATTAATAAGCATTTTTAAGATTCAGCAGTATTCAAAGGATAGAAGAACTTGGAAAATAAAGGGAGGGGGAAAAAGGGGCAGGGTGGGGAGAGCAGGCAGAATGCTGTAGAAAGGAGCTTGATTTCATTATTTATTTTACCTTTTTTGAACAAGTTATGTCGGTCTTGCAAAATCAGTTTTACTGTGTTATCCCTCTGAGTTAGACCCACAGAAGGGTGGAAAGAGGTTTTTCCACTCTCTCAAATACGTGGGTTTATTGGAATAATTTTCGTGATTTTTTTTGTGTTTCTTAGGTCAAGTTTCACTTTTTCAGCTAACCTGATCTGGTAGCCAGCAGTTCCCAGATGGACAATCTCACCCCCTTTTCCTTAAATGCTGACCCAGGGGCTTTACTGATGCTAAAACTGATTTATTGAGTCTTTTTTCTTTTTTACATGTTTTTTTGTTTCTTTTCTATGGTAGCTTTTCAAGTTCTAAAGTTTTTTAAAAAAAGTCCAGTGTCACTTTTGAAATTGAATCATTGCAAAGAAATTAGCTAAAATTCAGCTCTCCCTGAATCCCCTTGTTTCATGGCAGTCTCCCTGTGAAGATAGATTCAAATATTGTACTCATCTTTAGCTTCACTAAACATATTAGAGGGTTGTTGAGTGCACGTGCATTTTCTTTCCAAATATAACTGATGTACAAGATGTGTCAGTTTGCTAAACTCTTAGGAAAGGTCGCTTCTACTTTATTCTCCCCCTTTTTTTTGTTTGTTTGTTGTTAAGGACATTGAGGGAGTTTTGTGGTCGTTAGGGATGATGGAAAACAAATACTAGAAGTTATTTATGTTCTTGCAGACTAAATGTTGATTTGCTTGTTTAGAAAAGTGTCCCACTAATATTTGAATGGGAACTTGACAAGTAGAAACCAGATGTGCTCTTAAATGAAGCAGAAAAAACTGGTCCCTCTTTAAGAACATCAGAGAATCACAGAATGTTGGGGGCTGGAAAGGACCTCTGAAGATCACCAAGTTCAACCCCCCCCTACCAGATCAGGACTAAATACTAGGGCAGGTCACTCAGAAAGGCATCCAGACAGATCTGGAAAGTCTACAAAGAAGGAGACTCCAGAACTTCTCTGGGCAGCCTGTCCCAGGGCTCTGTCACCCTTACAGGAAAGAAGCTCTTCCTCATGTTGAGGTGAAACGTCCTGGGCTCCAGTTTGAATCCATTGCCCCTTGTCCTGTCACAGGGCACAAGTGACAAGAGGTTGCCCCTGCCTTCTTGATGCCCTCATGTATTTAGAGACATTCATTAGGTCCCCTCTCCGTCTTCTCTCCAGACTAAACATCCCCAGGTCTCTCAGCCTTTCAGGCAGGTGTTCCAGTCCATCATCCTTGTAGCCTGTGTTGGACTCTCTCCAGTAGATCCTTGTCCCTTTGGAACTGGGGAGACCGGAACTGGACACAATACTCCAAATGAGGTCTCAAACATGCATGGAATATTTTGTTTAAATTGTAGGCCCGCAAGTGTTGAAGACTTAGGATGTTTCTAAAGGTTTCAGTGACAATGAAATATAAGTATAACCCAGTGCCAGAGTTAGGTGACCTTTAAGAAAGGGGTATGTAGGTGTGCACAGCTAAACTTCTTTGCATTTGCATGTTTCTATGTGCAAGGAAAAGCTTTTACCTGCAAAAGTGGTCTGTTTAAAAGTATACTGGTGCAGCAAAGTGGCTGCCTTCTGCTGATTTCCCTGACTAGAGTAAAGCTACTGTTTTGAAGTAGAGAGGTCTGGAGGGAAAAGACACATAGCATTTGGTTACCAGTTGTATTGTTGTTCCTAAAACATTCCTTTTTCCCTTTTGAAGATCCAGTCCTTATAATTACATATTGCAAGGAATGGAAACAATTGTGTAACTGAGATTTAACTGGTTTAGGGATTCATTGTTGGTAAAAATATCATAGAACATAACATTTTCATATTAGTCAACAATGAATGTGGTTGGAAAAAACCCCAATGATTTCTCTTTTTACAGAAAAACCTGCCATTGCTCCACCTGTCTTTGTATTTCAGAAGGATAAAGCACAGAAGGTAAGGAGATGTTGATACCATTTGTTTGTTTGTTTTGTAACCCTGACTCATTCCATGGTGAGCAGCTCTTTGTATTGTTTTGAAGTTGAAGATGGATAATAGAACATTCAAGTTGTTAATGGACATAGGGTGAAGAGGTACTAGAGGGCTAAAGGTGGGAAGATGTACAATGGTGGCATAAAATGAGTAGCTTTTCAGACAGAACACAGACCAAATTGGGGAGAAAAAGTATCTTCAGAGCTGTAATTTGAAATGAGAATGTGACAAAGGAGTGCTGGCAATTGCAGTTGCATGAGAAAATGATAAAAATTCTTTTTCTGATAACAGAGTTAAGACAAAGCAAAGAAAGCCATGGTGTAGGTTTTGCTTTTCATGTCTGTATTTTCACTTCAGTATATTTACGTGTGTCTCATATCCTTGGTTAGTAAGCTGTGAAGTGTCTCATTACTTTGGAAATGGTAATTCTTTTCCCTCACCTGTCCCTCTACCCGTTTCTAGTGGTCCTGTCCCCTGGCTTTAGGTCTGTGGTGGTTCCACACCACTGTGTAAAGGTGTTCGTGGCTGAACTTGTGCTGAACGAAGAAGCTGGTACAGCTCATCCTGTGGCTGCAGGAGTAGAGCTCAGGAGAGAAATAAGAGTTGAAGGAAGGAGCAGGACCTTCCATTTAACAGAAATTGCTATCAAATTGAAATAGTTGTAATGGAAAACCATGGCTGTGTGAGTGAGTGCAGTAGTTTGTATTTCTTGTCACTTCAAAAGTGACACAGAAAAATGTTATGTATGAGCACTAGGGTGTAGTTTTCCCTTTTTTCCCCAAACAATAAGCCTTCCAGTTTCTTATATTGCAAAAATATAACTAGGAAAATAATAAGAATCTCTATATATTGTGTGATTTTAATAATAAAAGCTGTTAAATATTTGGGAAGAAAAACAAATCAAGATAGCCTTTGTTTCAACCATTTTGCAGGTTTTCTTTGGTTTGGAACACGTACCAGTGTCTAACTTTCTTTCAGGGTTAGTAGGCATATTCTTCAGGAGGATCTTAATCTTTTGTCAGCTCGGAAAGTATTTATATCTGCTATTCTTTGTTACTAGATAATCGAATATCTCAAAAGTATTTAAGATTTATTTATTCCAATGGAATTTTTTGCAAGGACTGTTTGTGTACTTTGGAATGAAAGGAGTGTTAGTGTTATTTGGATCACGTAGTTTTGTCCTAGGAAACAGCTCCCAGTCACCTGCTGTTGCCTAGACTGTTCCTGAGGTCCCTTCTGAGTTGCACCATGTGAGTTTTCCCCCCAGGGGTCCTGCAACCTGATAATGCTACCACAGTCAGTCTGGAAGCAGTGATGATACCAGTGTGCAACCCAGGCAGAGCACTGTGGTCCTGTGTCCTTTGTTTGCTACTCTGGTCCTTCAGTGCTAAGATGGCAGGTCTTGTGCTTTCAGGCTTTTTCCTGTTGTAGTTTCTGCTTCAGCACAAAGTGCCCATCTTGTCCAAGGGGCCTGCCCCTTGTGCCTGCCTTCAACATTCAGCTGTGCAAGCTCCTGTGTTGGGCTGTGGGACAGATCTGTTGCACTCTAGTGTGTCTCAAGAAAATATTTGTAAAAAATCTTAACTAAAGGCTTATTGTCTCTTTGGGCTTGCAGAGAGGACCTAGGGTTCCAGGTAGAGAGATCTGTGCTTGAGTCTTCCCAGATGCCTCTGAGGATGCTGAGGGCTCTGTGAGGTGGGTCACAGGGACTGTGTGTGACAGGCCTGAGTGTTAGTCAAGTGTCTGGAAGGCCCAGGGGTTAGAAATGAGTTAGGAATTGATCTAAATCCTGAGTGGTGGTGGTGCTCAAGGGGGCTCTCCATGGCCAGCCTGAGTGTGAAGTTGGTCTGGCTTAGCTGGGCAACAGGGCTTGTCCCTTGTGGCAGACCATGAAGAGTCTACCAGTGGCATCTGTCATTGAGGTACAATTTTCTTAACAAGGGGGAGGAGCATGGTTAGTAGTGATTTTAGTAGCTTATACTGTGTGGATTTGAGATTGGAGTGAGATAAGCATCAGTGCTGTGCTTCTTACTGTTTTATTAAATGAAGGGCGAAAGCCTGCTTGTTGCTTGTGCCAGTAGCTGGATTTTGTAGTGTTAATACAATAGTAATAGTCAGAATATTGTGTTAGCCAAAAGTAACAGCCACTTAATTCATGCTGGATATATCAGAATTTGGCAGTCAGTCCAGCTGAGTGTCCCCTTAATCAACTTAATAAAGAAAAGGTAACTTGGGTTACACACTAGTTGAGACTTCTGACTGTATTTATGGAAAGACTACCAGCTGAGTGTTCCAGTTAACAGTTAACTCTGTTACTGTATCCACACAAACCGTCTGGGTTAGGGTATTGTCTGCCACAAAAGATTATCCTTATTAGAGTTTTTTAAAAAAATATTAGCAGATGAGTTGTTTCTAGAGCACTATTTTGAAAAAAATACAAAAGTAACTTCAAAACAGTTGCCAAACAACACAATTCTAAAATATGTAATTTCTATATCAAGCAGAGCGTTGCCAGCCGTTCCAGGGAGGTGATTGTCCAGCTCTGCTTTGCTCTGGTGCAGCCTCACCTGGAGCACTGCCTGCAGGTTTGGGCACCACACCATAAAAAGGACATCAAGCTATTGGAGAGTGTCCAGAGGAGAGCCATGAGAATGTGAAAGAGTCTGGATGGGTTGACTTATGAGGAGCAGCTGAGCTCACTGGGATTGTTCAGCCTGGAGAAGAGGAGGCTGAGGGGTGACCTCATTGCAGTCTGTGGTTCCTCAGGAGGGGAAGAGATGGGGCAGGTCCTGATCTCTTCACTCCTGTGAGCAGTGACAGGACTGGGAGAAATGGCAGAAAGTTGCATCTCGTGATCCTAATGGGTCCCTTCCAACTCAGCAGATTCTATCATTCTATGTAAATTACAATTTTAATTTAGCAAAATATCTATCTAGTCAAGCTGACTTGCTTCTGGAGCTGTAAGCAGTGTTGATGGCAGCTTTTCAGTGCCAACACAACCATCTGACCACAGACTGAGAGTGAGGAGAAGGCATTGTGTTGTGTATTCAATTAGCTGTCCACGATGACTGTTTAGATGTTTGCCTAAAGCTCTTCTGCGTCAAACAGGACATCCTGAGCGGAATTCTTTTGTTGCAGTGTCTACAGGCCCTCAGTGCTAGGGCTGGGTTGATATTGTTCAGTGGTCTTAACTGGCCTTTCTGGAGCTAGTGTTGTCTACTGTGAAGTTAAAGATCTTTTTTTTTTTCCCAATAAATCTGTACTTAAGTTTGTGCTTGTAAGGTTTCAGACTTATATTTGTACATTAGAAGTCAGAAAGCATTGCAGCATAAATAGGCTGGAAGCTATTTTAGCTGGTTGTTCCAGCTAAGGTTGTAGACTGATTAGTAAAACATCAGAACCTGCACTTTGTAGTCTTTATTTAGAGGGGACAAAAAATGCATGGTGTTCACAATGATGCCTCTTAATTTTATTTTCAATAAGGAGATTCTGGTTGTTTTATTTTGCAGCTAAAAAGGCAGGCCTAGTCAATGTGTTCTGATTTCTATTGTAGAAATTAATGGTGGGTGTAATGTTGGCTCTTACCACATTTGTCGAGTGAATCTCCATTTTCATTTTCCTATCTCCTTAACTCTTTGCAAACTATTTTCTATTTTTACAATGGGTGAAATATAGTTCTTGCAAATATCTGAATATTAGCATCCAAATATCTTCCTCGTTTATACACTGCTATTAATTTTTCTGACAAGCAGAGCTTCTGGTTCTGACATGAGTTAGAAAATTTCATCAGATGAGGAAGACTTGTAGTTGCTAAGATCTGAAAGCAACATAAAATCCTAACCTTGCTGTGTTAAGCATAGAATATTAGTTACTCCATTATCTATCCCAATACATTATACATTAATTATACAGTACTTTTCATAGTATTTTTTAATTAAAGTTTTTGGTAGATACAACATTTTCTATGATAAATTGTTGTCATTTTATGACATTAACTTTTAACACGCATTTCTGAGAGCAAAGTATTCTGAAGTCTTTCTTGCATTGACACATTTTTAAGTAGTTATGAAACAAATGTAACCAGTAGTGTTGTAAATAAGCAAGTTGTCCAAAAATGTCACCTTCCACTCATAGATTCTGACAATGCTGAGCTCATCCTGACTTCCTAGTCATGGGAATTACAAAAGGTACTCAACTTGGATTTAAAAAATACTTTTGCACTTTAAATCAATCCATTGTCTGTTCTGTAGCTTATACCTTGTCTTCTTCCTTCCACCAGCCTGTGTTGGGGGAAATGGTAGGATGCAGAGAAGACTTCATATCTAGCTTGTTCTATAACTAGTCTTGATCAGTGTTCTGCTTCCTGTAGGTGACTTGTTCATGGTGAGCTTTTAAGGGTGGCTCTGGAGGAAAACAAGTTATGTGATATTTGGGTCATATCCTGTACCTAAGTGGTTCTGCACAATAATGCAAAGAGTTTAAGGGCTCACTGGCACCTGGGTCTTAAAGGTCAAGGGGTACTTGTCCTTTATGTCCTTAAGCTGTAAGTTCTGTTATAATGGTTTTAACTGTGGACCTTTAAAAATACATCTGGAGTTGTGAAAATTATTTAAGTGATTAGAAGGATGAAATTCCCATGTAGCCTGGAAAACAAGGTCATGAGTTTAGAAAGGAGACAGTTATATTAGACAATACATAAAGTAGGAGTTGGTTGAAGTCCTGGTTTGACAAAGTATGATCTGGAAATGCCTGTTTTCTGGTAGTTTGAGGAGGTGGATGATGAGAAAATCTTTAAAAAGGAGGAGCCTGGGAACTGCTGACCTGTCAGCCTCATCTCTGTGCTAGAGATCATGGAACAGATCCTCCTAGAAGCTGTGCTAGGGACATGAAGGACAGGGAAGTGATTTGAGACACCAACGTGGTGATTTCACCAAGGGCAAGTTTTGCCTTGCCAACCTAGTGGCCTTATATTTTGGAGTGACTACATCAATGGACTAGGGAAGAGCTAGTAGTCTTTGTGGGCCATTAGACATGGGTGCTAGTTGGGGAGAATGTGGAAAGGAGACATATACCACAACTTAGAATTGTGAGGAAAAACTGACCCAAGAGTGTTTGTGCCTATCTTTACAAAATGGACTATTATTTCCTTACCTATATTTGGTGTTCTTAGCATCGTATTAATCTCAGTTTTTATGTATTTCTTTGTGTATCTCCTTATTTACTGCAATGCAGAGGAAGCCAAATCTCAAGGCAGATTTTTGTGTTTACTCTAGGTGTGTTATTTTTGCATTTTAAGAACATCTGTCTTTGATCTGGCTGAGCAAGGTGAGTTTGTGTAGGTGGCTTCCAAACAGTGTTAATCCATCCATTGATCTCAGCGTTAATCCCTCCACTGATCTTTGCCATAGTATTTAAGAGACAGGAGCAGATTCCTGCCAAGTTCTCCATAGAGCTGTACTTACAAGAAATGTTTCCTCAAGAGAAGAAGAGGCTCAAGGAGAGACAGAAATCATCACAGACATAAAACATTACAGCAAAAAAGGCAGAGAATGGACTGTTCTTCACCAGCTGCAAAGAACTTTGAACAAGAACTTGTATTGGAATTTATAAAGTTGAGAGATTAGAAAACACTTTCAGTAGTAAGGATGACTGAAGACTAAAATGAATTTTAGAAGCTTAAGGGTTTCCCTTGGATATGAGTTTTTAATAACAGCCTGTACAAACTTCTGTTTGGAGCAGTTTGGTTTGGCAGATCCTTGAGGCCTTTATTGGTTTTGTCTTCCATGACGTAAACCATATAGTTCACAAAATTCTGAAGCTAGTAGTAGTTTTTTATCAATTTAATATCTGTTTTTAAAATAATATAAATTTGTGTTGACTTGGCCAAGAAATGCTCATCTTGGCATCAGATTTTTCAGCATAAAAGTGGTGATTTGCAATAATTATTTTTGTTTGTTTCTTTTCAAAGTCTTGGAATATAATTCCAGTTTTATTTAGGATATAAGTGAGATCTATGCCAGAAGGTTACCTTGCATGTTTCACCTTTTAAAATACTTGCCACATGGTACAAGAGTTACTAAAATCTGATCCATGTTTACTTAGCCTCCATTGAAATATTCTAAACTGTATTGATATGAATTATTTGCAGAATAATTTGTTGTTTCCACTTTGGAGCCTATAGCATGAGTGTGTATTGAATGTTCTTGCCTCTAGCAATTGAATTGTTAGCAGTTTTATGATCTGTGTTAGAAGTCAAGGCAAGTTGCTGGTAAGGCTCCTTTTTTTTTTTTTTTCCCTCTTTGAATTTCTCCCATTTCTTGCTGAAGCCAAGCATGTGAGCAGCTACCATCTGCATGAACCTCTGGCAAGAGGTTCAGCAAGGTGAGCCTTTTGTCTCCTTTGGTTTCATGTTTTTTTTGAACTCATTATAGCCTAGTTTAATTGGATGCCTTCCAGCTCTTCCTCTGTGGGAGTCCCTGCATTGCCATCCTAGATGCCACTCATTTCATCCTTATGTTCCTATGCCTTTTCCCTCCAAATTTTGTGTGTTATGGCTGAGGAATAAGAAGATACCTAGCTGTCTTTATGTGGAAATAGTTCTGTATCCTCTTCCTATGCATTATTTTGCTTCTTATGCGCACTAAATCTTCTTAGTTATCTTCAGCCCCACAGTCTATCTCGGTTTCCTAATTGTTTCCTGTTGTCTCCAGCTCCCTGGGGATGGTCACCTCATCTGAGGTGTGTTCTGGCTGTTGGCAAGGACAGTCTTGCCCATCCCCATTCCTAGTACTGTTCTGGTTGTAGCTTTCAGCATTTCCCCCAGTGTGGTTTTTAGAGTTCTCTGTCTTCAAAGGCTGTGTGAGCAGTGGCAGGGTAGTCTCCATCACTGGTGCAGGAGCTGGACTGGGGCTGAGGTTTGTTTCTGCTGTAGGTCCCCAGACCACTGGAGAAGTAGGAAGCCTTTCAGCTGGGAAGGCAAGCACAGTTGGTTATGTTGCTGGCTGTCTTCTGATCAGCCTGCTGAGAGCTTGCAGATTCTGACAACTGTTGATAAGGTGATAGAGATTGAGATATTAAAACTGTTCTGCATGTTTCCTGAAAACTAGAAACCTGCCTGGGTGCCAAGATGCCCTCCCTGGCAGAGGGAAAGCAGCTGTCACAGGCACAGCCCTGCTCCCTTCCTCTGGCCCCATGTGTGGCTGGAGGAGGTTTAGCAGATGGAAGAGGTGTGGGGAGAGAGGTTTGTGTGGTGAGGTACTTAGGGAGGATTTGGGGTAGTGGAGAACCAGAGGACACTTGTGGTATAAGCCATGAGAAGAGTTTGATCTTCAGTGATGTTGCTCACTCGCTTATTTGCCTTTGTAGTTAGTGCGATGCAGGTAACTTGTGACTTGTACTTTTTTATGGCTGTTTCCCCTTGAAGGGAAAAAAAAACAGTTTTGAGTGATGTTTGGAATGCTGTTAACTTTGAAAGTGAGGCTTAGCAGAAAAGAGAGACTAGGAGTAATGGGTGTAAAACCTGGAGTGGAGGTGGTGACCCCTTGTCTTTCTGTATGAATACAATGTCTTTTGTATGAACTGCTCTGGCCAGTCGCAGTTCCTGAGCCAAAGAGGTAAGAATAGCATTGCTAGACTTGGTTTACTTTTTGGTGATAAAATGTTTCTTTAATGCCTCTTCTGTTCTATGGGGTTTTAAGTTAGTGTTTGGATCTGTTAGTGACAGCTTTATATTAAAATAAGAAAACTGAGTGTCCCCGGGTTTCCTGACATAGCCCCACTAAATATATTTTGACTATTTTGAGCCTTAATGGTAGATACTTGCAACATTTAAAACTTGAGTAACTTCTTTGAA
Organism: Chaetura pelagica; assembly: GCF_000747805.2. Lineage (NCBI taxonomy): Eukaryota > Metazoa > Chordata > Aves > Apodiformes > Apodidae > Chaetura > Chaetura pelagica. The sequence continues at coordinate 470,016 of NW_009952164.1, forward strand.
CTGAATCTGCTGATAAAATTGCATGTGTTGCTGTCTTTTAATACTTTCTTGGGTTTGAGCACAGGCCAAAAGTCATGGCTGAAGAACTTTGGGACCTTAATATTTAAAAGCTGCTATTTGTTTTTAATGTTTATTCACTGCATTGCACAGACTGGGCAATGGGGACCATTTGTAATCTCTCTGCATTCTACTGAATGTTTTCTGAGAGCAAGCCAAGCTTAAGCTCTTCTGAGTGGCATCTTCACCTAGCTGCTTGATTGTCTAGATACTTCACAATAAGACACCAGGAGGTTCAGCCAACAGATTATAGATGGGAGGACATCCTTGGCCTGCATATTATCCAAAGGACTATAATTTAGTTCCTTACCAGAATACAGTTGTTGAGACTCGAAGCCTTTAACTTTTTCATTCTGCAGACATGTACAGAATATGGTAAAGTGGGGACTTGCAGCATTAATTGATCTGAAGAAATGTAAAGAGTCTGTGGCAGAAGTTCAGCAAATATCAAATTCCATGAGTGTGCACTAGCTATCCTGGCACCCCTTCCTTGAAATAGACATTCAAAGTTTTTAATTTACAAAAAAGAAAGCAGAGTCTGTTCCCTGCTTTGTGAAAGTTTTTGTTGGTGTCCAAGCTACAAGCAATTCCTCCTGCCCTAAGGTGAAAACAGTGGAGTTTTAAAAGGCATTAGCAGGTCTTCTCACTAGAACGACTGCTCTCTCATGTTGCAGCCTTGCATTGAAGGGACGTTGTCTTTTCTGCTCCCAGTCCCCTGCAGAGCAAAAAGGTTTGTCGGATTCAGGCGAGGACCCACAGGGAGAGGTTGAGCCCCCCCACCATGGTCTGGGTCACAGAGGATCAGCTGGTGAGCACGACTCTGAGCATCCTGCTCCGGTTCTTGCCTCAGTCAGTGCTTCCCTGAGTCTCGCTTCTGAAGCCCAGCTTGCTCCTATTCAACAAGAACTGGCAGGGGTAAGTGTGAACCTACCAAGTACTTCTGCTGCTCAGAGATTAAAGAAAAATGTTCCTTCCTCTAGAAGGAATCTGTTAATTTCAGGTAGAGCAGCTCACTAGCTGTCTGGGTCTTTGATCTCTGGTGTTAGTCCCCTGTAAGCTTCCAATTAGTAGAAATGAAATTTGTTTGGGACTCCCTAGTGGGTGTAATTATAGAAAACATGTCAAGGATCAGTTTTAAAATGTAGGGTGTAAACTGTGTTTGCTAAGGATAAAGCTCCTCTAAATGAGTGAGAAGTGGGTACACATGAGGGATTTCCTTTAAACAGTTAGCTTGTTTATTCCCTCTGAGCCATAATGCTGCAGCTTGACAGAGTGGGCAGCTAATTCTGTGTTTCCACTGGATACAAACAGGACCTTGTCATGCCAACATGTAATGTACTTAGCAGATGAAAAGCAGCAAGAAGGGTGCTAAAGCAGAATTTTTAAGTACTTTGCAAGGGGAGCAAACCCAAACAACCATTACGTTGAGGTAGGAAAAGCTGTCAGTGCTGTTAATTTAAGATCTTTATACTGGTGGTACAGCAAAGTATTTTTTCAAAGTCTGGGTGATTAAATGATGACCACCATACAGTCTCTCAGAGCAATTTTTAAAGTGTTCCTAATCTTTCTGCTTGATGGACAATGTTTCCTTGGTGCAGGTGAATGTCGCTGCTCATTGTGACCACACACACATGTACTCTTTGGTAGGTCCTTGCCTGTTTAGGCTGCTCCACACAACACCTGCACCCTTTCTTGCACTAGTTTTTTTTTTTTTTTCAACAATGGGCTGTTCCAAGTAAACCCAGTGCTGGATGGATGGTCATCGCAAGGTACAAACAGCTGTAGGCTAAGCATCTTAGTCCAGACTGTTGTTTACTGACCTGCTGCACAAATTTTTCCATTTCAATTTGTTTTTTGAATATTAAAGTTTTCAAGGATTAATATTTTAAAATATATCTGGTAAATGGAGCCATACTCTTCAATGTCAGTTTTCTGTAACTTGAAGTTGCCAGTGTTACTAGAACTGGCCAAGAGAACTGTGTTAACCAGATGTTCAGGAAAACTGCAGCAAGTGGCCATTATCTTAGACTTGTTCTTGAAGAGCTGAAAATTGTACCTCAGTTGACCCATGTCTGAAAATAAATGAAAGGACCAGAAATGCTGTTGGGGAATATATGCAGGCTGCGCACGATAGATGCATCTTTGAGCTTTACTCCATTCACTTTATGGAACGGGACAGTGCTCAGTCTAGTCACATTGCCCTGGCAAACAGTCTTCCAAGTGTCCTGATTTTGTAGAGTGAAGCTCTTTCTTACCTTGAAGTACAGTGAAGGTCGATGCCTCTTCAGATTTCTCATACTGGTTTGCTGGAGAAAAATGTAATCCTCCCAGGACCTTGGGACAATGATGGATTAAGACTGGTTCTGAAGAAGAGAAACTGTGTTTCTTGATTCCTCAGTGGTGTTTGTACATGCACAGGGAGGTGTCTTTGAGATATGACCACATTGTGGCCAGAGGTGGAGCCTCTTGCAGAGTAAGTGAAGATGTCTTGACTTTGAGCTCAGCCAAAGCCAGCCTACAGCAGCAGGTATCCAGGGCCAGCAGGACTGCATTGTTGAAGAGGTTCTGGAACAGCTTTTAAGCAACAGCCATGGCAGTTCAGTAATGCTTGTGGATGTGCAGAGTGTCAGGATTGCAGACTTGCTGTGCTATTCTCTGAAGTTCCTTTTTTGTGTATGACTTTTTGCATATGACTTTTTGCATCTTAAATATATTTTTCATAGATGAACACTGGAAGTGTACTCTTACAGATTTCACCTAATTAAACATGGACTTTTTTGCTTGACCTGAATTTTCCCTGGCCATCCCTGTTTCTTTATCTTTTTTGTGAATAAACAAAAACTGACAAATTTGTGGAAGTTTGTCTAAGTTCTCAGTTTATTCTAGCAACTGTGTGAGGAAGTAATGGGTGTAAAGAAGCAATGTTTGTACTTCAGTAGGGGATTGTTAATTGCTTTCATTTGTACTTTTAAAAAGTTGGGAGGTCTTAAGTAATTTGGCTAATCAGAAACTTGTCAGAATTGTAGGAGCTTCTATTTAGCAATAACTGTAACTTCTTTACCTGGATTTCTAAAAGTAGGGGGAGGAGGGAGTAAGTGAAAGGTGGCTTCTCTTCTTAAGTGAGGAGTAAATTGAAGGCTAGATTTTAATGTTACTGGTTTAAGTGTCTCTTCAGGTTCTAATGTCAAAGAACTGAACGGAGAGAAGTTGGGTCACCCTAGTGCTTCCTTATAGGGTGAGATGGTCCTGGCTTTCATTTTGGTTGTGTTGTATGCTTATGTAAAACATGTCATCCAGTTGTAATCTGATGTTTTTTCCAGCCTGTCAAGTAAACTGTTTTCATGCAGGTATTCTCCTTGGTTTTGTCTAGTCTTCCCAGCTTCACTCACATAAGCAACTTCTGTCTGCAGCAGTTACTTTAGAGTGGGGCTTCATAAGAAGATGAAGCTTATGCTAATACAGGTTATCTGTGTTCTCATCCCCTGCCATCTACCTTTGACTCTGTCAGGTTGTGCCAGGGGCACTGGGGGGTGTGGAGATCTCAGCTCTGGATTCCTCTACAGTCTGTGGGAAGAGGCAGACTAAAGAGGAGAGAAAACATCTGGCTGCTTCAAGCATTTGCCTTCTCATTGTAGGTAATTCCACATTGTTTGTCATCTAGATAGGATCTGTGGGAAATCAGACTTCATTAGATCATGTGAATATACAACTTTATTTTCTTGAAAGCTTTTTTCATAACTGTGGAGGATTTAGGAATCTTGTTCAAGTTCTGTAAGAGTGAGTCATGGGTGGAAACATTATTATAGTGCAAAAAGTTTCCTACATGAAGTTTATCCCAGGTTTGAGGAGACCTGAGAGGTGAATTCCCAAGTAATGGGCAGTGAATATCAATAGCAAGTTTTTAAATAAAAGCAAGGAAACAGTGGTGTGTGTCTTTTACTGAATGCTGAGTGTACTAAAATTGATGGGGTAACTTGTGCATATTCTCAGTCATTTGAAAACAGAAAATCAAGCCTGGGTATCTTAACTGCTCAGTTTTAATTACTGAGAAACATAAAGAAGGGCCTTTCTGTGCTTGAGGATCAACCCAAGAGATTGACTTTTTTGTTTCCTGGCCTTTAAATTCCTGAGTCTATGAAAATTTTGAAACTGTTGTTGAATTTTTCAGGTGGGAGTTAGAATCATAGAATTGTTTGAGTTGGAAGGGACCTTAAAGATCATAGAGTTCCAACTGCCCTGCATGGGCAGGACACCTCCCACTAGATCAGGCTGCTTAGAGCCCCATCCAGCCTGCCACTAAAGACAGGTTATTTGCAAGGTCTGTCCCAACTTCCCCAAGCAATAATTGACAGTCTGAGCAGTGTATGAATGGGTAAGGATGGGAGGTAGCAAACCAAATTATCTAGATTTTTAGGTACCTATGTAGGAAAAAAAAGACATTTGAGAGAAAGGGAAGTCCTTTTAATTCTGTGCAGCACCTGCTTTGACTGGGATTGGCAATGTCAGTAACTGCTGTAACTTGGTGTGTGGACTCTTGCATAGCTTTCATCTCCTAAAACTCTTGGACTAGGAAGCATGGAAATAGAGAGCTATACTTGGGTCTGCTTTGCCCTCAGTATCTTACAGCTTCAATAACAGCTTAAGTTTTTGGAGGTCAAGGGGAAACCACATTTTGACATTTGAGAATTTTTGCACATGGAAATCTGCAATTGCATTTATAATTATTTTTTACAAAATGGTTTTCTTCTGCTTTCAGGATTTCTGCTATAATTTAAAAATATGCCTGGTTTATGTGACAACACTTACTGTGTACAACAATTTTTTCTGACTTCAGATGCTGGTTTCTCAAACAGATGACATCATGGTTTTCCATCTTAACCTTATCTTTTGGGAAACTGGGACATGTCACCAAGGGAGATGCCTAATAAGACCATCTTCCAGTAGTGTGGATTCATTGACCAATTCTGTAGTAAGAGCATGGGTCATCACATAGAGTATTAATGTGATTGGGCTGATAGAACCATGGGGGGGGTCTCAGAACTCTGAATAGCTTTTCATTCTCTGTGCTAAAGGTTTCAGAAGTACTTCACTAGGATGCTAGTGAGAGAGCTGTTCTTTTCTGTTAATGTAAAGCAAAATAGAAAACCCCTTAAACTTAATTGCCTTGAAAAAAACTCAGTGTAAGTGGGTTTTTATTAGCATTGCATGAAATACAGATACCAGGTTCTAAATATATATGCAGTGCTAAATAGAAGGTTTTGTACTTTCTGGTACTCTTAGACTCAGGATGTGTCTTTCAGATGATGTCCTGTGCAGTCTCAGCCTGTTCTTGTGTGGCCCAGCCCTGGTGTGTCTCTGTGCCCAATTGTGGCTGCTGTCATGGGACAGGACAGGGCTGGCTCTGTCCCTCAGCTGCTGCTCCTCCCCAGCCAGCCAAGCTCTACAGTGAGACCCTGTGAAGAGGAGGTGTCTGTGTCACAGAATCGCAGAATCCTAGCGGTTGGAAGGGACCTCGAAAGATCATCCAGACCAAGCCCCCTGCCAGAGCAGGATCCCCCAGAACACATCACACAGGAACGTGTCCAGGCGGGTTTTGAATGTCTCCAGTGAAGGAGACTCCACAGCCTCTCTGGGCAGCCTGTCCCAGGGCTCTGTCACTCTCACAGTAAAGAAGTTCTTCCTGATATTCACATGTCCTGAGCAGCAGTAGGGTGGAAGGGTAGTGTTGGACTAAGGAGAAGGTCCAGTATGTCAGGAGGTTTTGTAATGACATGAAGGTGCTAATGCTGCCCTGGTCACCTTCCATAGTGAAAGGGATCCATTGTGGAATTAGGCCTTGCAGGAACAAGGGAATTTTATTGGTTGAGGAACTGGCAGAGCAAGGAGGAAGAGAGAGACCTACAAATCGTCAGGAAAGATGTAGAGCCTTTGTTCAAAGCCTTCTTTAATATTGTGATAGTAGCATGTTATGCTTCTTGTTTTGTTCTTGGTGCTGTGGAAGACACAGCTGATTCCTGTCAGTGTCAGAGTGCTGGGTTGTAGAGTGTGCTTGGGAAGACATTCCTCCAGTTCCTCTTGTTGAAGGAGCTAGTGTCAGTTACATTAATTAGAAAAAGTGCTTTGGAATGAACTTGTAAATAACGGGGTATGTTCAGGAGATTGGAACTTCTATGGTATTTTAAAAATCAAACCAAATTTGAAGCTTGTCATTTTCTGTTTTTCAATATATAGAAAATAACTGTAATGATTGTTGTGTGGTCTCTAAAGATGTTAGTGCTTGGAGATGAACGTGCAGGTATCTTCCTTGTAAAGAAAATATTTTGAATTTATTTAATAGTATCTGGGTGAAACTGAATATGCCTACACGAAAGTCATAAAAATAATGCTTTGTCTTGAGTGTATATTGTTGACAGAACAGAAGAAGTTTTCAAACTGACGATTAAAACATTTTGATGTATCTGAAGAGAGTGAAACGCTCAGTGTGTGATTTTTGTTTTATTGTTGTAATCTGATTTCAGAGATCAGCAGATGGATCAAGTCCAGAAGATGGAGATGGTAAGAGATTTGATTGTAAGATTAAAAGCCACAAATATATATCTCTCCAGGACTTTGTGTATTTTCTCTAATGCTTTTGTTCTGCAGAATCTGATCGAGAGGATGGGAGCTACTGTCCACCTGTAAAGCGTGAGAGAACTTCATCCTTAACTCAATTTCCTCCTTCTCAGTCAGGTAAATGTTGTTACAATATGATGTATGAGGTGGATTTCCTTCTTAGAATTCTTTTTTCCCCTCACTCATGTCAGCATTTTTACTGCTGGCTTCAGACCTCAGCAGCTATGTGCTCTGACTCTGTCCATGGTCTGTTAGCGAATTCATTGAAGCCCAAAGGAGTTGATAGAGACATTTTTAAACATATTTTCTAGTTGTAAGTTTATATATATTTGTAGTTTCAGCATTTAATCTTATGCTGTAAATTTAAAGAATTTAGCAGAAATCTTGTTGATTTCTTGTGATCAGGACACATCTTAACAAATTTATATAAATACTACTTTTTTCTTAGTAAGGAAGACTGGCCTGGAAGGCCAGGGGTAAATTACAATTCATGGTCATGTTAGATATTTGCCTTCGCCCTCAGGAATGGTCTCTAAAATGTATGCCTTACTCTTCACAGACAATATGAAGTTTTTAGCTTTGGTTGAGAATTATTTTAAAAATATGTCAGTGCTTGGGGCAGGTTTGGAGAGTTTTCTACTTAGTTGAAAAAAAGGAGATGAGAAAAACAAAGGAACAGTAAAAAATAGAATCATAGAGTTGTCGAAGTTGGAAAAGACCTTCAAGATCATCATGTCTCACCATCCCCCCTACAACCCCTAAAAACTAAACCATATTATGAAACACCATGTCAACCCTTTTTTGAGCATCCACCACCTCTCTGGGCAGCCTGGTCCAAGGCCTCACCACTTTCTGTGAAGCACATTGTCTGGATGTGGTCATTTATTCCCTGTTTGACTCCCTCGTTCTCTTCTGATGTGTGTTGTTACCAAGCAGTGACAACTTTGATTGGAATGATAGCTTCCTTACAGGCTTCTTTGGATATTGCTGGCAGTGTTCGGCCTTGGTTTACAGAAAATCTTTTACTTTTCAAAGCTCTTAAATTTTTTGTGAGGTTATTTTTTTATTAAAGGTAGGGAAATCTTACTTACATGAAACCTCCATCATGTTTAACCTTAAGACAGTCTGTAGTAAAAAGAGAAAAGATGGAACTAAAGGGAGGAAGAAAATACAGAAAAAAACCCAAAACAAACCAAAATCACAAACTTGAATGCAAGAGGCAAATGATGCATCTTTTGGTGTCACAGTGTTCAGAGATGAGGTTCCTTTTTCTTTTCAACCTGCTTAAGCTGCTTCCACAGCCTCATAGATGCTAAAAGAGCTGATAAATATTGTCATGCTTTACCTCATGCAAGGTGAGCTGTTGGAGAGGAAAAAACCCCAGCCTGCTATTGTTGCCTTGTGACGCTTGATGCATCTGCTCTGATAATTGTGTCTCGCAAGCTGCATTGTCTGTGACTTTGTGCACAACTCCAGAGGTCACTAAGCTGCTGACCAGGGCCTGGACCAAGCTCCTCACTACTGGCTTCTCTGGTCCCAGCAAAGAGTGGAAAAGAAACACTCTCCTTTGCCTGTTCCCTTCCAACATTTTCTTGCTCTTTTGTTGACTGTTGTGCTTAAATGAAACATCCTCAGATTACTCTGAGGTACTCTCATTTGTTTCTGTAGACTTTTTGTCCTTGCAGGACAGTCCAAACATGAGTTGCCTGGCTCGAAGTGCAAGCTGTGCTTTCACTCTGAAGCCTTCAGAGGAGCCTG
>NW_009952164.1:478498-500672 GCF_000747805.2 Chaetura pelagica
ATTATTTATTCTAACATCACATATAATTTCTAGTTCAGATAAAATTTAAACAGGGAATCCTCTGTTAATCTTCCCTCCAGAATCAATTAACATCTCTTTTTCTGTTTCAGGAGAAACAAAGGGGATTTTATTGACAATGACCTGTTTATTTCTGAGGCTGTTTTAGTTTAGAAGAAAGGAAAACCTAAAGTAAACAAAACTAATTACTAGAAAAATAACTTTCAGTTTGCAGCCTTGCTATGTCTGGGAATGGAATTTATAATTAAGAACAATCACCAGAATTGTTCTGGTTGGGAAAGACCTTTAGGATTGAGTCAACTCATTAACCCAGCTCTACAGAGTCCAGTGCTAAACTGTGTTCCTAAGCATCACGTCTACATCTAAACACCTCCAGAGATGGTGATTCCAACCACCTCCCTGGGAAGCCTGTGCCAGTGTTTGAGAACCCATTCAGGGAAGAAGTTTCTTCCAATGTCCAGTCTAAACCTCCCCTGGCACAACAACACTTCTCTTCCATTTTTCTTTTGTTCTTGCTGGCAGTAACAAAGAACAACGTCTTTATGCCATCAAGTTTCTGTGAACCCTCTACAGGCAATTCTGACTCAGAACCAGGTGAGCTTCCTCATTTTTCAGCTTATTCTCAGCAAATTGCTATCAGTCTGTCACCTTCTGTACTGTGATACTTCTGAGGGCCATGTCTGGGAGAGTGGAAGTGGTGATGGTTCTGATCTTACAGCTGTTCTCTTGCTCACTTCATTGCTTCATTTCATGCTTGCTGAAGGTAAATAAAATAACAAATATCAACATACTTGAATTCTTTGGGAGTGGTGGTGGAAGACTACAGCGAGGTTCTGTGCCCATCTGTTAACCTCAAGATGAAACTTAAAGGGAAACTTTCGTTTATCTATTTTGGATACTGTTTTTTAATATTGAAAATCTAATCAGCCATAATCTGTGGTCATGATGATGTTCAATCCCCTGTTGACAGTACTGCTGGTTTTATTACTCACTGTTGTTTGTGTTGGTATCACTGTACAGCATATTTATCTTATATTTAAATGGCATGAAAATAATGAAGTGGAGTAAGATGATCAGGTGTTGAGTTGTCTTATTCTGAGCACAGCCGATATGCCCCTAAAATGAAACGTTTTATAATTCTACCTTTTAAGTTCTTAGGAACTCATTTTATGGTGGCTGTGGATTCATGATTATTACTGTTTTTTGTTCAAGATTTTGGTATTTTAGATAAAAGTCTTACGTGTGTACAAGCAAAGTCATCTTTTACCTTCATACTATAAAAGCTTAAGGTAAAAGCTAATGGAATTAGAAGAAACTAATATTAGACAATGAAGTTTAACTTGATTTAGGTCAATTAGCCGTAGGGAGCTTGCTAGCAGCTGTCATGTTCAGTAATACTTTTGCTTGTCCTTTCTTTAGTTTGGTTCTCTACTTAGGAACTCTATTAAACTTCTGTTAAGGCCTTCACAGAGCACCATTTTTCTTGTGAAAATAGTCTGTTTCATGTGTCTCTTGAAAAACAATTTTGAATGTTTTTCATGCAACAGCTCTGTTTCTGTCTTTGTGTATTTGCTGTTATGATTGCTGGAAATTCAGCCTTTTTTTGGAAAAAGATAATTTCTTCTTTGGATATTTCTATAAAATGTGTGAGTTGTTACAGTGCGGAAAGCAAGAGAAATTTCATGACTGAATGAATGTAGGTAGTATGTTCCAGTTATGTCCTTGTAATTTTGTATCTTACTTCTAGAGGAAAAGAGCAGTGGATTCCGGCTGAAGCCACCAATACTTATCCATGGTCAGGCACCTAGTGCAGGTGAGATCAGTGTTTTCTTCAGCACTATAAAGAAACCAGTTGAAGTATTTTAGATGGGAGTTGCCTCAAACTGCTATTGTAACTGGAAGGTGGCTCAAACCAGGGCAATGTATTGATGTAGAAAAAAACTGGAGAATACACAAGAGTGGTTATGCCCATACACACTATCTCATGTACAGACACATCCCAGTTCTGGCTGGGATCAGTCATGGATTTCTGAAATGTCTCTCCCAGTTGTCTCTGCCTATCATGTTTTGATTCAATTCTTGCAGTAATCATGGGCTTCATGAGCTCAATTCCTTTGGTAACAAAGTGGGATGAAAGGGGTGCTCCAGGAGTCCACTGACAGAGTTCCAGCCCTTACTGGGCACTCAGTCTGGGACCAAGCTGAAGCCAAGTTGAAGCTGTTCACTTCCCATTTCCTCCTTTCCCTGGCTTTCTTGATCCTACCTGTTCTGTGGTACAGTTTGGCTTGGTTCTTACTGAGCTTCCTTTTGGTGGTGTAGACCCAGCTAATAAGGAAAAGACATTAACATTACAGCTCCTTAGGATTAGAGAAAGAAACAAAACTATTTCGGTGATGGAAGTGATTAATTGTTATATCATAGAATCACAGTGGCTGGAAGGGACCTCTGAAGATCATCCAGTCAAACCCTCCTGCTGCAGCAGGAACACCCAGGGCAGATCACACAGGAACGTGTCCAGATGGGTCTTGAAAGTCTCCAGAGAAGGAGACTCCACAGCCTCTCTGGGCAGCCTGTCCGAGGCCTCCCTCACCCTCACAGCAAAGAAATTTCTCCTCATGTTGAGGTGGAACTTCCTGTGTTGTGTGACTTGGTGCCATTTCCCCTGTCCTGTCACAGGCACCACTGAACAGAGACTGGCCCATTCTTGACACCCACCCTGCAGATGTTTATAGACGTTCATCAGATCCCCTCTTGGTCTTCTCTTCTGCAGACTAAACAGCCCCAGGTCTCTCTGCCTTTCATCTCTGCTTCATCAGGCAGACGTTCCAGTCCCTTCATCATTCTTGTGGCCTCCACTGGACTCTCTCCAGTAGATCCCTGTCCCTCTTGAACTGGGGAGCCCAGAACTGGACACAGCACTCCAGATGTGGAAACTATTTAATTCATTTGCAGGAAGAGTAGTTACATTTAAAAAAGAAGAAGGTTTTTGAGCTGACAAATGAACATTTGGGCTTGAGATTATTTCTGTGGTTTGGTGGCTGTTGTGTCCTTTGAATGTGGATGGCCCAAAATGGAACTAGTTGCAAAATATTCAGCTGAGTTGGTATGAGTACATTCTGTTGCAGTTTTATGCATTGGATCAATAGTTCATCTTTGTTTTGTTCAATGAAGAAAACTGAACCTTCTGAAGTTGCTAAAACATTCTAGAGTTTCAGATGTATTCTATTTATTAAGTTCAGTTGGCTTTTTGTGCCAGAGCAGAACTAGAGTTGTGGTGCCATGTATCTTACCAAAGCACACCAAAGAGGCTAGGTTAATTCAAAAAGCCAAAAGGCTGTTAAATAAAACAACATGTAAGATTACTACACTACCAATACCTTTGATTTTACGAAGGACAAAAAACCCCACATTAGTATCTCAAAATTACTCCATTGGAAGGAGAAGACTTGGGATGTAGTTGAACACATCTCTGATTGTTTGCTGTTCATTTCTCTTGTATTTTGACTTTTATTTTTGAGTCGTTGTCATAAACTCTCCTATGCTTTCCTGGGTAAGGTAGAGAATAGATTTTCAAGTGTCTTTTAAGGCTTGGAAGTTGTTGTCTCTGTGGGACTAATTGTATTTTTGAGGCTGAGAGATGGGAAAGAGGGGGGTGGAAGGTTTTAAAGTATCTGCTGTTCCATTGTATATTCTGTTTGAAGCAGTTACAGAGAAGATTAAATCAAGTTGAATTTTTCAGCTCAAGAGCTTTATAACTCTTGAAAAACCTTTGTACTTGCAGGACTCCCAAGCCAGAAGCCAAAGGAGCAGCAGCGCAGTGTGCTACGTCCAGCAGTGTTACAGGCACCACAGCCAAAAGCTTTCTCACAGATGGGTAAATAAAGCTTTTGCTTTCTAGAACAAAAGTACAAGATCTGTTTAGTGTACTGGTTTGTATTTACTCAGCATCTGGTCTTGTTTTTCTCTAGGTTTCTCCTTTCAGAAGGAAACATCTTAAATGTGAAGTAAATTTTTGTTATATAAAGGATGTCACATTGGGACCTTCAGTTTTTGTGTAGAATGACTGTGACATTGCCAGGCCTCCAACTTTGGCATAGTCCAGCCTTGGCTTTTGGAAAAAAAAGACTTTGAGGATGTGAATTGGCAATGTCAAATGGCAGCATTGACCTAGGCTTAATAAGCTACTGCTGGTCAATTGAACAGTAGGGGCAGACTTGAGCTAGCTGCCCCGTGATGTAAAATGCCCAGATCATTGGACTTGGGGACCATTTTGGAGTTGTGACTTTGAGACTTTTTGAGACTTTTAATTCTTAGTTTGGTCATATATATTAAGCTTATTGTATTGTTATGCAATGTGATATATCTAATAGAAATAGGCATTAGGGAAACTGGAAGCTGAAGAAAAAAATCTGTTGGAGGTGCCCATGTCTCCTAACCCTGGGAAACTCCTGTGTTTCCCCAGCCCTCTGCCTTTTCTTAGTTGTGAGTTGAGTTGAACAGAAATAACTTCAGTTAAGGCTGAGTCTAGTATACATCCAGAAGTTTCTAGCTTGATTTCTTGGCATACCTGTTGGCCCAAATTGGATTCTACAGAGGACTTAATATTGGGATACAAATTTTCAGTGGGAGTTCAGTGTGTAAGTAGCCAGATCAGTCCAAAGAGGAGCTCTGCTGGCTATGAACAGTATCAGATTGGAGCAGGGGGGTTGCTTTAAGTGGTGTATGTTGGAGTCCTTGCAGTGTTTGTATAGATTCAGTAAGGGACTTTTTACTGACTTAGTTTTCTGCATTTGGAATTTGGATTCTGCTAAGAATTGCTGAATCCTGGTCCTTGTGTCACTTGCAAAATACTATGGGGACTCTGTAATTTACACTGCAATGTTTTATGGATTAGCAAGAGAACATGCAGTTTGCTGGAGAAGACTGACTACTTTTAGGCCAATCTAAGCATCTAGAGAATTGATATCATTCCTTTATTCCTTATTGCAGTTCTCAGCAGTGGCACCAATGGTGTAAATATCCCTCCAGATTCTGCAACCACATCAGAATCACTAAGTAATGCAACACTGAAAAATTCTGACTGTGAAGACAAGGTGAGTTGAAGAGGAACTGAAGAACATTTAAGGTGACAAACTTTAGAACAGTGATCTCTGAACAGAGTCTCTTTATTTAGTAATGTGAGGGCAGTTACAGCCCCCTTATTTGTCCGTACTATGGTAACACACTTCAGATGTAGTAGATTATTCTATATGTCCTAACTGTATGCTGTATTAACTCAAGAATTGTAACAAAGATTTACTGAATCCACAGTTTATGATCATTTTTCATACCTTTTTCCTCTTCAAAAAATATAAATTGCTCACTTCTGCTTCTGTTGTCATTGGTTCTTTTAGTCTTTCTAGCTTTATTTCTATTCAAATTATTTTGCTGCTTGAATGATGCTGTTGCTACCATAGACCATGAATGCCTGCAGTTGGGGTATCTTGGTTCAGTGGACTGATAAAATACTGCTTTTTCATCTGATCAGATTGCATGAAGAAATGCATCTTTCACCTACAGGCCCATCTCTTACTCTGTGTACAAGGAGTGGGTCAGGAGAAGAGGAAATTGTCTTTTAGGGGGAAAACTGTCATTTTCTTTAGTGGCTGTCACCTGGTCTGACTGGTGCTCTTGTCAGGCTGGAGACCAGGAAATGTTGACTGTGTGGCTTTTCCTGCCTGTAAAGGCTTTGGTGTTTTGAGCTGGGTGAACTAGGCAGTTTGCTCACATGTTGAGTCTTTCTTTTCAGACCTGCCTAGCAAGCAGCAGTCCCCTGTGCATGGATGATGGCCTTACTGGGGTTGCCTTAGTTCCTAACAACTGGAATTGTGTTGGGAGATGTGAGGGTGGAAAAGATATAGGCAATTGAAACAAATGATTAACACACAGAAGCTTAGAAACAGGAGCTGATAGTGGGTAGAAACGCAGCAACAGCAAATAAATTCCCTACAGGAAATGGTGGAGGAGGAGCGCAGGTGATGAGGGGTGAAAAGCTTCTGCTAGAGGAAAAGACATCCAGGTGCATTGAAAGTCATTTATTCAGTATCTTGAAAGGAAAGTAATGAAATAGTTCCTTCCCTCTTCTGTACAGAGAGTCCAGTCCTTTCCTTCCTGCAGGCATTGAGCTAACTGTTGGCATCTGAAGATGTGTTGACTCAGAGCATGAGGAGGATGTTTGCAGATTTTGAGAGCTGGTGCCTTTTGGGTGGCTTTTTAGGGTTTGGTGGGTTTTTTTGTAGCTTCATTAGACAGTGGTTTGCACTATGGATGCAATGTTGAACATTGGTGAGTTGTATTGTTAACAATGCAAGAGTATCATGGAATCACAGGATGGTTTTGGGTGGAAGGGACCATGTAGATCATCTAGATCCAAGCCCCCTGCATGGGCAGGGATACCTCCCACTAGATCAAATTACTCAGAGGCCCATCCAGCCTGGTCTTGAATTATTCCAGGGATGGGGCAGGCACAGCTTCTCTGGGCAACCGGGGCCAGTCTCTCACCAACCTCACAGTGAAGAATTCCCTCCTTTGGACCCAGTCCAGCATTGTTTTCCCACCACTGCCTTAGAGTTGGACTGAGCAAAGAGAAGAAAGTAGCTAAAGCCTTTGGAAGCTTGAAGATGTTGGTTCTAAAGGGGAGCTTTAAGTACTTTTGACACCTGATAAAACGGTAACATATCTTGGTAGGAGTGCTCTTGGAGGTTTTAGAATTAAGTTGGGAACAGTTCTTTTGCTGGATAAGTTGACCAGAAGGTACTCAGCTGGAGCTGTATTCCCAGCAAAGTAGCTGTGATTGCAGCAGTGAGGAGCCAAGAGTTTGAGATCCTAAGGGAAACAGGGAAGATCAGTAGATTAAAGACCCAAACTTTAGGAGAGAAGACTTCAGTTTGTTTATAGGATCTTGAAGGACAGAAAGGCTCAGGAGGACTTACCTTTATGGACAACCATCTCAGAGAATGAGTAGTTTATGCCAATGTGTAGGTCACTGTGGCAGGAGGCCAGTGTGGATAAAACATGGTGACCAACCTGATTTATTTTTTCCCCTCTGACATGATTGGCTCTTGTTTTGACTTGAGCAAGGTCTTTGAAATGCATGGTCCCTGCTGTCATCGTCATAGTTGGGTGTAATTTCAAGTGGGTGGAAAATCGGCTGAATCAGTAAGCTTCAAGGGTAGCAGTCAGTGGTTCAAAGTCAGTCTCTAGAGGCATTCCTTCTGGGCTGTTACAGAGGTCACTACTATTTAATGTTTACATGAACAACCTGGGGTGAAGTGAATCTTGGTAAGTTCATGGATGGCAGTAAACTGAGGGAAGGGGAAAATGGTCAGTATGTTGGAAAGCAGGGCTGTTCAGAGGGATGGGAGCCAAGAGAAACCAACTGACGGTAAATAAATGCAAAGTCCCTGTACATTGAGTGAGATAACTTGAGTCACAAAAACCAAAGAGTAACTGGCTAGAAAGCAGCTATGCAGAGAAGTTCTTGCAGATCCTGGTGGCACATGAAGGATGTTGAGGCTAGTTCCCATGTGCAGATTTTATTAGCATGGTCTAGAGCTGATAGGATTACTTCTAAGTGTGGCAGTTCTTTAATTTTGGAGGAGGGGAGATGAAAAAGGGAAAGAGAAGGGAAACTTCTTGTGGACCAGCTAGGAAGACGAGAGAGGTTCCCCAGACAAGCATCTTCCCTCTGGATGTTCTCTCCAGTGGAGCAGGTGGTGTCCCATAATACTCTTCCTATGGTAATTCTATAGTTTTCATCAGGATCAAGCTTCCTGCTGTTTTGTTTTGTTTTTTTCTGCTTGTGCCCTTAATGCTGATGGGAATATGCTTTGGTGAGGAGCAGCTGCTGTTTAGTGTTTGAGCCTTCTAATGTGGATCGAAAGCTACAGGGTAGTGAATGAGGAGAGAAGAGGGAGGGGACCATTCCCATACTGGCTGCAGTTGCTCCCCAAAACCACTATAGGGGTTTGCAGGTACAAGACCCTGAGTATAATTAGATGAGACCTAAAAGGGGAAGACACTGCCACAGGGGCTCTGGCAGCAGGCATGTTGTGCAAAGATTTGCTGGTACATGAAAGACATTTACAAGCCCCCAAGGTAATTAGTGGCTGGAGCATGTGGTGTCTGGTGAGAGAGTGAAAAAGCTTGGGCTAGGAGAGAGGGAATTGAATAGTTCTCAACTATCTAATGGTGGGCTGTAGTGAGATCAAATGAGACTTGGAAGTGCCTATCAAACAAATGAGGGGTGGGGGATTCCAGTTGGGTCTTAGGACAGAACTAACATGTTTAGTGCAGCTGAGCAGGCTCCCAAACTGTAAAGCTGCCATCTGTGGATTTTATTGAGACTTGACTTAACTGTAGAGGTCTTCAGTACCCTACCAGAATTTTGAAGTTGATGCTGCTTGGAGCATGGCTTGGACCAAGTGATTGTGAGAGATCCTCTTGAACCTTTACTATTCTGTGATTTATTAGGAAAGATGCTCTAAACAACAAGAGAGGAATTTTTTTTAAGTGCAAAATTTGCCTTGTAGTTCTGGAGATGTTACTGGCTTTTCTTTGTAAATGACCTTGGGACTCTTTGTGTCATGACACTTGTGTTTTATTTAAAGAAACTCAGTTCCCTGGGCTAAGGTTTTCTATTCCTTTTCTTTAGGCAGGAGAATGTCAGAAAAGAGAGTCCAACAATACTTCAGATGATGACAGCTGTGAGAAGGCAGAACTAAATGCTCAGCAAGCGTTTGTATTTGGGCAAAACTTAAGAGATAGAGTTAAGGTAAGTACGTGTTTATGTTAACTAAGGGTTGATGTGTTTAAGTGAAAGCAGTGAAACAGACCATTTGTTGGTGTGAGCACAACACACTGTTCATTAAGTACTTTGAAGCCACTATATACAGGGTTAGAACCTCTATGTATATGTGCAGCTTTAGAAGCTGTGAATACAGTTTGCTTGGCTGTTTAGTAAAGTGAGTCTTCCAGACACTAGCAAAAAAGTAATACTGGTTAGTAGCATAAGAAGCTTTTACAAACAAGAATGCATCTCTTGCAGTCATAGGTAACTTCTATAGCTTGGTGTGTGTGATGAATTCTCTTACATTTTGGGTTGGAATTAAGTTAAAACGAGTTCCTGAGAAGCTGAAGTGTTCCTCACAGCAACTGTGAGAGAAGAAAAATGGGGCAACCTGTGCATGAAGTGACTGAGTAGGGATTGTTAGTACCTCCTGTTGAAGGCAGGTTTGAGCCTAACAACAGAAAAAGTCATACTGGGATGTAGGCCCATAGTGGTTTGTTGCAGAAAATGTTTGTGGATGGAATTTTGATTTGTGAAAGAACGAGATGAAAATGTTGTGGTCAGTAGTTAAAACTGTCAGTATATACTTATTCTTTTTATAGCTAGGTGATGAAAGCCATGAAACTGCTGATGTGCAGAATGCTGGCCTTCCTACATCAGACCTACCTTCTGCAACAAATTATTTTCTACAATACATCAGTTCCAGGTGAGACTTCAGGGAGACCTCCAGGACAGTTTTCTTTATTTTGTGTTCAGAAGTATTTGTGATTCTGTTCTTTATTGGATGCAGGACTGATTCTGGGTCAGTGGGAATCTGGGCTTCTGAAGGATAAGGTCTCAAACTTCAGATCTGGGGGATTCCTCTATCATCTGGTCAAGGCAGATGGATTTGACACCTCTTACTTGACCCAGGTCCTCACCAAAGCCTCTTCATGAACCCAACAAGCATAAAATGAGAGAAGTCTTCTCATGAATTATTAGAAAGAAACAGTGATGGAATAAATTGGATGTAGCAGTAGACTCCTCTAGAGATCTCTGTGTTTGTGTTCAATATGTTTCATATGCAATATGGGTAAAGGGAATAATTCTAATTCCACAAAAGCAGGAGGTACTCTCATGATATTAAGTTGACTTCATTTTTGTTTGTTTCTGTGTCAACCAGTGTTTAATTTTCAAAGCCAGTGTTCCTCAGTTTTTGAGGAATTTAATCAGTAGAAGATAAACAGGTATTTTCCTGACTTATAAAACCTGTTTGGTGCTTGTTTGTCTTTTCAGTGCAGAGAACTCTACAAACAGCACAGATGCATCTAACAAGTTTGTTTTTGGACAAAACATGAGCGAGCGAGTCCTAGTAAGTAACAACTGGTGTGAAATGTTGTGATTTGGGGGTAGTTTGTGTTCCTGCTGCTCACTGAGGAGTTTTGATAACCTTCTTGTCACTGGGGCACAGATTCACTAGTTCCCCTTGTAGGGAACATCCTGAGAGCAGAAGGGGGGTTTGTTAGGAGCTCTTGTGGGCAGCAGCCATGCTGGCCAGGCTTTCCCTGCCAGGACCACCCCCCATCTCTGCAGCACCCCCACCTGCAGGTAAAACTTCTAGTACTTCACTGTTTCCTACTGTTGTTTTTACTGTTCTGCTTGTGCAAAAGGGAGTGGTTCATGCTGCACATTTATACCTGTCTAGCACTGAGCGAGGATCTCAGTCAAGTAACTGGAGTTGAACTACAGCTGAAAGTGCTTTGCTTTGTTAAACTGAACTTCAGAATAAAGGTTAAAATTTTGTTTCAGTTCAGGGTTAAATAATTTGAACTGGTGTTCAGGTCAGGCTCCCTTCAGTTTCTTGGCCAGGGAGCAGTGGGATTTCTTCTCTGTGAACATGTCATATATGGGATTCTTCTTCAGCTGTGTGATTCATAAACACTAGGCCTTTCCTCAGTATTGGAGCACTGATCTTGTTCTGAAAATTAGTGTTTGCTCTTTTCTCTTGACCTCCCTTTTTGCAACAGAGTCCACCAAAATCAAACGAAGGTAGTACAGAGAGTAATAAGGAGAACCCTGCTACAGAGTCTGGTTCTGAATCATCTTCTCAGGAAGCCACACCAGAGAAAGGTGAACAACAAAATATTATTTAGGCATGCTAGTTAATTTTTGTGAAAATTCTTTTCAAGATGCCTTTGCTTCATAAGACCATAACATGTTAATGTTGCCTTTACTGACTTCAGTAACCAAGTGGTGGGAGGAGCTGGGTGCTGTAGGTTTTCCTGTCCTTTTGCCTCTGATATTAAACATGTACAGGCTATACTGTCTTTCTCATGGTCCTTCTGTGGGATTGAGAGTAGCTTCAACAGAATGGAAGTAGAGGGAACTAACAGAAGGTACTTGGACCTACATAGTGTAGAATAAGTGTGGCAAACTGTTTTATAACAATTCTATGATACTTCCAGTGACTGGATGTGTCAGAGTCAAATGTATTTTGTATTGAGTCAGTGCCCCAGATGTGTTGCTTGAACCAAGAACAGTTTGCTGGGTTCTAGACTTTTGTGGCCCCTGAGATTGGCAAGATTTTCTGGAAATTCTGGAAGCTGTGGGTTTCCTCCAGCAAACTGCTTGCAAGCCACAATAAAAACAGAAAATGAATTGTGTGGTATGTGTGTCGGCACAACACTAGCTGGTAGCAGTGTCAGTACTGCTGGAGCACCTGCACCATGTGTCAAAGGGTTTGAAATGCTGGATGTGGGGACAGAATTTTTCAGTAACTTGCCTCTTCTGTCCCTTGCATGTTCTTGTGCTTTTAAAACAAGTCTTTAAAGCAGAAGTTAAAGCTTGTCTTTCAACTTCAGTCCTGTTCCTAATGTCCTGTTAATGTCTGTCTTTTGTACCTTATTTCTCTAAATTTTACTGTACTTGTGATACCTTTATAAATCTTACCTAATTATATGCTTATCATTCTCAAACTTTCAAAATGTTGTTCAGCTAATAATATTTCAGAATCACTGGCAGAGTCTGCAGCAGCCTATACTAAAGCGACAGCCAGGAAGTGTTTATTAGCCAAGGTCGAAGTGATTACTGGGGAGGAAGCTGAAAGCAACGTCTTGCAGGTAAGAAAGAGAGCAGAGGAGCTTTGAGTTTATGGGGATTCACATGGATGTCCAGTCACCTGATTCCCTACAAGTCAGCCATCCTCTAGATCTCTAATGTGCTTTCTTGGGTTCAAGTGCAAATTTTGGATAATTATGATCAGATCCTTACTCTGTTTATTTCCTCTTTCTGAAAAAAGTTCAGTGTTTGGGCCACCCAGATGAATCTTAAGCATACTTTAAAAACAATTCTTAGGAGAAAATTTAAATGAACTAAATATTTTCAAGTTCTTTCAATATCATACAAGCAAAGGTTTTGTTTAGAAACTCAGAATGCACTATTGCCAGCATTCCCTTCTCTTGCTAATCAGACACCATAAAACAGTACTCAGTAATTTGTCTTGAGGCACTTAATTGGATTACTGGTGTTTTAGAAGAATATTCAGTCACGTCTTAAAGACTTGATTTTTTTAATTCTGTTTTAATTCTGATTTTTAATCTTTACTTAACATTGTAATTATTTATTACTTTATTCTTATTAACTTCAGCATGTCCTTAAAAAAGGCAGCTGTAGGTACATCAGCTTTAGGTGACTAAATATAAAATACAGTATTCAATCAACCACTGCGCTATAGAGAAGTTTTCTGTTGCAGATTCAGTGCAAGCTGTTTGTATTTGATAAAAACTCTCAGTCTTGGGTGGAAAGAGGTCGAGGACTTCTGAGACTCAATGATATGGCCTCAACAGATGATGGAACGTTACAGTCTCGGCTGGGTAAGAGGAACGAGGGGAATGAGGTGACAGTCAGTGCTGTTTTCATAGGATGCTTCCATGACACATCTGCATCCACTATATCTTGTGTCTTAGCTACAGGAATGCAGAAGCAGTTTGAACTTCTTCTCTTGCTTCAGTTTATACCCATTTCCTCCAAAGAGAGGATCTTTTCCTATCCTTCTATGGTAGCTAATGTTCCAGTTACATTTCCCCAGAAAAACTCTGCTTAACTAGAGTACTTGACTAGGAAGTTTTGCCAACATTCTTGAGACCTGGGCTCTTTGCTGTTTGGGACAGGCCTCTTTGAATAGTGTATGATTCTTCAGACTGGCAGGAAGATGCATTAGCATGAGATACCAGCTCAGATCCAGCCTTTGATGTATTAACATATAAGACTAATTATCTTTAGACATGACTGATAATCTTTAATCACCTACATTCTTCTGATTAACAGCTGGGACAAGACTCCTATTTTAAGGGCTTTCCCCTGATACTGTTTGCAAAGAGACTTAAGCATTCACACAATAAAGAGCCATGTTGGCTGTTTTTAGCTTCCTGTGGTGTGTTTTTCCACCTAACTGATCTTGTATGTTGGCTTTAGTGATGAGGACCCAGGGGAGTCTCAGGTTAATCTTGAATACCAAGCTCTGGGCCCAGATGCAGATTGATAAAGCCAGTGAGAAGAGTATCCGGATCACTGCCATGGATACAGAGGACCAGGGAGTTAAAGTTTTTCTTATATCAGTGAGTACTGTTGGTTTTTTTTTTGTTTAAATCTTTAACCTTCCTACTAAAATTGGTGCTTTCTTTTAACTACTTCAGGTAACATTCCATTCTTCTTTGCACCCTAACTCCTTGCCACCACCCCTTCCCCAAAGACAAGGGGCTTGGCAGACTTGGCTTGTCTGAAAAGCCTCACTAAGTTATAAAAAAATTCCACATAAAAAGCTGCCCTAGGAAGCCACGTTGTGTAAAGCATTAACCATGGAGTTGTGGGCTCTGTTCCATGCCTACTGAGACTATAACTGTAGTGCAAGATTAATGCAAATAATTTCTTACTATCAAAGGAAATAGACATTTCATAGATTTCTGTGTAGCAACTTAACCAGAATTAGATCTACCAGAAGTTGTAGCACAGGAAAAGTCTCTGCCCGCAGTGTGGGTGGCTGTGTAGGTGTTCACTGGAAGTAAGACACTAAATATCTGCCAAAAGCATTGTGTTAGTAGTTCAGGGTAGCACATTTTCACTTGGATTTTCTTTTCATGCAGAGTATTCCCAGCAGTAGCAAGACAGTGAAAGGAATTTCTGTGTCTGTGAAATGGGGAAACATCAATTCCAGTTAGACTAAAACATTGGGAGGTCATGGTACAATCAGCAACACAAAGGTCATTCTCTGATATCTGCCAAGAGCACTTACAGGTTTGGGGAGTCTGAACACAAAATTTTTACTGATTTTTACACAAGGGGTTGCTGAAGAATTAAGTGTTCTATGGATGAGAATTTAATTCTTCATCAGCAGAGTATCCATTGAAGAGCAGTGAAATGAATGAAATTAATAGCTTTTGCTCCACATTTTTCTAGATTTGAAAAGTTTGAGTTAATCTCTCCGGTTATTCATTATTGAAGTTAATATTGATAAAATGTATCTGATATGGAATAACTTATTCACTACAGCTTATTGCAGGGGACTTCTGGAGATTTAGAGGTGTGAGATTGAAGTGACAGGGAGGATGGAAAGGGATTTTTATGAAAGAATCTGAGAAACGGGATCATTACCTTACATTAACTTCTATTACTCCAAGTTAAATGTAAGGACTTAATTGACATAGTGAAGACAGAGTCTCATAGTAGTTGAAGGGATCTCCCTTTTAAATAATATCCATTATATAATTAATTGATAGGCCTAAGGATTGATTCCTCTGAAGGCATGAAATGGCCATTAATCTGTGAGAGTAAAAAATCTATGATTGGACAGGCTGTCACAAATGCTTCCTTCTGGAGCAGCTGACCAGTGTCAGAGTGTAAAAAAAGAAAAAAATGAATAATTACCTGTCTTCCTGCATGTCCATTCTGTTTTCTCCTCTCTTATGTTGAAATTTTGTCACTGCATCGTGAAACAATTTAGTTAATTATGTTTAACAAATGTGTAAAGTTGAGTGAATGACAAACCTGGAAAAACCTGTGCAAGGCAAACTTTTAAATTACAGCTCCTTTTAGCATATGCTTTTGGGAGGTGTCAGGAAAGCTGTGTGACTCCTGGGTGAAGGTTATATAAAATAATCTAGGACTGGTTTTATTAGCCAGAGAAAGCTGCTACTGAGCAGAATTTACTCTCCCCATCAGATTTTAGTGTCTAGATCTTGCTGTTTACAGCACAACCCATTCTCATCTAGCTTGAAAAACCCTATATGAGGAAGCTGAAAAGTAGATGGTGACATTTGGCATGTTTGGTGTGTATTACCTAAGCAGTTATTTTATTCTGTTAAATTCCTTGCACCTTTTTCTTGTTTCTGAATATTAAAAAATAAAATGTAGGCAAGCTCTAAAGACACAGGGCAGTTGTTTGCTGCCTTGCACCACCGGATCTTGGCCTTGCGGAGTAGAGTGGAACAAGAGCAAGAAGTCAAGAGTGCAGCACCTGAGCCAGAGGTGACACAATCAAACGAGGAAGACAGTGATGATGATGTCATTGCACCTTCAGGATCAGCTGGAAGTGGTAAGCAAGAAAGACAAAGGGTTCCTGGTTTCCATAAATTTTTCTCTGTTGCTCTTTAAGGCAGGCTGTTCTCTAGGTGTGTATCACAGATGTACTTCTGGTCTGCTTCTCACAGTTATGACTCATGGCATGACTTGCCTTTTTACAGAATCGCAATCATCCTGGTTGGACAAGACCTTGAAGATCATCAGGTCCAACCATAGCCTAATCTACCTGTTCAGTGTTTAAATCATGTCCCTAAGCACCATTAATGCAACTGTTTCTTGCTACTTCTCCAAACTGGTAAAAAGGATCCTGTGCTACTTCCATCTGAGTTACATGTCACAGTTTAGAAGAGGTTTTCTGTGCTTCAGTTAGTTCTAGCTTTATTTATGAGATTTTTTAAGGGATTGTGTTTCATTTTTGCCTTCAGCATGGCCAAGGCTTGCACATCAAACCTGAAATGACTGTCTTGGGC
Organism: Chaetura pelagica; assembly: GCF_000747805.2. NCBI lineage: Eukaryota > Metazoa > Chordata > Aves > Apodiformes > Apodidae > Chaetura > Chaetura pelagica. The sequence goes on from NW_009952164.1 coordinate 494,369, forward strand.
AGCTTTCAGGAGGCAGGATCTGACTGACCATTGAGTGCTGTTTGGAAAGGAGAAGGTTTACAAAGGGGCATGGAAGGAGTGTAGTTAATTTCATTGCACGTGAGGAGACCATCATTTGAAAAAAAACAAACTTTCTTCTCTGCTCCTGAACTGGGAGTCATCTGTGCTTTGCTTTCCTCTGACTCAGAACATCCCACCTTTGGCAGAGACCAGTCTTCCATCCTGCTTCACTGCAAGGAATTAATATCATAAAAGCAGTGGGTGGATTAAAGAGGCTGGAAATGGAGCTCTTAGGCTCTGGGATGCTACTGGGATCCCCAAACCAGTTCAGTCAAGAATGTAAAATTCTGCAGTGAACAGAAGTTAATTTGGAGAAGTGAGATGTCGTCGGGGTGGGGAGAGCTCCACAGTTCTCATCTGTCATTGAAATTCTAAATCTGAGACTTATGTGGGCTTCTCAGGGGCAGGTCTCTTATTGTAAGGCAAGAAATAAAATACATTTCTTATGACAAAGAACTATTTTGTTTGTTTCAGGTCCTAATGATGAAGGTAACGGGCAGAATGTTGGCAGCACATAGCGGATGTGAGTGGATCTGCTTGCAAGGCTGCTATGAACACCATCTTGCAGGCACCTCTGGATCCCCCAGGCCAGCTATTATTTCAGGCAGTGTTGAAGACTCCAGGACTTAAGAACTGTGCATCCCTGTTCTGTTTGTTTGGTTTTTTGGTCTGGATCAGTAGATTCCACACAAAAAAAGCAGACTTGGAAACTACCTGAATGTGGTTTGGGACGTGAAAGCTCATCATATTGATGAGCCAAAAAAAAAACAACAAAAACCAAACATTTCCCCTCATCCCTGTAATTGAAATGGCACATTACAGCTTGTCACAGCGTTTCATTGGGACCTTTTGACTGTTTCTTCAGTAGTTCATTTCTTGCAGGCCTCCGAGATAGAACTTTCTGACATGATTCCAACTTGAATTCTGCTTTGATAACCCCTGCTCCCCCTTAGGAGTTTCTGCCACCTGCAGGGAAACCGTGTCCTCACCACTTCTACGCTCACTGACTGCCCTTTTGAGTTCATTCTCTTTTGGTTTTTGGGACTGCAGATGGGGCAGATGATGTTTTTACCTTTTAATCCCAACATAGGTTGTGGGCACCGTTGTTCCCTGGCTAGTGGGTTTGTAAACAGAGAGAAACAAAACATGGTGGTTCACCAGAAAAGCTTTTTTTAATGCAGTAATAAGAGACTTTCAAGTCCACAGGACATTTTGCTAACTCCTTTTCTTTCTTCCCATTTAATTATTTTTATTTGGGGATTTATATTGTGGTGAAACTTTTTTATTTTAGTTTTTCAAGAAGATGCTCTTGTGTGTTGAAAAAGTGAAACTATTGTTTTGTACCGTTCTTTTCTGTTACTATTTAAGGGAGAGCTAAGCCACTATATATAATAGATGTTGCATACAATTTTTCTTAGATAATTACCTGTTTCTGTGGCTACAGTAAAGTGTAGGAGGCATGCAGGTTACACCTTCAGAAAAGTTGACGAGGAAACAGCTGTTAGCCCTTGGAAGAATAAAGTAGGCTCATGTAATGAGCTCTGTCAGCCATTAAAATAAACCTGTATAATAAAGCAGCTCTCATTTAATGGCTTGATTCAACAAGCCATTTAAGCACTTGCCTGACATAACTACATGTGAATAATCTTACTGAAGCCAATGCAACTGTTCCTGCTTAAAGTTGAGTACATTTTTAAAGATCTTGCTCAATTCACGGCCTTAAGTAGAAAATTCTAACCCTTCCTGTCCCTGTTCTGTTTCCTGAAGTCTTGCAGCATGAAGAAAAAGGTAATATTGCCAGCTTTGAATAGTTTGGGCTGAAGGATATTGTATTCTGTTCCACCAAAATAAAAGCCAGAATGTGTTTTCCTGTGTGTAATTCTGAAGTACTCCTACTGTAACCATAACTCACTTTTTACTTTGGATGTTTTCTAATCATTTGGGCCTTTTGTGCAAAAGTTGAGTTTCATTATTAAAACACATGGTATATTCTTGTGCAGCAAAATTGGAATTTGGTAGTCACTTACACAACAGTGCCTAGGTCACTTTCCCTATAAATTCCCAAAACTGTTCTATTTCCTTTATAAATACTGATAGATAATTTCTCATTTCCTTGCTCTTTCTCCTGTTTGTTAAGGAGACCTAAAAGGTACCATTTAAAAGAAAATTAAAAGGTGAAGAAGCATTTAATGTAGCATGACTTGAAAATGAAAACCCAGGTTGTAGCTCAAAAGCAATTATTCAAAAAGCAAAAGAGTCCTTATTGCCTCTATTTGAATGAAACAAGCTTTTCTTCACTGGGGGTTGAGAACATGTTCAGTTTTACCTGTTGTCTGTTGTTAACAATTGTTGGAGATTTAAGCTGTTGGGGCAGGGAGGGGCTTTGCTTTTCCTTATAGCCCTTGAAGGAACATCTTGGTTTATTTTTCCAAGGAGCGAGAAGGGTGAATTATTAGCTGTGCCCACTGCAGTTGTGGCTTCTCTGCATTGTCTGTCTTTTTGCATTTTGTGTTGGTTTTTTTTTCTCCTTAGATGTAGAGGGTTTGTTACCCATGCACAACCAACTATTGCAGCCCAGGAACAGAAGTAGGGCATGTTTTCTAATACCGACACAACTGTTCTTGCATCACAAGGTCTGGGGTTACTGTCTTTTCAAATAAGTGATCTTGGATCTTTTTACACTGAGACACTTAGATTTAAACTACTTATTCCAACAACCTTGCAGGATAAAGCTACTTGTTGGCAGCATAAAGAAAATTCATGAGGTGTCTTTGGTCGGCAGGGCCTCCTTGTTGAGAAACAGATGTTTGGTCAAGGTCCCAAACAGCATGAAGATTCAGAAGAATGGCATAGGCAGGCTTGCTTTGTTGGAGTTAGTGGTGATATGCCATCCCCTTACAGCATTCTAAAAAATTTGGCATTTATTTACTGCTAGACATTTTATTTCAGCTTTACATGTATGTTTTATAGTGAAGAGGAAAATGTTAGCATGAACCACTAAAAGAATTGGCCATAGATTGAATTCAGGCCCCACCCAACAAGATGTGTTAGGCCAAAGCAAAACTCTTACTTCACTCTCTGGGTTAAGCCTTAAAAAAGCTAGTGACAGGTAACATCATAATGTGTTTTGAAAGATCTGTGTAAGAGTGTCAAATCAAAAAGGATGTGGGAACTGCATTAAAACTTTTGTCAACAAACTAGATACTGAGGAGTGGAGTCAAGTTGAGCACACCTGATGGGGGAAAATGTTGCAAGAATAGTGGTATTAGTAAAACTGGAAGTAAACCTTTTCCACAAAATGAAAAATAAGATGACATCCCCAGGAAAAATGAACATGAATGTAAGAAAATGTGCAGTTACAACATCTTTCTGTAGTCAGTTCCCTTTGCAGGATGGACTACTTCAGAGAAGACAGGGCAAGAAAAGATCTAAATAAACTAGTCCTCAGAAGCCCTCCAGTGAAACCAGGTTGGGCAGATGTTCAATTCATTAGAAGCCTGCAGGAATAAAGGAACCCAACTTTGAAATTACTCTCCTCCTGGTCCCAGTCACTGAGGTGTGTCTGTTGCTTAGATATCACTGCCATTAAATGACTGTTCTGCTGTGTCCCATTCTGCAGTTTAACTGGCCTCTTATTCTCCCAGTGAGTGTAGAAAATGGTTTCTTTCCTTTCTAGAAACATGTTACATATTTGAAAATTTACCATACTTCCCCATAATCTTACCTAGTTTTAGGAATTCCAATTATGATAATTGCCATAATTTGTCATGCAAGATTTCATTAAACTGACTTTTCACTGTGTGCTTTTTTCCCCTTGTTCTTTGGTCTTTCTGTACATCAACACACTTAAACAACTCCAGTCCATTGTGCAGGTAGCAGGTAAATTTCTGATAAAGGTGTTTTTATTTTCCTGGGGAACTTTTTCCCCCTGTCAAGATTTGCACAGAGCACAGAGGTGCTGAGAGAATTGCTAAACCAGACTCTTCAAGTCAATCTTAATTCCTGTCTCCTAGGTTATGGTACAGGTAAAGAAATGCTCAAAGACACTGTCTGTAAATAAAAGTCTCTCACAGTTAATATTCAGAATTTCCTTTTCACTACTTCCTTACAAGGAGTTTAAAGATAAGAAAGCTGAATTTCTTCACAGAGAGTGGTGAGGCCTTGGACCAGGCTGCCCAGGGAGGGGGTGGAGGCACCATCCCTGGAGATGTTCAAAAAGGGGTTGATGTGGTGTTTCATAAGAAGGTTTAGTGGTTGGAGGATGGATGGTTGGACTTGATGATCTTGAAAGTTGTGTCCAACCTTGTAGATTCTCTGTTTCTAATGAAGCCTAGGAAAAGCAAAGCTCTAATGTTGATGTGATGTCCTCCTGCTCAGGGGACCAGGAGGTATCGGGTGAGCCCCCAGCTGCGGGACATCAGTAACCACCCTGGGACCAGTCCATGCCCAGTGTGCTAGATGTACAATGGCACTAGTTGGTCTATTTTGGAGACAGGATAAAATTCCTGTCCTGGAGAGTTCAGAGTGGGAGCTCAGAAGCAGATAGGAGGTCTGTTTAATAAACAAAAAGCTCTAAAAAGAGGGAGGTTGGGGAAATATTTCAATGTGAGTTGCTGGGAGGTGCTTCTGCCCTAATTTCTAAAACAATTTCAGATGGAGAAGGAAACAGCTAGTAGTATGATGGCAAGTCATTCCCACTCCCCATGTAACAGTTGAGGGAACTAATACTTAACCAGTTTGCAGCCATTGTCAATATAAAATATGTGGAGTCATTAGAGTGATGTTACTTACCTAGATGGATTTCTGGAACTTGGCTGTTGATAATAAGTTCCACCTTCCTGCAATGGAAAGAGACTGGACTCCAGACTTGACTAGAAAGCCTCTCCCAGCATTCAGGAGCCTGAGGGCCAGGCTTCTGAAAAAGAACCCATAGCAGCAGTGCCCCAGTGCCTGAGGTAGCTGTGGCTCTGGGGGAGGCTTGTTCCATCTCTGGAAGGAGCAGGGCCAGGCCAGGGCATGTTAAACATATGGGGTGACTTTGTTAATGTGCTTGGAAAGGGCTTGACGGAAGGAATAAAGCTGCCCTATAAATTGCTTCCTTCTAGAAACTCCCTGTGGGTGTTTGGTTGCATTTGGGTTTGCATTTCTAGGCACAGCCACCGTTGTAGGGCACAGAGGCAGCAGTACATGATGCCTCCTGATGCTGCCTCCAAGCAGGAGCCTCTGTGCTGAAGGATCGTCCTGTGGCACCAGGGACAGCTCTGGGTGGAGGGCAGGTCTGCCCAGCACAGCCCCCTGGGCCACAGCAGGTGCCAAATCCCAGCCCCTCACAAGCTGCACAAACCACCAAGGGGCTGGGAAGGTGCAGACCCCGGTCCAGCCCCACCAGCAGGGCTGTGCTTCGGGAGGAAGGTGGTTCTGAAGGCTGGGAACAACTGTTCCTTGGGAGAACCTGTGGAGAAGGAGCTAGCAAGTCCAGCTGCTCCTATCCCAGAAAAGGGGTGCTGAAGGGGACTCCAGCATAGAGAAATGCACAAATAGGTATTTAATAAGCTTTTCACATCAAGGGGAATGATAAGTAGGCAGGTGAGAGAAAGCTTGAGCTTCAGCACCATTCCAGTTCTTGGAATTCTTCCACTCAGCTGTTGGGAGTCACTGCAGTGGTGGGGAAAACAGCAGTGGGAGAGCTTGGCTGGAAGGGCAGGGAGTTGTGGAAAAATAAATGCATACATTACATACACACATTACATACACACATTACAGACTCCAACTATGTGGCCTAAGTGTGTCAAAACATGTTTATTCTTATTCAGAAGGAAAAAATGGGAGATAGAAGCAGAACTGTGTGCAGAGACAGGGGGAGTCCTGGAGAATTCATAAAAATTAATCCAAGTACTAGTTAGTCACAGCTACACCCATATGCACAAAACCCCCCACAAACCCCACACCAACAACCCTAGAGCCCCCCCAAACACCACAAAACACCCAGCACTGAACGATTAAAGGGTCAGAGCACGTTTGGACCCAGAGCGTCCCCAGCTGAGCAGCCTCAGAGCCAGGGGGTGCGGGAGGATCCGTCCCTGGCGGGGCCCGGGGGGCCCGGGGGGGGTGACACGGGAGCTCCCAGCGCCGCGCGAGGGGACACGAGGGGACTTGAAAGGACACGAGGACACACCGGGGGACACACCGGGGGTCACACCGGGGGTCACACCGGGGGTCACACCCACGCCCCCCCCTCCTCGCG
>NW_009952164.1:501084-508699 GCF_000747805.2 Chaetura pelagica
GCCGCTCTGCAGATGGCGGCGGCGGACAGCGTGACCAGGGGTAAGGACCGGGCGCCTCCGGGGCGCCGGCGCTGCCCGGCCCAGCCCGGCCCCTTATCCCGGCCCGGCCCCTTATCCCGGCCCGGCCCCTTATCCCGGCCCGGCCCCTTATCCCGGCCCGCTTTCCTGCCCCGCTTTCCTCCCCGCTCACCTGACGGGCCGGCAGGTGCAGCAAGGACAGAGCCAGGAGCAAAACGGCCTGAGAGCAGAGAGGTCAGAGCTTTGCAGCGGGTGTTTCCTTTGGCTGTTTCCTCCCAGACGCTCCTTACCCATGGAATTGGAAAATAATGGAATAAGTTGTTCACACGTGGATGGTTTTTTTTCTGCTGGGCGGTGTAACAGCGGGTATCGTTCAGGTGATAGCAAAAGAAACTCTTGGGTTAATGCTTGAAACAGAAAACAGCCATGGAAGTTCAGACGGAAGATCAATCTGAGCTGGTCTGTGCCTCCCGTCGTTATTTAAAGACAGGTCCTGTATTTGAAGTTCAGGCAATGCATTCCTCTGCAATCTAAAGTAGAAAGTACCTGGTTTCAGGATTTGCAAAACAGCTGGTTTATGGACCACATAGAGTGGTAACAAATATTTTTTACTTCATCTATTTAGGCATTGCTCTTAATGAACTGCACTTGCTGAAGAGCAACCACAGTGTTTTTGATGGCAAAAGGAATATTTTCCCCCCTGTCATGCTGTGTTGCCAAGAAGGAACCACGTAGTTGTCTTGAGTTGCCCAGGTTTTGCAAGAGAAAGTGGACACTGAAGAGAGAAGCGGGTAACAGGGCCTGTTCCAGGGGTAGCTCCACAGTTGGCAAGTGCACAGTTTCTTTCTCACCAAACTGCTTTTCAGTGTAGTTTGGTGGCTTCTGTCACCTCTGTCTCTCCCCATGCTCTGAGCTGGAAGCAGGTTCATAAGCAGGGCAGGTCTGTGTTTTTGAGCTTTGCAGCTGCACCTGGAATCTCCTCTAATGAGCTGAGCTATAAAAGGCCTTTATAATGGACCACATAATGTAACAAATTACAGTTTCCAGTTTTCCTGGTAATCCTACACCAGGGTATTGGCTCCTCTCACCAGTTCTCACACATTAGGAAGAACTTATCCTGCCCACTGGGGCCAGAACCTGTGGTGTAAAGCTGGGTGGTTCACCTGCAGATTCCGTGGTGCAAGGCAAGGAAGCTGAAATACAGTCATTGGTCTATGGGTTTTGTTTCCTCACTGCTCTTTTTAGTTGAGTTTAAACTCAAGTGCATTTTCTGCTGAAAAACCAGAGGTATGTAACATAAGCTTGTGGTTCAGTAGTTTAGCACAAAGACTGAGCATTTTTATCCTGGGCATATTTGTTATTCCCAAGAAAGATGGATTGAAATCTGCCGATGGTGCCTGGTACCCAGTTTCGTATGTCATGATAAAGAACTTGTGCTAGAGACAAAGGAAACCTTTAAGTGTGTTTGCTTGACAGAGCTGTTTGCCAGACTTTCCAGTTAGGTGCATCAGGGTCTGAGGAGATGAGGTATGTAATTCAGTGGACAGGACAATGCTACTTTGAAATTTCTTCATTCAATTTATGAAATCAATTTACAAAATCAAAATCTGCTTACAAAGAGAATAATTTACAAACTCTCTCCACTTTTCTACTATCCAAAGATCGTTGGGTGCTTCAGGGCAGGCAGAGGAAGAAAGTGCCAGGACAAACTGACCTTAGGGAGAGCAGAGACCCCTGAGTTTCTCTCCCTGGATCCCTGTGAGGTGGGTTCACAGGGACTGGTGAGCTCAGTGTCAGCACAGATCTGAACACAGCTCTGCTGTCCCCTACACCAGGAGTGTCCTACAGAGAAATGTGCTTTTCTTTTACCCCCAGCTGAGTGGGGCAGCCCCACTGCCCTATGTGGAGGGGCTCTAATTGAGTCCAAGCTAATAACCTTGCTGGATGTGCTGATATTTCTCCATAGCTGTTTGGAGGCAGCTGCCCAGGTGCTGCCACAGTGCAGGTTCCTGGGGCCCTGCAGGGCACAGAGTGGCTGCATGGCTGGGCTGGAGGAGGTACCAAAAGGAACCGAAAAGGACTTGGGAGTGATGATGGACTAGAAGGAGCTGGCAACCTTCACCTGCAGCCATGAAATCAACTCTATCCTGGGCTGCATTAAGAGCAACGTGGCCAGCAGGTCCAGGAAGGGGATTCTCCCCTTTTACTTAGCTCTTGTAAGACCCCAGATGGAGCACCGTGTCCAGTTCTGGAGCCCCCAACATAAGAAGGACATGTAGCTCCTGGAGAGAGTCTGGAGGAGGCCGCGGAGATGATCCAAGGGCTGGAGCAGCTCTGCTCTGGAGCCAGGCTGGGAGAGTTGGGGTGTTCAGCCTGGAGAAGAGAAGGCTCCAGGGAGACCTTAGAGCAGCTTCCAGTGCCTGAAGGGGCTCCAGGAAAGCTGGGGAGGGACTTGGGGTAAGGGCAGGGAGGGAGGGGATGATGGGGGGATGGATTAAAACTGGAAGAGGGAGATTTAGATGAGACATCAGGAGGAAATTCTTTCCTGTAAGGGTGGTGAGAGCCTGGCCCAAGTTGCCCAGGGAAGCTGTGGCTGCCCCATCCCTGGCAGTGTTGAAGGGCAGGTTGGATGGGGCTGGCAGGAGGTGTCCCTGCCCATGCAGGGGGATTGGGACTGGATGATCTTTAAGGTCCCTTCCAAACCGAACCAGTCCATGATTCTATGATTTGTATAATTCCGAGTCTCACCGTAGTGGTCAGGATGTGGTGCCCCTGGGTAACCAAAAGCAGATCTTACTTTTCCTCGCCTCACTGGTGCCGTGTGTCTCAGAAATATACTTTGTGTGTATGTAATTCTTGGTTCCTCATAGGATTTTGTTTTGATTTGACACCTCTTGTTTACAGCTACACTAGGAGCCGTGTTTGGCGTAACAACCTGCCTCACTGCCCAGGTCCGAGAGGAACCAGAGGATCCCTTGAACTACTTCATAGGTGGATGTGCAACTGGAGCTGCCATAGGTGTAAGAGGTACGTGTGGGTAATGCCTGGAATGAAATGAGGTCTCTCTGGTTTTAGCCCTATTAGGGAAAAATTTAAAATAATCTTGATGTCAGGCTTATCATAGAATCATAGAACGGTTAGAGTTGGAAGGGACCTTAAAGATCATCCAGTTCCAACCCCCTGCCTGGGCAGGGACGCCTCCCACCAGACCAGTTGGTTGAAAGCCCCATCCAGCCTGGCCTTGAACACTTTCAGGGATGGAGCTTCCACAACTTCTCTGGGCAACCTGTTCAAGTGTCTCACCACCCTCACACTAAAGAATTTCCTCCTGATCTCTAACCTAAATCGCCCCTCTTACAGTTTGAATCCATTTCCCCTTGTCCTCTCATTACAAGCCCTTGTAAAAGTCCCTCCCCAGCTTTCCTGGATCCCCTTCAGGTACTGGTATATGGTAAAGATTCATCTCAGCCTGTGAACTCCATACCAGTTTGGTTGGTGCTCCATTGTATGCCCCTGCTAAAAGGCACAGGGCTGCAGAGGAGACCAGAGATAACCTGGAGCTGCTGCACAGCATGAAAAAGGGACTGACCCAGTACTGCCAGTTACAACTTGAAATTGCAGGGTATGAAAAACGTAATTGTGGAGATCCACGTTTTCTTGGCAATAAATGTGATGCATTTTACATGGAAAATACCAGTTTTGTGAATTCTTCATGCACTCTGAGGGACAGGCTGTACCTTGCTGCTCTTCACTCCTGTGAGCAGTGACAGGACTTGGGGAAATGAATCAGGGAAGGTTTAGGTTGGATATCAGGAAAAGGTTTTTCACCCAGAGGGTGGTTGAGCACTGGAACCAGCTCCCCAGGGCAGTCGTCACAGCACCAAGGCTGCCTGAGTTCAAGAAGCCTTTGGATGATGCTCTTGAGGCACATGGGGTGATTCTTGGGGTGCCCTACACAGGGACAGGAGTTGGACTTGTGATCCTGATGGGTCCCTTCCAACTCAGCATGTTCTATGGTTCTTGCTCCTGTGATCCTGTCAGGCTCAATGAGCTCCTGCAGGTATTTGTACAGCTCTGTTTCCTGTGCACCTGTTAAAGATGAGATGTATTGAAGTTGTAATTGTGAAAAAGAATTCATCTTTACTTTTTCTAGTTGTTGAGCTCATGAGAGTTTGAAGCAGTGTTTGCTACTTTTGTCACTGAAATAAGCAATTTAAGGTTGTGTAAGGAAATGGGGTAGTGGATTATAGAAATCGATGTTTCCAACTGCAAGCTAAAAGCCTGAGAAAGCAATTTTTAAAAGTCACTTTTCTGATTTCTTGTGGCAAACAATGTTACTTATGAGCAAGGGACTGTGAGTAGATCTTGGAAAAATTGCAGAATCTGCCAAGATCTACTGTATGGTACTTGTGCCCTAACAGATCCTCTGTGGTTTGACTGTTTTCCAGCTCACAGTTACATGACTGGCACCACCGCGTGTTTGGGGCTTGGAATTGCTGCTGCTCTGATGAAGATCGGCAACAAGGAGGGCTGGAGGCTGACGGGGCCTCCCAAGCTGTGAGTGTTGCCTCTCCTCCCTGGATGCTGTGTGTAAGAAGGTGTTGTGTAATAAAGATACTGTCACATCAGCAGTTGTCACAAAGTGTTGCTGTTGTGGGGCTGTTGGTGGGGTCAGGGCTGGGATGAGGAGCTGGAGGGGCAGCTGGGTTGGCCACTCCCGCAGGCTGCACTTTGCCTCCCTGTCTGTTGTGCACACAAGCTGGAGGGAAACAATTCCTGGTTTTAGACTGGACTTGTAGGAGTTACTCTTGTGGCTTTGAGTGGGTCCAGCAGTAATTTTTTGCCAGGGATTGGGACTGCACTGCACTGAGTGGCCAGCAGGAGCAGGGATGTGATTCCCTCCCTGTGCTCAGCACTGGGGAGGCCTCACCTCGAGTTCTGGGTGCAGTTGTGGGCCCCTCACTGCAAGAAGGATCTTGAGGTGCTGGAGCAGCTCCAGAGGAGACAACGAGGTGAAAGGATCAGAGGGAAAGTCTGATGAGGAGAGGCTGAGGGAGCTGGGGTTGTTTATCCTGGAGGACACTCAGGGGGAACCTCTCTCTACAACCACCTGAAGGGAGGTTGTGCTCAGGTGGGTCTGGGCTCTTCTCACAGGAAACCAGTGACAGGACCAGAGGGCCTGGCCTGAAGCTGCTCCAGGGGAGGTTTAGGTTGGATATCAGGAACCATTTCCTCATGGAGAGGGTGATCAGACATTGGGATGGACTGTCCAGGGAAGTGGTGGAGGCACCATCCCTGGAGGTGTTGAAAGGCTGATGTGGCACTTGGTGCCATGGTCTGGAGATTTGGGGGTGTCAGGTCATAGATGGACTTGATGATCTCATAGGTCTATTCCAGCCTCACAGAATCTTACGGGGATTGGAAGGGACCTTGAAAGATCATCCAGTCCAACCCCCCTGCCAGAGCAGGATCACCCAGAGCACATCCCACAGGAACGTGTCCAGGGGGGTTTGAATGTCTCCAGAGAGGGAGACTCCACAGCCTCTCTGGGCAGCCTCAATAATTCTGTGATTCTCTGAGTCCATCAGTTAGGGTTTGGAGTCTACAACTTAAGGGTTAGAATTGGGGTATAGCTAAGGTTGGCAGGATCCCTGGAGATCTCACTGATCAAGGCTGCAGCAGGTTGTTCAGGGCTGTGTCTGGTTGAATTTTCTATGCATGTTTGCAAACTTGTCAGCAAAGCCACCAAGAAGGTGTAGAGGGTAGAGGCAGAAGATGCACAAGAAATGGTGAGAACTGCATCATTCAGCCTGGACAAAAGAAGGTCAAGGGCTGATTTTATACTGGATTTTCACAACTTGATGGTTTCAGAAAAGGCAGACTTGGATGAAAGGATGAGAAATAACAAGCACAAGTGGCAGTGAAATTCTAACTAGATAGATGGGGAAAAAAAGTTCTCACAGTTGGGGTAGAAAAGTGCTGAAAAAATGGACTTGGAGAGGCTGTGAAATCATCTTTGGGGATTCAGAATTCAACCAGAGAGATGGGAACATGTCGGTGTAGGGATGGGACAGTTGGGGGTGGGAATGCAAGTTAATAGAGGCAGGAAATGTGGGCACTGGGGAAAGCAGGGATTTGGGGCAGGGGAGCAGAGGGAGGTGTGAGGGGAGGGAACAGGAGACAAAGGTACTGGAGGCCCCAAGGACAGCAGAGGAGGGGACAGAGCAACATGGGGAGACATGGTCACAGCCCTGGCAGGTTGTGCTGCTCCCTGGTGTGTGTTCTCTCTGGACAGGAGGGTGTCCTGAGGGGCACGGGATGGTCCTGGAGCAGCTGGAGCTGGGCCAAGGGGACCCTGTCCTGCTGTGCTCCCTGGCTAGGGGACCCTTGGTGGGGGGTATGTCAGTGGGGTTGGGTTCCAGTTCAGGAGCACAGTGGGGGTGGGGGGCTGTCACAGCCCCATGGGGTGAGCAGGGTTTGTTTCTCTCCCACCTGAGAAGTTTTGAGGGGGGCCCTGCTTTACCCTGGGCTCTGGAGGTAAGCAAGGTTTAGGGGATTCTGATGGTCCAGAGACCCCCAAAGGACCTGCTCAAGGTGCCCTGGGGTTCAGAGCCCCTGTGGCTTCTGCCCGCCCTACTGCCCGTCCTCAGGGACCCTGGGTGTCCCCTGTGCCCTGTCCTGGGGCTTGGACCTCCCTCTGCCTCAGCCTCTCGCAGCTCCAGGCCACAGCCACGTGTCTGCTCGGGGCTATAATTACCCAGACACATTCCTGGGGGGTCACAGGAGCTTCCCGAGCGGAGGCAGGCGGTAAGGGGGGACGGGTGGCAGGACACGGCAGCAGGACAGGGCAGGCCCGGCAGGGACACGCGACACGTGGGGCACCACGCGTGACGGGGCCGGGGTGACAGCGCGTGGCACCTGGCAGCGTGACCCGGCGTGTCAGCGAGGAGCGGCACCCCCGGCAGGCAGTGCCAGCGGGCACACAACATGCAACGTGCAACATGCAACATAGCATGCAACTCGTGGGGCCACGCGTCGTGACATGCGACAGGCAGCTCGACAGTGCGACAGGTGACAGTGCACAGCAGTGGCTGCCATGCACCAAATGCGTGTGACAGGCAGCATCACTGGGGAGATGTTTGGGGACCACTTTGCTGCTGCCGGAGCATCAGTAGGTGGGACTATGGGGCAGTGGGTGGGGAAAGGCTTGGTGGCTGCTGCAATAGGGTGGAGGGTTTGATTGGGACACCAGGCTGAGCTGTGGGGCTGTGGCTTCCAGCTGGGGCAGCAGTGTTAGCTGTGGGTCAGCTTCATTCTGAGGGGTCAGCAATGAGGCAGATCAGGGGCATGAGCCTCAGCTATGGGGCAGTGACATGGCCTGTTGGTATCACTTATGGGCTGCAGTTTGCCCAAGGGGCATTACATTCAGCAGCAGCAGTTCCTGGTGGCCTCAGCTGTGGGGCAGAAGCTTTGGCAGGGCCAGTGGCTCTCACTGTCGGGCTGGATGCCGTGTCCCCAGGCAGGACTCCTGCCATGGGCCAGAGGCTCTGGCTGTGGGGATCACACACTTACCCCTGCTCCATGTGTTCCCCCCGGC
>NW_009952164.1:509038-527826 GCF_000747805.2 Chaetura pelagica
GGCTGCCTGTGCCCGGGAGGGGGGTCCCAAGCCCCTGGAGGAGCAGTGGGAGACACTAAGAGCCATGGAGCAGCTCCGCACCAGTGGCCTGGGCTGCGACCTCCAGCTCCAGGCGGGGGATGAGGTGATCCCAGGTGAGCTGGGGTCCCCAGTTGGGCTGGGGAGGGGGATGGGGCTGGGACAGTGGGGTTCCCTGGCAGGGATGCTGGGGACTGAGTGGGGAGGCTGCAGGAAGCCAGGACATGAGTTCTAAGGGGTCTGCATGGTGCAAAGAGCCCCCCTGCTGCCCCCACCACTCTTGTCCTTCCCCCTAGTTCAGCGCCTGGCCCTGAGCTGCTCCTGCGACTTCTTCCGGGCCCTCTTCACTTGCCCCATGAGGGAGGCCACCCACGACCCGGCAGGCCCCCCGGCCACCGTCCCCAGCCGAGCTGCGCCTCCTCCTCTCCTTTGCCTACACGGGGGCTGTGGCGGGACCAGGGTCTGTGGTCCGGGAGGCAGCCGAGACCTCCCTGCGCTACCAGGCCTGGGGGCTCCTCTCCCTCTGCCTGGATGTCTTCACCCATGACCTGAGCCCAGAAACTGGCCTGGATGTCCTGGCCTTTGCTGTGGCTTATGGGCTGGCCCAGGTGGGCCGCGTAGCAGAGGACTACATCTTGGCCACCTTTCCCAGTGTGGTGGCCACACCAGCCTTCCTGGATCTTCCTGCACACCTTCTCATCCGCCTCCTCCGCTCTGATGGGCTCAATGTCCTCTATGAATTGGAGACCTTGGAAGCAGCATCCCGGTGGCTCATGGCCAATGGAGATGTTGAAGAAGATCTAGCCAAGGAAGTCCTGTCGTCTGTTCGCTTTGCCCTCATGTCTGGCCTGGAGCTGAAGAAGGTCCCATCAGTGACTGCAGGGGTTGCTGACCCAAAGATCCTCCGTGAGCTCATCATAGCAAGTTTGGCCCCCATGGCCCAGCTGCCATGCCGAGTGCGCTCCTTGCAAGAGGTGCTGGTGGTTTGTGGTGGAGACAAAGTGACAGCCAACCTGGCTGCCCGGAAGCCCAGCAGGCACCTCTGGTTTGCTCACCGCTACCTCAGTGCTGTGGGACTGGTGAAGCAGGTGGAGTGGCGGCCACTGGGACACTTCCCTGACGGCCCACGCTTCCGCCACGCTGTAGCTGTGGTGGGCAACATCCTCTATGTCCTGGGTGGAAAGCGCTACTATGGGGTGCATGACACCCTGGCCAGTGTCTACAGGTGAGAGCTAAAGAGGACCTAGAGGTGCCACCTGGTACTTGGACATTGTGGGATTTGAGGAAGTGCTGGTGGAGCTAGAGCTGCCCCATGGAGCCAAGGCATGATGGGGTTGCAGCTGACCAGGTGGCCCAAAGGCTTTCTGGGAGTGGTTGACTGTAGGACTGAGGGTCCCACTCTGAGAGTTACCTGGGCATTTGGGGGGGTAGGGCAGGGAGGCTCCCACCTTGAGGTGCCTCAGAGCATTAGGGGTTTGGTATCACCCAGAGGGAGGCAGGAAGGGACAATTGTATGGTGCCCATGGTACTGCCAGCCACATGGCCACCACCAGCCGGCCCCCCGAGGTGATCCCAGGTGAGCTGGGGTCCCCAGTTGGGCTGGGGAGGGGGATGGGGCTGGGACAGTGGGGTTCCCTGGCAGGGATGCTGGGGACTGAGTGGGGAGGCTTGAGGAAGCCAGGACATGAGGTCTAAGGGGTCTGCATGGTGCAAAGAGCCCCCCTGCTGCCCCCACCACTCTTGTCCTTCCCCCTAGTTCAGCGCCTGGCCCTGAGCTGCTCCTGCGACTTCTTCCGGGCCCTCTTCACTTGCCCCATGAGGGAGGCCACCCACGACCCGGCAGCCCCCCTGGCCACCAAGCTGTCCCCAGCCGAGCTGCGCCTCCTCCTCTCCTTTGCCTACACGGGGGCTGTGGCAGGACCATGGTCTGTGGTCCTGGAGGCAGCCGAGACCTCCCTGCGCTACCAGGCCTGGGGGCTCCTCTCCCTCTGCCTGGATGTCTTCACCCATGACCTGAGCCCAGAAACTGGCCTGGATGTCCTGGCCTTTGCTGTGGCTTATGGGCTGGCCCAGGTGGGCCGCGTAGCAGAGGACTACATCTTGGCCACCTTTCCCAGTGTGGTGGCCACACCAGCCTTCCTGGATCTTCCTGCACACCTTCTCATCCGCCTCCTCCGCTCTGATGGGCTCAATGTCCTCTATGAATTGGAGACCTTGGAAGCAGCATCCCGGTGGCTCATGGCCAATGGAGATGTTGAAGAAGATCTAGCCAAGGAAGTCCTGTCGTCTGTTCGCTTTGCCCTCATGTCTGGCCTGGAGCTGAAGAAGGTCCCATCAGTGACTGCAGGGGTTGCTGACCCAAAGATCCTCCGTGAGCTCATCATAGCAAGTTTGGCCCCCATGGCCCAGCTGCCATGCCGAGTGCGCTCCTTGCAAGAGGTGCTGGTGGTTTGTGGTGGAGACAAAGTGACAGCCAACCTGGCTGCCCGGAAGCCCAGCAGGCACCTCTGGTTTGCTCACCGCTACCTCAGTGCTGTGGGACTGGTGAAGCAGGTGGAGTGGCGGCCACTGGGACACTTCCCTGACGGCCCACGCTTCCGCCACGCTGTAGCTGTGGTGGGCAACATCCTCTATGTCCTGGGTGGAAAGCGCTACTATGGGGTGCATGACACCCTGGCCAGTGTCTACAGGTGAGAGCTAAAGAGGACCTAGAGGTGCCACCTGGTACTTGGACATTGTGGGATTTGAGGAAGTGCTGGTGGAGCTAGAGCTGCCCCATGGAGCCAAGGCATGATGGGGTTGCAGCTGACCAGGTGGCCCAAAGGCTTTCTGGGAGTGGTTGACTGTAGGACTGAGGGTCCCACTCTGAGAGTTACCTGGGCATTTGGGGGGGTAGGGCAGGGAGGCTCCCACCTTGAGGTGCCTCAGAGCATTAGGGGTTTGGTATCACCCAGAGGGAGGCAGGAAGGGACAATTGTATGGTGCCCATGGTACTGCCAGCCACATGGCCACCACCAGCTGGCCACTAGACACAGTTACACCAGTGACTCTGCCAGGACACGTGTACACAGATCAGCAGGTGGCACTGGGTCAGCTCCATGACCAGAACCCCGGGGAGCAGTGTCTCTGCTCATGCGACCCTGATTTTTGCAAGGCCACTGTGAACACAGGGGAGTTCAGGTGTGTGTGCCACACCTTCTGCAACATGTGAGAGCTGGTTAACCTCACATCTTCATGGTGCTCGGCCATCAGAGGTGTCCACCTTGCTCTGCAGCTGTCCTGGGTTATCTCATGGTTAGATAAAGGCGACTCAATCAAACGTGAGATACTAAAAGTAACGTTAAATAAATGCAATCTAGAAAAATCACAACACAGGTTTTTAGAAGGGATCTTCAGGGCTGTGTGACCTGAACTGGGCTGTTCCTGAAATGATTGATCTGCTTTTAGCTCATGGTGAATTTTCATTTCTCCCGTTTGGTTGAGTTGCCCTTTTCTCACAGTTAATTTTTGGTTTCTCCCAAGTCAGTGGTGTGGAAGTGTCTGGCAGGGGCTGGTCTGGCAGAGATGTGTTTGTGCCAGGCAGCTGGTGGTGGGCACCTGTCCTGGACCTGCAGGAGGGGATATTCCCATACAAGAGGACTATATGGCTCTAAGGCATTATGGGGATGGCCAGTTGTAGGTGGGTTGTTGCCCTCAGGGGTGCCAACCTCACCTCATGACGTGGTAGGTAACGGGCTTTTGCTGCCCTTCCCGCTCAACCCAGGTACCAGCCCATGGAGGACTCCTGGGAGCGCCTGCCCAGCATGACCTGCGGGCGGAGCTACTTTGCTGCGGTGGCACTCGGGGATGTCATCTATGCCCTGGGGGGCAGCTCAGGGGAGCTCTACTGCACAGACACTGTGGAGTGCTATGACCTGGCCAAGGACACCTGGAGGTGAGACAGCTTTACGTGGACACCTGCTTTCCTCTGCCCTAGCAGCCTCTTGCACTGGCCAGTGGGGGTCTTTGGGTCACTGAGCCTCCAACAGAGAATGTTCCCACAGTGTCCTGTGGGAGAGGTCTACTGGGTGTGTAGCAACCATGTCCCTTGGGAGACACTGGGTGTTGGCCAGTGTTGCCAGCTGGGTGGTGAATAAACTTTTGGCCAGCAGTATGGTAGGAATAATTTAAACATCTTCCCACTACATTCATTGGGCACTGGCTGATACTGTCCATCGAGAGAGTCCACTGTGGGTTGACCAGTGGTGTCTTTCTGAGGCTACAGAGTGTTGAATGGTGCTGCTCCTTAGCCATCCGTTCTGTGTTGACGGATGCTGCCCACCGGGGCTCGTTACATGTTGGGCACCATTGCCAGCCGAGCAGTCACTGGAGCCTCTGCTCACTGGGGAACTCCTGGGCATGGACTCACCACATGGGGCACCCCTGCTTAACCTGCCCTTCCCGCCCTCCTTCTCTCCTTGCTCAGGAGGTGCCAGCCCCTGCCCATGGCTCTGTGTGGGCACGCAGCATGTGCCCTGGATGGTGCCATCTACGTGTCAGGGGGATGTGATGAGGCGGGTCAGTGCCAGGCGTCCTTGCTGCGCTATGCCCGGGGGGTCCCTGCCACAGCCTTGGCCCCCATGAACGGCCAGCGAGCAGGTCACGTCATGCAGGAGGCAGGTGGGCAGCTCTACGTGGCCGGGGGGCTGTGCCAGCGGGTTGGGCAGACTGGCTACAAGGACCAGCTGGCCTTTGAGGTCTACAGCCCCAAGCTGAACAGCTGGGTCCTCCTCAGCCCCCTGCCCCATGCCCATGTAGTTGGGGGTGCAGCGGTGCTGGGGGGGGAGCTGCTGGTCCTGGGAGGCTACAGCCACGAGACCTACAGGGACACCCACTTGATTCACGCCTACCAGCCGGGCACTCGGCGCTGGATCACCCGGGGCACCTTGCCCCATCCCTACACTGACCTCCAAGCCTGTGTCCTCACTCTACCCACTGCCTTACGTGACCCAAACTACCCTGAGGACCCCTCAAGATCACCTGACACCCCCAATAAGACTTAGAGGGACTAAAAGCTCTGCAGCCCATACTGGGATCTCCAGGTAGCACCCATGGGCACCTCTATGGGATGAAACTGCCTCCAGCTCCCTCCCCCAGAACAAGTTCCTCCTGTGGTTTCCAGCAACCCCGCTGCCTCCAGAGTACATACCTTGGACTGTGGAGACCTTGTGGGACACAAGGACTCCCCACACTGCAGCCCTGCACTCCCCTGCCCTGAGCCCTTCACAGGGAGCTGGGGACTCCTCAACCACGTCACATGGGTTAAATAAAAGTGGCTTCTGAACTGCCCATCTGGGTCTTGTTTTCTGCTGGGGAACCCAGACAACCAGCTGCATCTTGGAGCAGGAGAGCAGGAGACCAACAGCCTGAGTGTCCTGGGTGGATGGCGGTCAGGACTAGGATGGCCTGGATTCCTGGGCCCCCTGGGGAGCAGTGGGTGGAGGGCACAGAGACTCTGAGTGCTGGTGTTCACTGGGCATGGGGGAGGGTGTGTGTGCATCTTGGAGTTGATTGAATCATCTTGGGATGCATGGGGGATCCTGAGGAAATAGAAGAGTCCTGGGGGTGCCAGGGGCTTGGGACAGATGGCAAGGAAGGCAGGGAGCACTGGGGGTTCCTGGGGGCTTTGAGGTTTTGAGGTGGTTCTGGGAGGTCTTGGCTTTCCTGAGTGACCAGGGGTGTTTGCTGTGTGGAGTCAGGGGGAGAATCCTAGGGAGGACTTGCAAGCAGAGGGGGAGGTAATGGGGATACTGGGACATATTGGGGTACCAGTGGACCCTTTGGGGAGGACATTGAGGGTCTTGGGATATGTGGGGGAGGTGTGTTGCAGGTCATGGCTTATGGTGTCACTGGCATCTTCCTGGGGCCATCCTCTGAGGGGATCTGAGGTCTCTTGGGTTGTTGGAATAATCTCTAGAGTTGTTTAGAGGGATTGAGGTTCAAATCTGTGGTCTCTGGGACTGTTTGTGTTGCCCCAGGAAAGAGGGAGAGAGTGTGGTGGGTCAGAGTCAGCACCAACAGACAGCTTGCTGACATATGCAGAGCCTGCATGTCCAGAGGTGCATGAGCACACATGAGCATGAGCAGCAGACACCCCAGCTGGCCAAGGGCAAGGACGCCTACCCTTCTGTGGACCCACTAATGAATGTGGCAGAGGCCAGCTGACCCACAGTGGATGGATGACACACTTGGGACAGTTAGAACTGGAACAGTGTTGGACTGCAAAAGTGATTCATCCAGTCTAGTGCTGCAGCCTGTTATTTGACCCCTGCCAGTGACAACTTCTGTCTCCTCACACCTCCCATAATGTTTGGGTGACTTCTGCACAGGTGGCCACAAAGTTTGGCCAGCCCCTGGACATTTTGTGCCACTGCAATCCTTTACAAGTCACATCCATCACCCACTGAAGCCGCTTGCCCTCCTCCCCATTTCCAGCCACCCCATGATGGGTCACAGGGGGGTCACGTGCAGAGACATGGACATTTACTGTTTCTGAAGTTCTCAGGTGACAGTGGGACATGCAGTGGGATGCTTTTCCATGTGATTCAATCCCACAGTGTGAATCCCCTGTTTGGGACAGAAGTTAGGAAGCTGGGTATAAGTGGACTTTTCTTCTCTCTCTTCAGCTTTCCAGGTACTGAAGACAATTCTGTCCTTCGCTGTACCCTGCCGGGACTATAGGAGGTCCAATGAAATGAATCCAGCACCCATTTGAAGTTCAGGCAAAGAGAGTATTTATTGTGTGATGAACAGCCTGGCACCAAGTTGGTAGTTGAGTGCATCACTACGTGTATCATGTGAACAAAAGCAGCTGGGGCACAAAGTGAGCTCCATGTTCCACAAGCACCCTGGAAACAGGCAGTGTCAGTCCCAAACTGTCACTGACCAGCCCAGGAAACCTTCTCCCCCCCCAGCAAGTAAAGTAATTAGTGCTGATCTAGAAAGCTCAGGGTGTGGGAGAGTAACATGAGGGGAAGGAGCTGGACGGCTTCCCCCAGGCAAGCAGATCTTTCCTCACTAAACCATGAAGCAGAAACCTCCACCTCTTTCTCTGAACACTCAGAAGCATTTACAAGGTGTTGCCAGCATATTTCACTCTGACATCACCAATGGCCTTGACACCCCTGTCCAGGCTGTACACAGAAGGGGTTCTCAGGGAGCTGAGGTCAGTGACCACCAGGTTCCTGGAGAAAGACTTGAATGAAGTGTTGAGATGTTTGTGGTGGATCCACAGCTCCTTTGTTGTGCAGAAGGAGGAACTTGCAGGAGGACTATGCTGTATTCCCAGGTCTTTAATCGTGCAATACGTAACCTCAGGGCACAACTCTACTTCCTTGATGGTACAGAACGTGGGGCGCTGGAGAGGGCTTTGGAAGCTGCTGAGATGCATGGCAGGGCTTCCTTTCGACTTCCTCCACCTCAGCAGAGGATGCTGCATCTCTTGGCCCTCCAGGAACTTGCGCCAGGAGGGCCATCCCACCAGACACATCCACACCAGCCAGCCTGCTAGAGCCAGCACAGTCAGGACCAGGAAAATCAAGGCGGCCAGGTAGAGCACCCAGTGCAACAGACAGCAATGCCTCAGCACCCACTGTCCCCACTGTGGAGCCTCCCCACCTGCCCGCGAGCGCAGCACAGGTATGGCCAGTTCTGGGGTAGAACATGGGCAGAGGGCCAGAGGTGCAGGTTGGGTGGTCTCCAGGGGAGCTAGTGGTGTTGGGGCAGGAGTGGAAAGCATGGTAGTGGAGACCATTGAAGTGAGTGATGTCAGAGAAGGATCTGAAGACCTGACACTGGAAGAGGCCTCTGGCACACCAGTAGAAGACACTGCTGTGGAGGTGGGGGAAAATGCGCCAGTGGACACCATGAGATTGGTATAGGTGCTGGTAGTGTTGGTGGTAAGGGTGGTCTGGGGAGAGCTGCTGGTGCTGGGAGATCTGGTACTCATAGTGGTTGGCGGTGAGGTGGTGGAAATGAGGGTGGTGGGTCTGTGTGGGATGCTGGCAGGAGCAGCAGTGACACTGGTGGCAGTGGCTGGGGGCTTTGAAGCTGTGATGGTGGGACTGTTTGGAGCAGGAGTGGCAGTGCTGGGAGCTCTGGTGCTTGCAGCTGTTGCAGGCAAAGTGCTTGGGACGAGGGTGGAGCTGCAAGGGGTACTAAGAGGAGGTCTTGTGTTAGCAAGGGGAGGCGGGGTATGGGGCACGGTACTGTGCTCTTTGGGGATGGGTGGATGTGGGGGGAGGAAGGTGGTTATGGGAGCTTTCTCCATCTTTTCTTCCCCAAAATCATAATCATAGTCTTCGTCCTCATCTGTGTCCCCCACATTGCCGCAGTTGGGCTTGAAGTGGATGATGGGCTTCTGCCAGTGCTCAGGGGGGCTGTAGCACAGCACCTTCTCAGGGGCAACCTCCACCTTTGACATCTCCAGGCCCCGCTCTGGCTGGTAGACACTGCCCTCGTTCTGCTGGATCCAGGTCCTCAGGTAGCGCAGGTCGCAGTCGCAGTGCCAGAGGTTCTCGGTGAGGAAGACATAGGCAAAGAGGTGCCCTTCAGGGAAGAAGCTGGTGGGCAGGGTCTGCAGGCAGGTCCCTGAGAGCCAGAGGGTCTCTAGCTTCTGCAGATCCTGCAGCAGCTCCCTGGGGAGCTCCTCCAGGAGGTTGTCTGAGAGGTCCAAGTCCTTGAGTGCCCTCAGCCCTGCAAAGGCCTCCCCGGGCAGCGTCCGCAGCTGGTTCCCCTGCAGGTCCAGGTCCTGCAGCCGCGGCACCGCATGGAAAGCCCCTGGGGGCAGCTCTGCCAGGCTGTTGTGGGCCAGGGCCAGGCGGGTGAGCTCAGGCAGGCCCTGCAGGGTGGGCAGGGTCTCCAGCGCGTTGTGGGAGAGCAGCAGCTCCTTCAGGGAGGGCAGCAGGGGCCCGGTGTGCAGAGCCACCAGCCCGTTGTGGGACAGGTCGAGGTCCTGCAGCTGGGCGAGGGGCAGGAAGGCGGCGGTGGAGAGAGAGCCCAGGCGGTTGGCGCTGAGCAGCAGGATGCCCGTGTCTGCGGGCAGCCCCGGGGGCACCGCGCTGAGATCCTGTCCCGTGCAGTTCACCTCCAGCAGGTCCTTGGCCTCGTTCATCTCCGAGGGGCAAGGCTGAGCAGGGTGGGCAGCGTTGGCCGGGGACAGCAGAGCTAGGAGGAGGAGGAGAAGCAGGAGCAGGGCAGGGATCTGCATGGCCTGGAGGGGAGAGTCAGAGGAGTGTGCTGGGCAGGAACACACCTACACATCACCTTTCATCCTGCATGAGCAGCATTGACAACACGCCCTGTCAGACCCTCTGAGCCCTCAGAGCCCTGCAGCTCCTCCCTGAGAGATGAGCCCCACACCTCTTGCCAGCACCCACCCCTCATCTCGTCCTTGGAGGGCAGCATGTTCAGCAAGGAGCCACTATCTCTGCCCTGCTCATCTCACCCTCCTCTGTGGGAGGCAGAATCTGCTTCACACTGGAGTGGCCTGGCTGCCCTCCCCACCACAAAGGCAGCAGCTCCGTGGTGCTGCTGTTCCTGCACATCCCCCAGCCCAGTCCAGGCCATTGTGGACTGGAAGAGGCTCCCTCAATATCCCCAACACCAGCCGAGCCCTTTGCTCAGGTTCACATGAACCATGTGAAAGAGCTTCCCAAGCACAGACATGGTGTGTCCAGCCCCCGATGGCCACTGCTTCTCTGGACTCAGCATTGGACCTTCCAGTGCTGGCTCTCTGGCCACTTTGGGTCCCTCCATCAGGGCCTGTCCAGGTCTCTATCAGCAGGCACAGCCGGGGGAAGGGAGCTGTGGCTTCCTGAGCCACCAAACCCAGCTCCTGACCCTCAGCACAGCCCTCGGCTGCCCCACCACCCTCCCCTGGGAAAAGGCTCAACCAGAGACCAGCTCCATAACTTGCCTCTGTGCAGTGAAGGAGAACAGCTGCATCCAGGAGGAGCCTTTGCCCCCTCAGCTACCCCCTGAGCTACACCTTTTTATATCCTTGGAAGAGGGTCCCTTGCACAAGCCTCTGCCCCTTCCCCTGCCCCAAGGCAGCTCTTTCTCAGCACCCTCTGGGCTTCAACCCTGGAGGCACCTCAACCTGGGGGCCACAGCCCAGCTGGCATACCAGTGAGGAGCAGCTTCTGCACATTACCTTAGCTTGTTGTCTGTGGTGTAGACAAGGGATCCTTTCTTTCTGGCTTGCCAAGAAAAACAGGAATGGCTCTTCTGGAGAGCTGAGGGAGCTTTACCATCTGTGGGAGCAGCCGCAGTGCAGACCGGGGAAGGAGATAGAGGCAGAGGAAGGAGCTCGGTTTTGCAGTTCCTCCTGCTGCCTGTTCCTGAAGCCAAGCTGTCTCCACTTCCCTGCCCTGCAGGTCACTGTGGAGCATTTGGACTATAAGGCTGGAGGGTCACCCAAAAGCTGCAAGGGGAGGTGCTGCAAAGGTACTGGTTTTCTACTGGTTGTCCATTCTGTGGATCGTGGAGCGACAAATCCAGCCAGCAGAGAAGCACCCACCAGCCTCTCACCCATTTCCTCTGTAGATGGGAGAGAGAACTGGAAAAGCAAAAGTGAGAAAAAATAACCCCTGTGGGTCGAGATAAAGACAGTTTAATAAGTGAAGGGAAGAGAGAGGGGGAAAAAAATGAAGCAGAAATGTTCACTCAGCATCTCCCACCAGCAGATCAATGCCCAGTCCTGGAGCAACAGAACCTTGGAAACACTTCCCCCCCTTGCTTATTGCTGAGGATGACTCTGCCTGGTGTGGGTTATCCCCTTGTGCCACTGGGGTCACCTGCCCCTCTGTGTCCACTCCCATGCTCACTCCAAACCCCAGCCCACAAAAATGATCCGAGGGCTGGAGCAGCTTTCACGAGGACAGACTGAGGGAGTTGGGGTGTTCAGCCTGGAGAAGAGAAGGCTCCAGGGAGACCTCGGAGCACCTTCCAGTGCCTGAAGGGGCTCCAGGAAAGCTGGGGAGGGACTGTTTACAAGGCCTTGTAGTGAGAGGACAAGGAGTAATGGTTTTAAACTAAAAGAGGAGAGATTTAGGTTAAAGATCAGGAGGAAATTCTTTGGTGTGAGGGTGGTGGGACAGTGGAACAGGCTGCTCAGAGAAGCTGTGGAAGCTCCATTGGACTCCAAAACAGTCCATGGACTTTTTTCAGAAGTGCCTTCAAGTTCACACAGGGTAAAAAGAGGTGGAGACAACACATTAGACACAGACATTTGGTGCTAAAACACACAGACAAATCCCGTGGAAGTAACTTTATTCTGTACATTTCAGAAGTAATCCCTGTTGCAGGAGCATTTTTTCCGTTGAAGTATTGTCCAACAGGTAGAGAGTGAGGATGAAAGGTGACAGTCATGAGTAGCAACTGGGGAAACTGACCATTGGACCTGTTGGAGTGAGTCCAGACGAAGCCACAAAGATGCTCAGAGGACTTGAGAACCTCTGCTATGGGGACAGGCTGAGAGAGTTGGGGTTGTTCAGCCTGGGGAAGAAGAGGCTCCAAAGTGACCTTACTGAGGCCTTTCTGTACTTAAAAGGAGACTGTAAGAAAGATGGGACAGATTTTTTAGCTGTGCCTGTTGTGAGAAGACAAGGGATGATGATTTTAAACTAAAAGAAGGGAGATTTAGACTAGATATAAGGAAGAAATATTTTAATGAGGTTGGTGAGACACTGGCACAGGTTGGCGAAAGAGGTGGTACAAGCCCCATCCCTGGAAACACTGAAGTTCAGGCCAGATGGGGCTCTGAGCAACCCAATCTGGCTGAAGATGTAACTGCTCACTGCAGGGGGTTGGACTAGGTGGCCTTCAAAGACCTCTTCCAACTCAAATTCTTCCTCTCAAAGGGGGTACAGCACCAGGACAGAATCCAGAGAAGTAACAAGTTCTCCACTCTTGGAGAGCCTACACAGTTCAGCTGAACAAGGTGCAAAGACACCTACACCAGCTCTGAGGTTAGCCCTGCTGTGAGCAGGTGGCTGCAACAGAAAACTCCACAAATTCCTTTCAACATAAATCCTTCCTAGAGTCTGAACTCCTGAGATTCCCTAAAAACGCCTTTTCTTACTCCCTCCACTTCATCAGGGCCACATTTTGAGCCATGTCCCAGGACCCAGCCAGACCCAAGGGTAGACTCTTACTCCTTCAAATGACACGAGTGGAAACGTGAAGATGGGAATCTCCTCATCAACACTGAAAAACGCCACCCGTCCCTCTTCATAATCCAGAGAGACCCGGATCTGCTTGGGAGTCTGGATTTCAGGGAGAAGGGTGCGATTCGGGGCCGTGAGAGCTTGGAATTGCCCTGCCCACTGCCCCACTGCCCAGATGCCCTCCTCTGGTTTAAACTCAATTTCTCCCTTCCTCTTCACATCTTCTCTGGAGACCCCCACGGTCCATCCTCCTCCATCCAGAGCCTCCACCTCCCAGCAGTGCCTGCCCGAGGTGAAGCCCTGGCAGCCCAGGACGCAGCGCCAGGGGTTGAAGCGCTGGGGGAGGTCGGGGACGTCCTGCCGCGTGTCCTTGCGCCTCACGCTTTTGCAGTCGTCAGACAGGACCAGGTCACAGTGGGCTGTGTCTGGATCCAGGACCACCTTCACTGCAGGAGAGATGGAGTCACACTTCAGGGAACAACTCACCCTAGGGGAGATTTTTGCTGGGGCTGAATAGGGGAGAATAAAAAGGGCACAAGCAATGGCTGGCAGGCTTGGAGAGGAGGAGACTGAGGGGACACCTCACCAGTGTTTATAAATACATCAAGGGCAAGTGTGAGGACGACAGAGGCAGGTTCTTCTCAGTGATGTCCAATGATAGGACAAGGGGCAATGGGTGCAAACTGGAGCACAGGAGGTTCCATGTAATTGTGAGGAAAAACTTCTTTCCTGTGAGGGTAGCAGAGCCCTGGGATAGGCTGCACAGAGGGGGTGTGGAATCTCCTTCTCTGGAGACTTTCCAAACCTGTCTGGATGCTTTCCTGTGTGATCTACTCTAGGGGATCCTGCTCTAGCAGGGGTTGGACTGGATGATCTTTCGATGATCTTTCTTTCCAACCCAATTCTGTGATTCTCCAATGGGAAGGAACAGAAAACAAAGCACAGAGATTACACTGAGCAGAGAGGGAGAGGGTATCAGCAGACCTTCAGGCTAAAAAAGTCCCCATGTCTCTAAAACATGGCCAGCACTGCCCACTGAGGACCAGGACTCTCCAGATTTCCCTGAAATAGGGACATGCACGAAAACGAACAGGGGGTTGGGGTGTTACAGTTCCTGCTGTGAAGAGAGGGTAAGCAGAAGGATCTCTGTCCCAACAGCACCACTGCAGGAGGGGGAACCACCAGGAAGGAAGATTAAAGCAGAGATGATTCAGCACCCTAAAAGAACAAACTTTAATTACCTTCTTCTATAGGCACTGCATATCTTCTCCATGCTTTAAAAAAAACCAAGAGAGGTAATTTTAAAACAAATGAGAGGTAATCTGAGCAGACTTGTACTGTCTCAGCTCGGGTTAAGAATGTGCCAGGGGAGTGAAACATTGTCTGAAATGTGGCTCTATTTGTGCAAGTCACTTCACAGCTTCATTGTCTGGCTTTGTGAAAGGGCTCCAGCCATTTCCCACAAATGCAATCCTGCCTGTCCTTGATTCAGACCTATATTTATGGTTTGCTTGTACTTTGAAAACTGAAAGCATTTTCTTCTAAATATAGGATTACAGGGAACAGTTTAAAAACACAAAGAGAGCAAAGGAAAAGGACATTTCTGAAATGAGCTCAGTATTTGCTACCTCTTCCTTTCCCAGAAGGAAAATGGAAACCAGGGCATACGTGCAAAACCCAGATGAGAAAACGGCCCAACTGAGAAGTCTCCCACGTAGGAAGAATGATACTCACCAAGTTCTCCAACTTGCTTTTCTGAAAAACAAGATAAATCAGCACAAATGCTTGTTGGGATATTGATTTGGATATAACCTCTCCCATAATGTGTAGGTGGGTTCCTGCCAGGGCTTGGCCATGCAAAGCACCCTCCTATCACCAGCTCTGCAGGGGGTGGTGCAGGTTGTCCTGCTCAATTCTGGGGCAGGAAAAGGTCCCTGGCAGGTCCCTCACCTTCAAGGGGACCCGTTACACAGCACTCCTGTCAAACCATGGTGCAACAGTGGGTGCTCAGGGCACTCTGCCCCTGCCTGACCTGCCCAGCCCCAGACACCATCTTCAATGCTTGGATTCCCAAATTCCCCCTCTCCCATTCCCCCCACCCCTCAACCACTATTTGGTTCACTTCACACTTTAAAAGTAAACAAACCCAAACAAAACACACTACCACCCCACATAGGCTCTGTAAAAAGATCCTTTGTAAGGGAGAGAAGGTGACTCACCAATTTCTGCATCACGATCCCCTGAACAACAGAGAGAGCCATGAGTTAGGATCTGACACAGTCCCTTCCATGGGCACAGGGGGAGGGGCTGGGGTGCAGGGGCACTGATTTATTCTCTGGTTCCAAGGATGCAGATTGCTGGGGAACTAAACGTCAGCTCACTGCACTGGCACCAATTTAGCAAGAGCTCATGTTGAACAGCCAAAGGACTATTGCTTGGCAACTCCATGAGCTGCAAGTAAATGAAGAAAGAGAGACAACTATGTGCCCTCCTCAAGAGTTTGGTTGTGTAGGGTTTTTTTAAGATTCCTAGTAATCAAACAATCTACATTTTTTATAAGAAAATTCTCAACAGCTTAAGTTTCCATAATCTTCCCCTAACAAACAATAAATATTCAGTACTATTTCACTAAGATTAAAATAAGAGTATTAAAAAGCATTGACAGCCACTCAGGGAAAAATTCTAATGACTTTTCAGATTCAATTTTCATATTATTAAGGGGTCATGGGAGGGGGAAGTAAAGAATTTTCCTATAAAGAACATTCAGATGGAACGAGAGGATGAATAAAAAAGTCTGAACATTTCCACAGAGGATTCCACAGGGAAGATGGGGAGCAGGACTTACGTAGTGCTGCCTCCTGCATCACTGAAAAGCAAAACCAGAGGAGAACATCAACAACAAAGCCAAGCCCTTTTCCACTGACACAGTTCTTGGGGTGAGCAGGAGGCTAAAAATTGCTCATGATGGAAAAGCTTCTGTCCAAAGGCTCCTCAAGACCTTTCTTCTCAAGACTTTTGGAGCTCTTGCCCACCCTCCCTGAAGTCACCCTGGGCAGAGGCCAGAGCTGTGTTGCTGGAAGCCTGGGTGAGGTGAAGGGGCAGGGTTGCAGCAGCAAGGAAAGTTTGTGGGGTGAAATTTCACCCTCCCTGCTGCCTGACCATCCTGCCCCCATGTTTTTGTTAGTGACAAGACAAAGCTGAGGACCCTGCAAAATGAAATGTGCTACCCTGATGTTTCCTCCAGCTTTGGGAAGAATCTTGAGAGCCCAAAAAGATGGCAAAGTTCACTGTTGGTGCAACATCTGTTCACTCTTTCTTTGGTTCTGCAATTACTTTCCTTAAAATTACAACATCATTGAATAATGTCATCACTTCATCATTTCAAAATTAGACACATTTCCCTCTCCCACATCCCCCAGAAATGTGCCCCACAAATTCCTCCACTTGAGAGAATTCTTCAATTTTCGGAAAATGGAAAGCAAAGCTTACCTATTTTTTTCTCCTGCTTTCCTGTGAACGGAAGAAAGAAATGTAAATAATTAAAAAAATCATCCCTTCCAAAGAGCATTGATAAAGTCCCAACAGGAGCTACAGCCCTTACAAGGCAGAAGGGCTGGTGAGGCTGGAGGTTCTGCAGTGACACCACGACCCACCCACCCCATCTCCTTTTGGCAAGACACAGAGGATTCCAGTTTCCTTTATCCCTCTGTGTTATTTACCCGCAGGGGGGGGTCTTGCCCCAGGAAAGGAAGCCCTGTCGGGCCTTCCAAACATGCCAGGGTTGCTTCACAAATGATTGCTCCATTTCTATGGGCAGAATCCACCCTCACCTGGGGCAGGGGAGCTGGAGGTGTATTGATCCCGCTGCCTTCTGCCAACTTCTAGGTGGAGAAACAACCTTCCTGTTCTCTTCCAAAAATAAATCCCAGGGTCTTTAAGCTCCCACTGCACGTGTGTCACACACCACAACAAGGCTCCAAGACCATCCTGGCATTTCCCAAACCCACCTGTCCTTCAAAACCAGAAGCAGCTGAATGGGACAGCCCCCCCAGCCCCTCCCCAGGCACAGCACCAGCAGGATACCTTTAATTTTCAGGAGATGAACAGTGACAAAAAGAAGAGTGACCACAGCAACCAGGACAGTGCCCAGGGCAGTTATCCAAGGTTGGGCTTTCAGGAAAAAGGGATCTGAAAAAGAAAATCCCCGAAGGAGGGTCAGGCTGCTCCCCCAGCAGCCATGGCAAGTAGATTGTTTCTATTTTACACAAGGTCATCCCAAGTGGGTCTGAATCCCACTGAGGATGAAAATCAGCTCCTGTCTGGTGCTCAGCTCCCCACCGTGGCACAGCACGCGTGCCCCCCGGCCCCTGGGGGGGTTACAGTATTTGCTTGGCTCTGTGGAGCTGGCAAAGAGGCCCAACTTTGTTGGTCAGATTGGATGCTGCTGAGACTCATTTCTGGTCTTAACCCCTGCTGGGCTGTGGAACTGCCAGCAGACAGGGTGGTACCTAGTTTTAGGAGGCCATTTGGTGATTGCTGGGGTGGGGACCCCTAGGAGAGGGGAAACAGCACCTCAACATGAGGAGAAACTTCTTTCCTGTGAGGATGACAGAGCCCTGGGACAGGCTGCCCAGAGAGACTGTGGAGTCTCCTTCTCTGGAGACTTTCAAGTCCCATCTGGACACGTTCCTGTGTGATCTGCCCTGGGTGTTCCTGCTGCAGCAGGGGGGTTGGACTCGATGGTCTTCAGAGGTCCCTTCCAGCCCCTCTGATTCTATGATTCTATGACAGGGTCCCCAGCCAATGCGGTGTCTTGACCCCGGTAGAATAAGGAATGAATGACCACAGGTCAGACCTGACCTAGCCTATAAAGAGTTCCCCACCAGGAAGTTGGCTGGGTTTTCCCTTGGAGTAGCAGGTCTGCCAGGGAGCTGACCCCTTAGGTTGGGATTCCACATGGGGAAACTTCTCAGGATGGGGTGACCTCATAAAAAAAAGCTTAGGAATTCTTACGTAGTTGTGGTGCAGTGTATTAATCTTCCCAACAACACCTGAATCTCTGCTATTATTTTTGATTTATCAGAGGGCTAAACAGTGTTGCTTGGAATAAATATTCATTCTTAGTCAGTTCCCCTGTGGTTTTGAGAGCCTCTGTCACAGTCACAAACTGAACAAAAATATGACCAGGTCACTGGTCTGGGACTGATGACATTTTGTCTGCATCCATCGTGGGGATTTTTTTATGAGACAATGGATTTCTAATTGACTTATTTCTAGTTAAATCATGTTTACTTTGCTTTGGAGAAAAATAATACTGTATTTCATCAGGTAATACAGGATCAGAATCAGGGAAACACACACATCAACAACACTCCAGTGCAGAGCAGCATCACCAGGAGAAAGGTACAGGTCTCCCCCAGGGAAAAAAAAATCTCCCTAATTTGTTCATTCTCAAAGTAAAACAGCAACAGGATGCAGCTGAAAAGCAGGGAATACTGCAGCCCAGTTTGGTGTCTGATTAGTCCAGCTCACTGTTGCATCTCTGCTCTGACACTCCCTGCCCCAAATTGTCTAGTAAAAACAGAGCTTTTCTGAGTGACAAGGAAAAACAAAAACATATTCATGTTATGCAGATGCTAATACAATTACTTATTTCTCATCCCAAAGCAGCAGAACAGGATTCCATGGCAGGTGAGACTGAGGGCACAGATTGGTTTCTCTTTCTTTTATTGCTTGGTTCCAGTGTTATGACCTTACTTAACCCAGAGTCTACAGAAACTCGGGGAGAAACATGATGAAATTCAACAAGGGGAAGTGTAGAGTTTTGCATTTGGGGAAGAACAACACCATGTCCCAGTACAGGTTGGGGGCTGAACTGCTGGAGAGTAGTGTAGGTGAAAGAGACCTGGGGGTCCTGGTAGACAGGAGGATGACCATGAGCCAGCAATGTGCCCTTGTGGCCAAGAAGGCCAATGGCATCCTGGGGTGCATTAGAAAGGGTGTGGTTAGTAGGTCAAGAGAGGTTCTCCTCCCCCTCTATTCTGCCTTGGTGAGGCCACATCTGGAATATTGTGTCCAGTTCTGGGCCCCTCAGTTCAAGAAGGACAGGGAACTGCTCGAAAGAGTCCAGCACAGAGCTACAAAGATGATTAAGGGAGTGGAACATCTCCCTTATGAGGAAAGGCTGAGGGAGCTGGGTCTCTTTAGCTTGGAGAAAAGGAGATTGAGGGGTGACCTCATCAATGTTTACAAATATGTAAGGGGTGAGTGTCAGGGGGATGGAGTTAGGCTTTTCTCAGTGATTACCAGTGATAGGACAAGGGGTAATGTGTGTAAATTGGAGCATAGGAGGTTCAAGGTGAATATCTGGAAAAATTTTTTTACTGTGACAGTGACAGAGCCCTGGAACAGGCTGCCCAGGGAGGTTGTGGAGTCTCCCTCACTGGAGACATTCAAAACCCACCTGGATGAGTTCCTGTGTGATGTACTCTAGGTGACCCTGCTCTGGCAGGGGGGGGTTGGACTAGATGATCTTTCGAGATCCCTTCCAACCCCTAGGATTCT
>NW_009952164.1:531371-542533 GCF_000747805.2 Chaetura pelagica
GTATCCCCAAAACATAGGCTTTCAAAGCTTTGAAGGAATATCCAGGGACCTAGCTGCTTCCCAAAAGAGTTTGACTGCATTTCTCACTGCATTGTTTTTACTCAGTTACGGACTCATCACAGAATATGTCCTTCAACAATGTTGCCTGAACTTAGAAACTTAAAATTGACATAAATACACATGTTGAAAGAATTAGCTATAGACCTATTACATACTTCTATAATAAATTAAAAAATGAAATAAAATGGTTTCTTAAGTAACTATAGATAGTCCTTTACATATTATGTGCTTTGTGGAGAAGATAAGTTCAGTGAGACTAGAATCTATGGACTTTAAGGGTTTTAAAACTGTTTTAAGACTCAGGTTTTTTAAGACTAACTCATGACTGTTATGATCGAGTGCTGGTGATAATTATGCTTAAGTAGGAGACAGAGCTTGATGATCTTCAATGGTCCTTTGTAAACAGCACTTCCACGATCCTCAAATTGCAGCATCTGCCTGTATTATATTTTTTTACATTATATAAGTAGACATACAAAGAGAATTTTAGAAGAAAAAAGGTAATTAAAAAACCATATTGCTTTCTTCAGACTGTGTGGGTCAGAGGCCAGCATCATCTTCAAAATACAACTTTCCATAGGATTTTACTTCTTGTCACATTCAAGCCTCTCAGCCACAGTACAGCTGTAACTATGCATCACTTTCAACTTAGGTAGATCCCCAGATTCAGGTAAAATCCCTTTGACTTAGGCAGACTCCACCCAGCTACAATCAGACAAGTTTTAAAATTTCTAAATACCTGGTAGCAGTATGTTCAAGAGACAGGACTGTCACAATGTGATGTGTGCAGCAGCATTCACTGAACATCAGTGAATGAACCAATGGTGAGTGTGTGCAATCCACCTGACCTCTTTCTGCACACATGTGCTACTTCTTCACCTTCCCAGCAATTGTTTTTCACCTCACAGGCCTAAAAAAAAATGGTTTGGAAAAGAAAAAGACTGCCGTGTGTCATGATTTTCATTACTGACATGGAGCTGACTCATAAGACCCAGAAAACCTGATGTTATATGGGAAGATGGTGACAGCCACAGTGACAGCTGGATCTTTGAAGACCTTTCAAACAGGGTTCTTATAGCCTTTGCCTTATGGACTGAAGCCTCACCACAGCAGCAAGAGAGGACCAAGGGTTTGATGATGATGTTAGCATGCCTCTAAGTCTTGCATTAAGTCACAGTATTTTTTCATAAGAAACTGAATAAACCAAGGAAGTAAAATACCTACCTTTTTCTGGGAAGAAACAAACAAACAAACAAACAAGACACAAACAAGCTAAAGGAGGGCCTTCAGAAGACAAGATGATCAGTTACAAATTTGCGATTGGCAGGTGTTCTATATAAAACAACAGGCTAGAATTGATAACACTTCCTGTGTCAGCTTTTGAGATATCTAAACGACATTGGCAATGTTAGAGCAACCCAGGGTTAAGAGAGAGCAAAGAACAATTAAAGCTGTTCTGACTTTCTTGTATCTGGACGACAAGTCCTGGCTCTATCTGTCTCCCAAATATTTATCTCAAATGCAAGTGTTTAGAAACAAGAAGATGAAAGGTGAGTTCTGACATAAGTATATACAATGGAAGCACATCTGTATATGTATTATGGTAAAGGCTAGGAGACACAATTCTTAATGGTTACTGCACAGTCATATCCGTTCCTTCATTTCCATGTCTATGTGATCACACACAAATTTGTGCTATCAACATTCAGTTTTATTTCTCCATTTGCTGCAGATATTTTTCAGCTGTAGTTTAGATACTGATGTTTTAACTGTGTGTTCTTTTGCCTTATTTCTTCCTCCTTCATCTCTATTGCATCTGGTTTCATCAATGCAGTGTAGAAAGGAAGGGGAAATGTGCCAAATACTGCATATTTGATATCTGAAGTGTGCCTATTGACCTTTGACTGGGATAGATATTTTAATCCCACACTTGAAAATTACCCTTCAAAAGACTTGAATTCAAATTGCCAACATGATAATGTCATTTTCTAATCTGATGTGACTGGAATCATAACACTTGCTTTGATGTGCAGTATAATCCAGCATGACTGATCAGGTGCAACCTGCCATAACACTGCAAAGGGCAGTGCATCATGCTCAGAAATTAAAACCATCTTATTTCCTGGAAGTCATAGTAAAAGGAATCTACCTGAATTTTACATATTAAGTTTTTTTTTCAGAAGTTTTTTTAACTCAACAGTGACCCAACAGTGTTTTACTTGTCTCTTGAGTCTGACTCTAGTTCCTGCTACAGCATCTGCATCTTGGCTACTTTTCTATCAAGAAATAGGCAAATGTCAAAACATTGTAAAATATCTAACCGTTTTATTTAAACTGTATAAGAATAGTCTGCTTAGAAGCAATGCTGTTTGAACCTTTTAAACTCACTGTCTCTCTAGCTGCTTGCAAGAGTTGCTTCCTTTTGTCAATGCAGAAAATACTTCTTTGTGGTCCGAGTGCAGAATAAAGCAGCATTCGGTAGCACTAGAAATTAGCAGCTGTTTATCTTTTCTCTCCTGCTATTTCAGTTTAAAGCACTTGGAGAAGATTTTACAGAATCCTCTGTTTTCCCACGTGATTTCATAAATTACTTGCAAGTCTCACCCATACAATCTGGGGCAACTCTTTCAAGCCCTCTGGAAATGACAGAAAACTCTCATGATAAAGCAATGAAGAAATAGGTAGAAGTATATGAGATTATTACCTGAGTGAAGGATGTGGAGAAAAATGAAAAGGGATCATCTTACATAACCAATCAGTCTACAACACATAATTTTTTGCATAATTATGTAATGTGCTGTTGGAATATTAAGTTTCCTTTAACAACAGATTTGAAATGAAATCTGATTATACACAGAACAGTAATACCCAATATTTCTCAATATACATTCCGTAGGTGAGGACACTGAACAGAGGGAAGTAATGCTCTGTAAGAATGGAGGTAAAGATGTGATACACTGATGTGTTCAGTTGTCATATTTATCCACAGAGGTGAGCACCTCACACAAGAAGGATATTTCTTTCTCCAATGTGTGGATACTTCATATCAGCCCTGCTCTTTATTTTACATAAGTTAAGTAGGCTACAAAGCATGATTTCCTCTTTCTGACAAGGAAAGGATTGTAGACAATCTGAAATAGAAAAGCAGTTTTAAAAATAGATGGTAATTGAGACTTCTATTTCCATTACAAACTCAAATATGTAAACCTAATTATTTGCTTTCTGACTAAAAAGCCTTATAGGAACTTGCCACTTTGCTTCTGCTTCTTTGGGGTTAGAAATTCAGGAAGGGAAGGCTAGATGAACACAATGTTCCTGTTCTTGCGGAGAGAAGAAGGTGTTTAAAAGCTTTTAAAGAATTACTTAGGCTTCTGATGCAATAGGAGTTGCAACAGCATTTTCTGAAGAGAGTGAGATGCAAAAAGTAGTGAAAGTTACAGAGTAAATAGTTTTCTGGCTTAAAGTTTCTCAGCAAATCCTTGAGATGAAGCAATAATATATTAAAACAAACAAACAAACAAACAAAAAAACCTATGTGTAGGAATCACTCTCACTTGATAATAATATTCCTTCGATTGGGACAAGCAATTCTGCAAGCGTTTAGGGTTAAGGGCACCACACTGATAACAGCCTACACCTTGAAAAAGTAGTCTGAATTTGACAGCTCACTTCCCGTAAATGTAATCTCTAAAAATGGTCCTCCTTATGATTCTAATTTCCAACATGATATGTCATTTTGTAATGTGAGATAACTAGAATGATAACACACACCACAAGATGAAACACAGTCTATTGTGATTGATCAGATGCAACATAACGCATCACAGGGCAATGCATTTCACTTGAAATTTTAACCCAAGCTATGTATATGGAAAACTGCAATAAAAGAGAAAACCTATATCTCATCTAGTAGAATTGCTGAAGATTTGAGGGCTATATTTATCCTATTGTCTTGTTAGCAGAACCTGCTGATGTGACACACACCCATCTACCCATACGTCCAAAGAGGAAGTGATGTTGCTTTTCCCTATCTAAAAGGGAAATTACAAATTATTTTTATCTAGGTGCCTTTTCCACAAAGTCTTTCTTACATGTGTATCCTTGCTGGATGACACTCAAGCTGCCTTCCCCCTCAGTTCACTCTAATTCATCAATATTTATCCTGACAAAGTTTTGCCTGGAATTCCAAAGTCAGTTATAGTGCTGTGATTGTCACTGGATGAAGCAGGAAAAGATATTGCAGTTATACAGATGCATATAGAACGAGCATATTCTCACTTCTGTTCTGTATCCAGAATTTTAAACTAACACTTTTGTTACACCTAATGCTATTAGTGTTAATGAAAAAAATGCCAAAATGTCAAAACATTTTCTGCAAACTTATTAATACCAGTGCTACAGGATGAGCAGTAATGTCTTCAAACTTAAAGACTGTAGATTTAGATTATATATTAGGAAGAAATTCTTCACCATGAGGGGCATGAGGCACTGAAACAAGTTGCCCAGAAAAGTTGTGAATGCCCCATCCCTGAAGTGTTCAAGGCCAGGCTGGACAGGACTTTGATCAACCTGGTCTACTGGGAGGTGTCCCTGCCCATGCAGGGAGGTTGGAACTATATGATATTTAAGATCCCTTCCAACCTAACTACTCTGATTTAATAATAATAATATGTCTAGGAGTGGGGATTAAGAACTTTACTCCATATTTTGTATTGGGCTTCTGACAACTTTGCCTTTCTATTTACATAAATCAGTAAAAAAACTCCCCTTTGAGCTGTTTTTGAAGACCTGCTAAGATTTTGCTAAGAACAGGCCTTTTAATTCTCATCAATTTCTCCTCTCTTTTCCAAAGAAAGGACCATGCTTTTACTTCTCTAGAACAGAGAATAGAGAAAGCAGCCTTCAAGACTTATTTTTTTTTTTTCCTTTTTTTTTTTTACATAGGGTCTAAACACTCCATGCAGATTTTGGGAGGTTTTCCCCCAAAATATATACATAGGACCTTTTCCAAGGGCTATTGAAAGGCCTTTAAAAGCTTCTTATTTTAATGATTTTACAGTGGAACCTAAAGAAAAGCAGTGCTGTAAGAAGAGCAAATATATGATTTGACTGAATAGAGAATTTCTAAAATAAAGAAAATACAGGAAAAAATAGAGATAGGTAAAGTGTTCTGGAGTAGAAGAACCAGAACAAGTTTCAATGTGGACTAAACTTGGAAGAATCTTTGAGTCAAAGAGAAGGCTAGACTGAGAAAACTGAGAACTGAAAGGATTGGAAAAGATAATATTATAACTCATGATTTCTTATCCATAGGTAAATCTGTAATGTTTAGAAT
This sequence comes from Chaetura pelagica, assembly GCF_000747805.2. Taxonomy (NCBI): domain Eukaryota; kingdom Metazoa; phylum Chordata; class Aves; order Apodiformes; family Apodidae; genus Chaetura; species Chaetura pelagica. Next base: position 536,767 of record NW_009952164.1, read on the forward strand.
AACCTCTTTTTGAAGACATACATAATAAAAACAAATGTGGTGGTAGAGAAACAGTTTTGAATTCCTGCAGATTTGCTGAGCTGTGAATTCAGAAAAGGTAAACCTCTGAAAGAGGGAATTTAAAAGCATTTTAAAATGCAACATTTAGATAAAACAAATAAACAAATAAATAAGTGGTTATAATAGAAAAATAAAAATAAAACAAAATATGGGATAATCTGAAATATTCTCTTCCATTTTTTTAAATTTGAACAACAGAAGCTGTTACCTGTCCTACCTTACTCCTAAACACTGAAACCCAGAAAGAAAAAACAAGGGACAAAAAAACCAAACCATTTTACACTCCTACAAAATTACACATATTTATATTTCAAAGAATCATTGCATTCTAATTATTCACAGTACTGCTATGACTTTTCACTCTACTTTGAATTTCTTCCCCTTAATAGCAAGTCTCCTTGCTTTCTCTTTTAATGTAGCAATACTACAGAATCTAAAAGAAGAAAGGTAAAGAAAGAGAGAAAGAAGGATAGACTGAGAGTGAAAAGCCTGACAACTGTGTAACAAACAAGAACATAGTAGAAAAAAAATGTATTGTACTGAAGCTGAAAATTCTTTTTGAAAAATGTCAGAAGACCAGGTAGATTATTAAGCAATACAGTAAGATAATTATTTGTTTGCCTTGTTTGTACAATATTAACTACCTAATTTGTAAGGCATGGTGATAGAATTTAAATGCTAATAAAATCTTAACTGAGCTGATGTAATCACAACAAAACAGATTTTATATGAGTACATATCCTGTGTGGAAGGAACAAAATACCCAGCAGGACCAGAACCCTGGACTTCCACAGGGCAAACTTTGGTCTCCTCAATCATCTATTAAGGGAAATCCCATGGGACAGGGTGCTAGAAAATAAAGGAGCTCAAGATAGCTGGTCAACATTCAAGGACCACTTCTTGCAAGCACAGGATCAGAGTGTCCCAATGGTTAGGAAATCTAGTAAGGGTGCTAGGAGACCTGCATGGTTAAAGAAGGAACTACTGGGCAAACTTAAGTGGAAAAGGAAAATCTATAGATCATGGAAGGAGGGGCTGGTCACTTGGGAGGAATATAGGACTGTTGTCAGAGGATGTAGGGAGGCAATTAGGAAAGCTAAGGCCTCCTTGGAACTTAACCTTGCAAGTCAGGTTAAGGATAATAGAAAGGGCTTTTTCAAGTACATAGCTAGCAAAACTAGCAATAGAGGCAATATTGGCCCATTGAGGAATGAGGTGGGAGCCCTGGTGACAGAGGATATAAAGAAGGCAGAGGTGCTGAATGCCTTCTTTGCCTCTGTCTTCACTCCTGCAGGGTCTCCCTATGAGCCCCAGATTCATATAGCCCCAGAAGAAGTCAAGATAGAGGAAGAGTTTGACATGGTAGATGAGGATTGGGTTAGGGATCAGTTGAGTAATCTGGACATCCATAAATCAATGGGTCCAGATGGAATGCACCCAAGGGTGCTGAGGGAGCTGGCGGAGGTCATTGCTAGGCCACTCTCCATCATCTTCAGTAAATCATGGGCAACAGGTGAGGTGCCTGAGGACTGGAGGATAGCAAATGTCACTCCAGTCTACAAGAAGGGCAAGAAGGAGGACCCGGGTAACTATAGACCGGTCAGCCTCACCTCCATCCCTGGAAAGGTGATGGAACAACTTGTTCTTGTGACTATCTCCAGGCACATCAAGGACATGGGGGTCATCAAGAGCAGTCAGCATGGTTTTATCAAGGGTAAATCATGTTTGACTAACCTCATAGCCTTCTATGAGGAAATTACTAGGTGGATAGATGATGGTAGAGCGGTAGATGTGGTTTATCTTGATTTCAGTAAAGCATTTGACACCGTCTCCCACAGCATCCTTGTGGATAAGTTGATCAGGTATGGGTTTGGTGACCAGGAAGTGAGGTGGATTAGGAACTGGTTGAAAGGAAGGAGTCAGAGAGTTGTAGTCAATGGGGTAGAATCTGGTTGGAGGTGTGTTACTAGTGGAGTCCCACAAGGGTCGGTGCTGGGACCGGTGTTGTTCAACATCTTCATCAACGACCTGGATGAGGGTATAGAATGTACCCTCAGCAAGTTTGCTGATGACACTAAGCTGGGAGGAGTGGCTGACACACCAGAAGGCTGTGCTGCCATTCAGAGAGACTTAGATAGGTTGGAGAGTTGGGCGGGGAGAAACATGATGAAATTCAACAAGGGGAAGTGCAGAGTTTTACATTTGGGGAAGAACAACACCATGTCCCAGTACAGGTTGGGGGCTGAACTGCTGGAGAGTAGTGTAGGTGAAAGAGACCTGGGGGTCCTGGTAGACAGGAGGATGACCATGAGCCAGCAATGTGCCCTTGTGGCCAAGAAGGCCAATGGCATCCTGGGGTGTATTAGAAAGGGTGTGGTTAGTAGGTCAAGAGAGGTTCTCCTCCCCCTCTATTCTGCATTGGTGAGGCCACATCTGGAGTATTGTGTCCAGTTCTGGGCCCCTCAGTTCAAGAAGGACAGGGAACTGCTTGAAAGAGTCCAGCGCAGAGCTACGAAGATGATTAAGGGAGTGGAACATCTCCCTTATGAGGAAAGGCTGAGGGAGCTGGGTCTCTTTAGCTTGGAGAAAAGGAGACTGAGGGGTGACCTCATCAATGTTTACAAATATGTAAGGGGTGAGTGTCAGGGGGATGGAGTTAGGCTTTTCTCAGTGATTACCAGTGATAGGACAAGGGGTAATGTGTGTAAATTGGAGCATAGGAGGTTCAAGGTGAATATCTGGAAAAATTTTTTTACTGTGACAGTGACAGAGCCCTGGAACAGGCTGCCCAGGGAGGTTGTGGAGTCTCCTTCACTGGAGACATTCAAAACCCACCTGGATACGTTCCTGTGTGATGTACTCTAGGTGACCCTGCTCTGGCAGGGGGGTTGGACTAGATGATCTTGGAGGTCCCTTCCAGCCCCTAAGATTCTATGATTCTATGATTCTATGAAACTCAGCTCCAGTGAGCCCTGCCTTCTTACCCCCTAAACCTGCACTTCAAGACTCAATGGGTGAAGTTTGGCAGCTTCTCTACCCAAGTGCCACCTGGAGCTGCAGAGCTCTGCACCTGCAGGGGGAAGCCCCAGATCTGCTGAACATGCAGCTGCCCAGTGCACCTGCAGGTCCCTGCCCAGGGCAGCTCCCTCGGGAACACCAGCAGGGCAATGTCCCCGGCTCACCTGAGATGTAAAGAGCTGATCTCTGTCCTTCGCTGCTCAGGGCATGTCGGACCGAGCAGGAGAGCTCCTGCCTCATGCCCTTGGTGAGGATGATGCTGCTTTCTGCTGTGAAGAGGCCGCTCTGGTCCTGGGTGATATTTTCCGAGAGAGACGGGAGGTGCTGGCCCTGGGGATCCTCTGGGGCTGTGGGACCCAGCCGGACGAGCGGCAGGACACCCGGATCCCCCCGTCCTGGTAGCGCTGCAGGGCCAGGCGGGGGGCAGAGCCGCTGGCTGCGGGAAACAGAGAGTGCTGGGTGATCCTGGGGAGCCACAGAATCATGGAATGGGTTGGTTTGGAAGCAACCTTAAGAATAATTTAGTCCAACCCCTCTGCATGGGCAGGGACACCTCCCACCAGCCCAGGCTGCTCCAAGCCCCATCCAACCTGCCCTTCAACACTGCCAGGGATGGGGCAGCCACAGCTTCCCTGGGCAACCTGGGCCAGGCTCTCACCACCCTCACAGCAAATAATTTCTTCCTCATGTCTCACCTCAATCTCCCTCTGCCGCTTTTCATCCATCCCCCCTTGTCCTCTCCCTCCCTGCCCTTTTCCGAGGTCCCTCCCCAGTTTTCCTGGAGCCCCTTCAGGCACTGGAAGCTGCTCTAAGGTCTCTCTGGAGCCTTCTCTTCTCCAGGCTGAACACCCCAACTCTCCCAGCCTGTCTCCAGAGCAGAGCTGCTCCAGCTCTCTATTCTTCTTTGTTACTTCCTCTGGACTCACTTCAACAGCTCTATGTCCTTCTTGTGGGTGAAGCCCAGAACTGGACCCAGCACTGCAGGGGGGGGTCTCACCAAAGCTCAGTAGAGGGGGAGAATCACCTCTCTTGCTGGTCACAGGATGGTGGGTATTGGGAGAATAAGGTGGCCTGGCCAATAAGGTTCCCCTCCCTGACAAGAAGGGCTGAATTTTGACAAATCCCAGGGGGTTTTGAAGACGTGTCACCTGGAGTCATGAAGTTTCTTGCAGTCATTTTCACATAACTCAAAGATCTGCCCTCGAGGCTACTACTGCAGCAAAACAACCTGCAGGCCTGGTTATTAAAATATAAACATGCAAACCAAAAGATTCTTATTACATTACCCAATGCCAAATTTTTCCTCATACCCACTTATATTAAGAAAATAACATCAAGAACACTTCTGAAGCAGGTAGCACACCTCACGAGCAACTTGTGGCTCCTCAGTGGGCAATTTTACCTCTCTGAGATATTCCTGGTATTTTCAACCACAGGACTTAATAAAACCATTTCCAAAGCAACAACCTGAAACCACTGCTGGGAAGGACAGGGACGAAGATTCAAGCAAGTAAACTGGAGGTCCCAGAGCCATGAACTACAGACCTGTCACCTTCAGCTCCACCACAGCGTCATCGTAATCTGGGTCACGGTGAATAAAGCAGGTGTAATTCCCTCTGTCAGACAGTTGGACACGGAGAATTTTCAAGTCCGCGCTGCCCCTGGCAAGGCCGTCCCGCGGCAGCGCCGTGCGGCCCTGGAACTGCAGCATCTGCTCCCCGTACTGGTCCTGGCCCCCCTTGTAGCGATGCACGAAGGGCGAGAACTGCTCCCGAAACCAGGTCACCTCCAGGTCCCCGCTCTGCCCTGGGGAGAAGTGGCAGGGCAGCACCACATCCTTGCCCACGGCCACGGTGATGGAGCCGGGGGGTCCTGTCACGTTGAGCAGAGCTGGGAGAAACCCCCGGGGGCAGAAGAAACAACTGTGAGGTTTTTGTGGAGTCTGAGAATCATGGGATCATAGAATGGTTTGGGTTGTGAAGGGACCTAGAACATCATCAAGTTCCAACCCCCCCCCCCAAGAGCAGGGACACCTCCCACCAGCCCAGGCTGCTCCAAGCCCCATCCAACCTGCCCTTCAACACTGCCAGGGATGGGGCAGCCACAGCTTCCCTGGGCAACCTGGGCCAGGCTCTCACCACCCTCACACCAAAGAATTTCCTCCTCATGTCTCACTTCAATCTCCCCTCTTCCAGTTTTAATCCATTCCCCCTCATCCCATCCCTCCCTGCCCTTGTCCCAAGTCCCTCCCCAGCTTTCCTGGAGCCCCTTCAAAAAAGCCTTCTCTTCTCCAGGCTGGACACCCCAACTCTCCCAGCCTGTCTCCAAAGCAGAGCTGCTCCAGCCCTTGGATCATCTCTGTGGCCTCCTCTGGACTTGCTCCGAGAGCTCCATGTCCTTATGTTGAGGGCTCCAGAACTGGACACACCACTCCAGGTGGGGTCTCACCAGAGCAGAGGGGCAGAATCAGCTCCCTGGCTCTGCTGGCCACACTTCTTTTGATGCAGCCCAGGATGTGGTTGGACTTCTGGGCTGCAAGTGTACTGCTGGCTCATGCTGAGCTTCTCATCTACCAAGACGCCCAGTTCCTTCTCCTCCAGGCTGTTGTCAATCCATTCTCCCCTCAGCCTGGATTTGTGCCTGCGGTTGTACCGACCCGGGTGCAGGACCTTGCACTTGGCCTTGTTGA
>NW_009952164.1:547884-549482 GCF_000747805.2 Chaetura pelagica
CTCCAAGCCCCATCCAACCTGCCCTTCAACACTGCCAGGGATGGGGCAGCCACAGCTTCCCTGGGCAACCTGGGCCAGGCTCTCACCACCCTCACACTCCAGAATTTCTTCCTCATGTCTCACCTAAATCTCCCTCTGCCAGTTTTCATCCATCCCCCCTTGTCCTCTCCCTCCCTGCCCTTGTCCCAAGTCCCTCCCCAGCTTTCCTGGAGCCCCTTCAGATGCTGGAAGGTCTCCCTGGAGCCTTCTCTTCTCCAGGCTGGACACCCCAACTCTCCCAGCCTGTCTCCAAAGCAGAGCTGCTCCAGCCCTTGGATCATCTCTGTGGCCTCCTCTGGACTTGCTCCGAGAGCTCCATGTCCTTATGTTGAGGGCTCCAGAACTGGACACACCACTCCAGGTGGGGTCTCACCAGAGCAGAGGGGCAGAATCAGCTCCCTGGCTCTGCTGGCCACACTTCTTTTGATGCAGCCCAGGATGTGGTTGGACTTCTGGGCTGCAAGTGTACTGCTGGCTCATGCTGAGCTTCTCATCTACCAAGACGCCCAGTTCCTTCTCCTCCAGGCTGTTGTCAATCCATTCTCCCCTCAGCCTGGATTTGTGCCTGCGGTTGTACCGACCCGGGTGCAGGACCTTGCACTTGGCCTTGTTGAACGCTCCAGCCTGTCAAGGTCCTTCTGGAGGGCATCCCTTCCCTTCAGCATGTCAACCACACCACACAGCTTGGTGTCATCAGCAAACTGAGCTGGGAAAACCAGTGATGGCAGCTGAGCACAGCTCGTGTGCCACCATCTGTGCCACCACGTTGGGAGCGTCACCACACCAGGGGACACGAAGCATCAAGAGGGACCCTGCCATGAGGAGGTGGGTGGGCTGGGGCCAGGCCACTGCTGCTTCTCTGCTTCCCTGTCCTGTGCTACTGGGAAAGGTCTTCAAATCCCTAACTGTTTATTTGTTTCCAAGGGGACAAGCGCTGCCTGTTCTGCTTAGGGGGAGGAGACAGGATATAGAAGGAGTTGGCTGGAAGGTGGCTGGAAAGGTGGGTGGGGGGCTGGAAAAGCAGACACCTGAATAAAACTGAAATATCCTCAGCTGCTCACACTAATTACAAGAGAAATTTAAAATGTCTCAGGTCCTCTGGGCATCTTGGGGAATTTTTTTTTTTTTAAAGACTTATTAATAAGCTGGCAACTCCCAGAGAAAGGTGTTTCTGGTTGAAGGAAAAGAAAAGCAAATCAACATTTTTTTTTGGTCAAGGTAACTTCTGAGTCAACCATGGTGCTGCATCCCTTTGCCAGGGCTGCCCTGGAGAAGCTGCTTCAGGTCACCCATTTAATGGAAAGAACTTTGAATATTTTTTCTACCAGATTTCTTTTTGTTTGTTTTTTTTTTCTCTATATGTCTTTTCCCTTTGTTGACTTGATCCTGCAGAGGACCCAGTGCACCCTGGACACAGCCCAGTAAAGCAATGTCATGCTGGGAAGAGGGAGAGTGGAAAGAGCAATGGCAGCCAATTCTAATCGCCTCATCAGCACCAGCTTATCCACCTGAGCTCAGCAAGGTCGTGTCAACCTGTGCTGACATGGCTGGAGGAGCAA
>NW_009952165.1:0-463 GCF_000747805.2 Chaetura pelagica
AGACCTGAGACGGTTGACCATAGAGGCCAAAGCCTTGATCTTACATACTCGATCCTACACCCCAGACGGTTGACCATAGACACCAAACCCTTGACCCTACATACTCGATCCTAGATCCGAGACGGTTGACCATAGATGCCAAACCCTTGGCCCTACATACGGTTTCCTAGCTGCGAGATGGTTGACAATAGACGTCAAATCTTTGGCCATACATACTCGATCCTAGATCCGAGACGGTTGATGGAAGACGCATAATGTTAGGCCCTACGTTATTCAATCCTAGACGTGACCCTGTTGACCGTAGATGCCAAACAATTGGCACTACATACTCGGTCGTATACCAGAAACGGTTGACCATAGAGGCCAAACCCTTGGCCCTACATAGTTGATCCTAGCCACGAAACGGTTGACCATAGAGGCCAAAATCATGGTCCTACATACTCGATCCTAAACCCGAGACGGT
>NW_009952166.1:0-867 GCF_000747805.2 Chaetura pelagica
GGACTGGGAGAGCCCCGGGATGCTGCTGGGAACAGGGATCGAGAGGGACTGGGAGTACTGGGAGCACTGGGAGGGAAGGGCAGCGTCCCGGGATGCTGCTGGGAGAGGGGACTGGGCTTACTGGGAGGGACTGGGAGTACTGGGAGGGACTGGGAGAGCCCCGGGATGCTGCTGGGAGAGAGGACTGGGAGGGACTGGGAGTACTGGGAGGGAATGGCAGCGTCCCTGGATGATGCTGGGAGAGGGGACTGGGAGCACTGGGAGGGACTGGGAGCACCGTGGATACTGCTGGGAACAGGGATCGAGGGGGACTGGGAGTACTGGGAGGGACTGGGAGCATCCCGGGGTGCTGCTGAGAGGGAACTGGGAGTACTGGGAGGGACTGGTAGTGGGGACTTGGAAGGACTGGGACTACTGGAGAGACTGGGAGCATCCCAGGTAGCTTCTGGGAGTGTAGACTGGGAGCACTGGGAGGGACTGGGAGCACTGGAGCGCCTGGGAACACTGTTGGATGCTTACTGGGAGCTGTTACTGGGAACGCTGGGGGAACTGGGAACTGCAGCATGGAGCACCAGGGACGCTGCTGGGCTCTGACTGGGAGGCGTTACTGGGAGCACTGGGAGATCCCAGTGGTGTAACTGGGGGGACGATACCTGGGGGCTGTTACTGGGAGAACTGGGAGGTCCTGGGAGCTGGGAACTGGGAGATACTGGGAGATGCTGTAGGACTAACTGGGAGACACAGGGATGTGGTAACTGGGACAACTGGGAGATTGGAACTGGGATTTGCTGGGAATCGGTGACTGGGAGCAGTGGAGGTGCTGGAACTGGGAGATACTGGGAGACGCCCCAGTGGCGCAACTGGGAG
>NW_009952167.1:0-500 GCF_000747805.2 Chaetura pelagica
TGGGGTCGTTGGGGTCACTTGGGGACACCCCAGGAGGGGCCTTGGGGACGTTGGGGACACCCCAGGGGTCAGTGGGGTCACCCCTGAGGTCGTTGGGGACACCCCTGGGGGTCATTTGGATCACTTGGGGACATGGGGACACCCCTGGGGTCATTGGGGTCCCCTCTGGGGTCGTTGGGGTCACTTGGGGACACCCCTGGGGGCACTTGGGGTCACCCTTGAGGTCATTTGGGTCATTTGGGGTCTCCCTCGGGGTCACTGGGGACACCCCAGGGGGGCTTTGGGGACCTTGGGGACACCCCCGGGGTCATTGGGGACACCCCGGGGTCATTGGGGTCACCTCTGGGGTCGTTGGGGTCACTTGGGGACACCCCTGGGGGCACTTGGGGTCACCCTTGAGGTCATTTGGGTCATTTGGGGTCACCCCCGGGGTCACTGGGGACACCCCAGGGGGGCTTTGGGGACCTTGGGGACACCCCCGGGGTCATTGGGGACACCCC
>NW_009952168.1:0-1303 GCF_000747805.2 Chaetura pelagica
GTCCCCACAGTGTCCCCACAGTGTCCCCACATTGTCCCCAAGCCCCCCCTCCCCTGTTCCCACCACGTCCCCACATTCCCAGGGTTGTCCCCGTGTCCCAGTGACAGCCCCAGGCTGTCCCTGTGTCCCCACCCTGTCCTTGATGTCCCCAGCCTGTCCTTGATGTCCCCAGCCTGTCTCCATGTCCCCAGCCTGTCCCCGCTGCCCCCACCCGGCCCCCGTGTCCCCACCCGTCCCCAGCCTGTCCTTGATGTCCCTAGCCTGTCCCCGTGTCCCCAGCCTGTCCTTGATGTCCCTAGCCTGTCCCCGTGTCCCCAGCCTGTCCTTGATGTCCCCAGCCTGTCCCTGTGCCCTCAGCCTGTCCTTGATGTCCCCAGGCTGTCCTTGATGTCCCCAGCCTGTCCCTGTGCCCTCAGCCTGTCCTTGATGTCCCCAGGCTGTCCTTGATGTCCCCAGCCTGTCCCTGTGCCCTCAGCCTGTCCTTGATGTCCCCAGGCTGTCCCCATGTCCCCAGGCTGTCCTTGATGTCCCCAGCCTGTCCCCATGTCCCCAGCCTGTCCTTGATGTCCCCAGCCTGTCCCCATGTCCCCAGCCTGTCCTTGATGTCCCTAGCCTGTCCCCATGTCCCCAGCCTGTCCTTGATGTCCCCAGCCTGTCCCCGTGCCCCTCTGCCCGTGCCTACCGGAGTCCCTGTGTCTCGGTGCTGTCCCTGGTGTCCCCAAACTGTCCCCAATGACCCCCTGCTCAGGGCTCCAGCTGTGCCTGATGTCCCCACAGTGTCCCCAATGTCCCCATGGTGTCCTCGATGTCCTCATGTCCCAGCTCAGAGCTCCAGCTGTCTCCGATGTCCCCGGTGTCCCAGGTCAGGGCTCCAGCTGTCCCTGATGTCCCCGTGGTGTCCCCGATGTCCCCACGTCCTGGATCAGGGCTCCAGCTGTCCCCTCGGTGTCCCCGTGGTGTCTCTGATGTCCCCTCAGTGTCCCTGTGTCCCGGGTCAGGGCTCCAGCTGTCCCCTCGGTGTCCCCATGGTGTCTCTCATGTCCCTGATGTCCCCGTGCTGTCCCGGTGTCCCGCTCAGGGCTCCAGCTGTCCCCGATGTCCTCGTGATGTCCCCGTGTCCCCACAGTGTCCCCATCACAGCTCCAGCTGTCCCCGTGGTGTCTCTGATGTCCCCGATGTCCCCGTGTCCCGCTCAGGGCTCCAGCTGTTCCCTCGGTGTCTCTGATGTCCCTGATGTCCCCGCAGTGTCCCCGATGTCCCCATGTCCCCCCGGTGTCCCCTCAGGGCTCCAGCTGTCCCCATG
>NW_009952169.1:0-4593 GCF_000747805.2 Chaetura pelagica
TGACCCCTCTGCTCCCCTCTGGAAGGGGGAGATATCCCTCCTGGGGCTCTCCTGGCAGGGCAGGAGGAACCTCTGGGGCTTTGTTCCAGACCTGGTTTTCTTGCCAGTGCAGGTTTTTTTAGGTTAATGGGTTGTGGTTTATTTTTTCTGTCCTGCTTCCAGCCCGAGAAGGCCCAAGAGGGATGAGCCCTGGCTGAGCAGAGGGAGGTACAGCTTTCCACGTGAGGTGCTTCATCTTCTGGGTCTTGAGGAACTGGGGATGTTTTCCTGAAAAAGCATCAGTCCTATTGTTTTTCAACCCAGCCATTAAAACTACCTTGAGGCAGAACACAACCACCTTGCCCAGTTCTGGGGAGACTCTTTTACAGGGTCTTGAGGTTTCTGATCCCTCAGCCCACTTGGGTGCAGACCTGTGAGAAAAGCAGTTTCCTGAAGCAGAATGATACTGGTTTCAACTTTTTTAAATTTTTGAAGATGTCAGACTGGCCCAAAGGTTCATTTTCTGCTTTTAAGCGCTTAGGAGACACCACCAGGTCTCAGTGTGAGCTGTTGGAAGAGCAGGAGAACAATGGGGACAGCTTGGCTGGGGTGGCTTGAGGTCAGTAAAGCTGGTGGTTTCTCTCACAGGAGCTGAAATGGGCTCAGGTGGGTGTGTGCACAACAGCAGCTGCCAGGGTGGAGGGGAGATCCCAGGGGACAGGTGGGGACCAGCTCATCTGCCAGCTGCACAACCAGAGACAGGAGGTTTTCAGGGGATCAGTTACCCTGTTGATGATGAGTGATAGTGGCTCCAGAAACACCCTGGAAAAAAATGTATTCCCTCTCCACTTCCAAATTCAGACTCTGTTCACTATCAACCTCCACTGGGACAGCACCTGCACCTCAAGGCCAGCAGGTCTGAACTTGTACAGGGCAGGCTGGACAGAACTGAAGTGTCTTGGGCAGCACTGCCAGGAGGTGGGGGCTCCTATCACAGGGTCCAGCCTCTTCACAGGAAGAGGAGGAAAGGAGCCTGATGACCCCACACCTGCTCCTCTAAGAGCTTCCCTTCCTCCCCCAAGAAGACAACCACACCATCCACATTGGTAAGTTTTTAATTGCACTGTGAGTGAAGAGCAAACAGATCAGGTCACAACAGAAGAAAACAAAAGTGGTGTCTCAGCTTTGAGTGGCAACAGAGAACAGAAAGTAGTGCTACAGACCAGCTTCCCTGCCTCCTCCTACCCCTTCACTACTCTAGTGGTTCACTTCAGCAAAGTGGAGGCACTGGCCAAATACTTGAGGGTAAAAAGAAAAAAAAAAGTGGGAGCTTCCATTAAATTGCCATCCATTCTTCTGGAAAGGGGAGACTACACAGCCAGCACCACCCCAGCAGTGGTTCTGTACCCACAGCACTGGCACACCAACACCCGACACCAATTGACAAAGGCTCTGGTTTCCCTTAAGCAGGTCAGCCTGGAGGGGTGGCCCTTAGGGTGACACTGTCAGAAGCTGGTCTAGCACTGCCCTGCAAAGCACAGCATAGGTTCCAGTTCCAGTGTGGGAGCAGTTGGGTTCAATCACAGACAAAACTAAGAGGGACATGGTCTGCAGGGGGTGTGACACAGTGCTTCACCACCTCCCTGGGCCCTACTTCCCTGAGAGCTGCTCGTAGAGCTTGGGCACGTAGTCATCCCACTCTGCCTGGTAGCAGGTGCCAGCCACTGGCACCCCCAGCTCGTACTTGCTGCGGAATGAAGCCACCTTGAACTTCCCTCGTTTGTCCCCAGAGCGATTGGAGAGGATGGGCTCGTTGCAGCTCAGCTGCTTGGGCTGCTCGTACACCAGCCACACGTAGCGGTGCAGCCCTGCGGGGAGGAGAGCAACACCAGCACCTGTCACTCGTCATTCCAGGGTTTGAGGTTTGCCCTGCAGTGGCCCTGGGAGCACAGGGAAACGTGCCTGTGCTCACCTGAGACGTGCTGGTGCCTGCTCGTTGTTCTCAGTGATAAGGAGGCTAAGGATGATTCAGCTAAAAGGAGCTTAGGACAGGGCACTAGATGTGATTGACTCTCACCTCCCAGGCAGCACCAACCTGGCACCACACACAGGGACAGGGGCAAACGTGTCCCTGCTGGCCGTGGCTACAGGCACCCCCTGCGTGGGCCACTTCTGCAGCACAGCACACTGAGTGCTCAGCCAGGCAGCACGGGTCAAACAGGCAGGTTTCTGCAGGCCTCCCCACCCTCCCCGTGGCACCACCTTTGATCAGCTGCACCCAGGTACAGACCTGTTCCCTTGGGAGGGCCGGACCCGACGTAATCTGACAGCACAGTCCCACTCCCCACATCGTTGCCTTTCATGTTGGTCACCAGGAAGTGGTGCCATTCCCTGAAAGGAGGCAAAAACCAATCAGACTCCATCACAGTCCCAGCTGAGACCCTTCATCACCACAAGCTGCTGCTTTTCCATAAGACCATCCTGGGGAAACTCTCTAACAGCTGCCATTCCAACTCCTACAGCAGGTACTGCCTCCTTCAGGATGCAGAGCCCATCAAAACCAACTCTGTCATCTTGCCCTGCAGCTTTCAGAAGCCCAGAGCCTGACCCAAAGACTGGGTACTCCACACACTTCCCAGCCTGCTGAGCTGGTTCCAGGTTAAAGACTCCACTACCAGCACAGACAGAGCTAACTTCAACTCACATCTGTGCCTAGTTAGAGCGAGCAGCAGACGCTGTGCTTCTCCCAGCCACAACAGACCTCCAAACACCCCTGGCAAAAGCAGCTGCTCCTTGCTCCTCTCCATGCTGTCCTTGTCTCGAGGAGAGATGCAAGGACACTGTTTCTCTCCGAGGCCACAGGCTCAGCGCTGCACCTCAGGCAGAGCACAACCCCGACCTCCTTCCTCTGCACAGACCGAGAGGGACGCCCCGTTCTCCGCAAGCACCACAGGGAGCTGCCCACCCACCTGAACTTGGGGTCCTTCCTGCTGGGAGCATCTGGGTCGGTGAGAACCAGGGTGTAGAGCTTCTGGGGGTCACAGCCATCCCACTCGATGCTGGTGGGGCGATGCTGAACCTGCACAGGTGACAGGGTTAGCACAGGTGACAGCGTTGGCACCCGCAGACGCCACAGGCCCGACCGCCATTTTTGCCGCCCCCCCCCCCCCCCGCCCCGAGCGCGGGGCCGGGCTCTGCTCACCTGAGTGGGCGTCAGCACCTTGCCCAGCTCGTCTATCTCCACGGAGCCGTACTTGACGCGCAGCGGGTGCGCCGGTTTCTGCTCCACGTCGGTGAGGCCGAGCGGGCCGCCCCACAGCGCCAGATCCACCGGCATGGCCGCCGCGCCGCGCTCTGCCCCCCGCGCCCTGCCCGCAGCGCCCGCCCCCCGCGCCCATTGGCGGAGCCGCCGCCACGCTCCGCTCCCATTGGACAGGGCGCAGCGCAGCTCCGCCTCCCATTGGTCGAGACGCGCCGCTCGCCTTTCCCCCCCGCTCCCGCTATTATGGCGCCCCCAGGCGGAGGAGCCGGGACTTGCCCTGGCGGCCGCACGAATTAACCTGCTTAACCACCCCGGTCCTGCCACTAACCAGGTTATTGTTCAGCTGCCAGGGCCGCCCCGGGAATCTCAGCACTCTTGTTTCCCGGACGCCTGAGCCCGGCGTGTGATGGCCGCTGGGGAGTTGGCCGTGCTGTGCCTTTCCCAAGCTGCGCGGTGCCCTGGAGGAACCCGAGACACCCAGATGCTCCACAGCCCTTGTTGTGAAGTGACGCAGAGAACTAATCTGTGCATTACTACACGTAACAAACCAGCCTGGAGCCGCAACGGGGGGCTCGCTGGGGCCACTTGGCATCAGTCAGCAGACACACGGGTTACCGGGACAGTTTCTCCCCCCACAGCAGCTGCTGAAACCCAGCACAGGCTGTGCCTTGTTACGCTCGCCCGGCAGAACCGGAGGGCGCAGAGATTGAAAACATCTGCACCTTCCTCCCTCTCGGACCTTCCTCCCCAGGACCCCTCCAGCCGTGGGGCAGCTCATCCTCCATCCTCCCCACCCGCCGCCTCCTCCCAGCCCCTCCGGCCTGCGCTCTGCTGTTCCCTCTCAGGCTTTGCTCAGAGCTGCTGCCCGGCTCGGTTTGGTTTCATCCACCCCCACATCAGTGGTTGGCACGAACCCCTCGCAGCCCTTCCCACCCCTGTGCCTCTCAGGGTGTCTCTGTGCGGCTGAACGACAGCAGATCCCCCAGCTTGGGGGGTGTGTGTGTTTTGCTTACAACCTTCACGCTCAAGTTTTAATTTTTTGCCTTCAGGAAACAATGTCTGAACCTTATGGATCATTCCAGGGGCAAGGAGTGTGCCTGAGGGACACACGGACACACAGACACACACAGACACACACACACACACAGACACACACACAGACACACACACACACAGACACACACACACAGACACAGACACACAGACACACACACACACAGACACACACAGACACACACACACACACACAGACACACAGACACACACACACACAGACACACACAGACACACACACACACAGACACACACACAGACACACACACACACACACACAGACACACACACAGACACAG
>NW_009952169.1:5636-22667 GCF_000747805.2 Chaetura pelagica
CTTCAGGCCGCCTCTTGGCTGCCCTCTTCCCTCGGGGAGAAACGGCCTGTCCTTGCTTTCCTGGCGAGCCTTTAACGCCGCATCCCTCCCTCTTCCTGATCCTGCGTCTGGACCTTTTTGATCACCGGGTGTGTCTCGGAGATCCTCTGACAGTAGCCCCCCCTAAAAAACACCCCCAGGTGTCTCATCAGGTATCTTTGCTGAGGGTGCTTTGCCACTTCCTTACATCCCTAACGCTATCCCTTCTGTTTTTCAGGATCAGAGGAAGTGGTCTTTGGGCAGGTTGGAGGAAGCATCCTCCTTTTGTGCCGAAATGTCTCCAGAGAAGCAACCGAGGTGGTCTGGTTCCAAGGGGATCCCCACGCCTTCCCCCCACTCTTCTCCTCGAGGGTGACCTTCCCCCCGGACGTCCGTTTCTCCCTGGTTGACAACAGCTCCCTGCTCATCACCCAGCTGCGCCTGCAGGACGAGGGCAACTACACCTGCAAGGAAGTGCTGAACAAGACGGACCACGAGCACAGGGTCCAGCTCCTGGTAGGCAGTAAGTCTGTCCTGCCTCTGTGAAGTTCCTCCCCTCGGTCTCGCAGGTCCCCCAGATTCATCTGGCACTGGTGGAAAAAACGTTTTTAAAAAAGGGCAAGGTGGCCTTATTGTGCAAAACCTGTGAGCAGGCTGGTGCTGCTCCACTACACGTTCACTCACAAGCAGCAGGGCATGTGTCTGAGGTCTGTCAAGGATCAGTTTTGTGTGATGCAGAGGACAAAATGCTAACTGTTAAGTCCTCACAATGTGTCTTCAGTTCCTTCTTCCTTGGTGATGATAAACTTGGGTTTGGGGCAGATCTTTCATGGCTTTTTGCTGTTCCAAGGTGGCACTTTGCCTCAGAACCTGGCAGACTTGAACCTTAATAAATCTTAGGGTGGGGACTGTTCCTCACTATTTTTTTCCCTTCGATTGAAATACGTGTCTGAGATAAATGTTCTGTGCCATCCCTTGTTGCTGTCCTTTTGGTGTAGGGATGAAGGGTCTGTGCCAATCTTATAGTGCAGCTTTCAATTGTGATGGTAGCACCACATTCCTCAAAACTTACTGATGGGAGCAGTGTCCTGGGAGTGTCTGTTGTCACAGGCTGTGCTTTCAGCCTTTTTGTCCTGTTGTGCCTTTTGGTGCTCTCTCCCTTTCCCATGATTATTTCATTCTTTCATTCTCTTAGAAATCTTCACAGCCTGGGTGGCAGATTGGGCTGAAAAGCACTCAAGTCAACTGCTTTGCCCACTGCTGGCACAGGTCCTTCCTGCTTCTGGTGGGCAGATTCTGGTTCCCCACCAGAATCTGTCCCCTCACACTTGGGCTGTGACCTGCTGTCCTTCATGCCAGCCAAGCCCATATTACAGGGTTAAGAAGAGGGAAGTACTGCTGCCAGCTTGCCTGAGTGACACTCTGTGCTCTGTTGGCACCTTCCTTTCTTGCTGGTCTTTCCATCAACACCTCTCATGTGTGTTGTTTTCTGTTTGCCTTCTTTCTGTTTGCCTTCAGGGTGTTCCTTCTCAGTGGTGAAGGGTGCCTGGTGTCAAAGTTATACCCGAGATCTGTACACATGAAATCTGTGAAAGTTCACACAAATACTAATTCCCTTCCTGGGGCAAGCAACCTGCAGGTGGGGTTCGGAGTGTCACAGAGGGCTGGAGTGAAGGGATTGAACCCCAAGCTTCTTCAAGGAACATATGTAGGCTTAGGAAGGGGGAGCCCTAAATCTGGAGCACTCGTGCAAAACATGAGCAAAAGATATTGTTAGTGTTCCACGTGTTGGTGCTGCACTCTGAACTTTATTTATTAGCTTGGAATTTATATATCAATCAATTAATTTCCAAAGGTTACAGAGGTGATATTGGGAGATTGGTGTGGCCTTAAATAGGTGAGAGAGAGATATTTCTGCTGGTGCTTTTAGATCAGCAGAAGCAGCATCAGCAAAGTTGAAGCTTCTCATCTTCAGACTAGAAGCAGGCCCCCTGATTTTTCACAGTCAGTTACTGGAGCAACTTAACCTGAGCTGGAGAGAACCTCTACAACACAGGCTTGGCATCACTGTAAAAGAGTCACCCAGGATCTGCAGGCTTCATGTGAGGGTTACCAGTTGAGTCTTCAACCCATCTCATGGGTTGTACCAAGAAAGTTCTCTTTTTGTTTCAAGCTGCTTTTAAAAAACCCTCAAGCAGCAGAGGAAATATTGTAGCAACACAGCAAAGGCACAGCCCTGCCTGGAGCTGCTGCTCTGTGTTTGCTTTGGGTAGGGAGCAGAGTGTGAAGGAAATGCTCAGTTGCACAAATCCAAGGGAATTTTTTTCTGTGTTGGTGTGGAATTTGATATAAGCCACTTTTGGCCCATCGAGGGGCACAAGCTCCTTTTTGCTGATGTTTTGTGAGGGTTTTTGGTGGCAGGGAGTGGGAGCTTTTTAGGTTTGGGGGTTTTTTAACATCTTTGGGAGCAAATCTATTGGCATTTAGACAGAAGAACAGAAATGTATTGGGAGAGCCCAGGAGTTCAGGATGTAAAGCTGATGGCTACCGGAGGCAGGTTAGTGGAACCAGCTCAACAAGTACAGCTCTCTGGCTGGACATCTGCAAAGGTTGTGTCTACCTCTCCACACAGGGCAGTTCCTGGTGAGTCAGGCTGACAGGTTGCTCCTATCAACCACAGCCAGGATTTGGGATCAGAATTCCCCAGAGCTGGGGGAGAGGGAGTGTTGTAGAGAACTTTCTTGCCAGAGCTGGGTGATTTCAAAGATCATACGAGACGTGTGTGTGTAGTTCCTGAAAAGCCAAGCCCCAAGAAGGTATGTTTGTGTGGCTCACGTGGGGTTTTGCCATCAGGTTTTGTTGTGTTTGGTTTTTTTTAAAACTCGTGTCATTTGAAAGCCACAGGAATTAATGCTTTGCAGAATGACCATCAGGCATCCCCCTGACACCTCCTGTGTGGTGTTTCCTTTGGCAGCAGCTGATCTTGTTCAGCACTGGAGTAGCCAGGCCAGCCACAGGTTTCACAGTGTGTTAATTCTGCCTGGTTCAGAGTCCAGAATCCCTGTGGCTATAAAATGTGTGTCTACCTGTGCATGGGTGTGTGAAGCCAGGTGATGGGAGAGAGGCAGGACCTCCTGAGCCCTGCTCTGCCCAAATAAATTGCTCTTGGGTTTCTATTGGCTTCTGACCCGCCCCTGCCATCACATCCTTGTTTCTGTATTTCAATAACAAACATAGTCATGATGGTTACGAAGTGGCCCGGGCACGAGGCCAGTGGTGACTTACCTGTGTTCTCTGCTGTAATTTGTCCCCACAGCTGCAGTGTGGTGTGGACACAGAGTGGTGTGTGGCTCAGGAACACCACAGGGCAGCAACAGTGGTGCTGGGAAGCAGAGCATGCCTGGCTTGGCTGCAGTGGCACATCCCTGTGACCCTGATCTTGCCAGCTGGAGTCACCAAGACTCCCTGTGGGCAGAGCATCTTGTTCTCCAGGAGTAGCCTCCTCCTTCAACAGTGTGCTGGGCTTGGTGGGGAAGTGCTCCAGCTTTGAGCTGGTGGCTCTGAGAAGCTGGTTACTTGTCACTGGGCAAGAGCCCTGATGCTTTGCAAGTTCCCCTGGTAAATCTGAGTGCCTGTACCAAGGAGAAGCAGAGCCTTGTTCTCAAGTCATGTGAATCAGTGTCACCTCCTTGTAGCTGTGGCATGAGGACCAAGGGTGCTGTGGAGATTTTGTTCCCCCTCTGGGTTTTTAGGTGCTTATCTCCATTGGATAAGGCTGTTGCAATACTTTTCTTTCCTCCTTGTCCCTCAAGGCTTGGCTGTGGCTGCTGTGACAGCCCCCTGCTTGGTCCCTCCTGGCTGTCATGCAGAACTGTGCTCCCCTGGGGCTATGGGACACAGATCAAGGAGCAAGATAGGCAGGGAAAACTGGGAAGGTTTTTCAAGAGGAATGGTGGCAAACATGAGCACTTGGGGGGTTTCCAGCCCTGAGATGCTGAGAGCTGTGATCTGGAAGTGTTTCTGACCCTGTGCTCTTACTGATAGACCCACCACAGTCAACCCCAAAGTTCAGGGCTGAGACCTCCTCATCAGGGCTGATGCTGCAGCTGTTTTGCAGCTGGCCTGGGGGGTATCCCCACCCCACTCTGTACTGGAGAGAAGAGGGACATGATCTGGACAACTCAAGCTGGGTCATCAGCTTCATGAGCTCCTGGGACACCCGTGTGGAAACTGAACAGCTCCCACCTCTCACACTGAAAACTGTTCAAGTGTGTGGGGAGCCATGTCAAGCAGGAGGAGCCTGTGTGCATTGTGGAGATGAGTTGACTTGCCTACCTTATTAAAAGGCTCATTAATAGTTAATGGTGAGGCAGACCAGTGCCCCCATCATTCTCTGCCCTCTAGAGCACTAAGGCAGTGGTCAGGCAAGCCAGGCTTGGGTGTGTTTGCCACAGGGGGAGATGCTAACAAGCTAGCATGGCAGGGCTTGGCCTGTGCAGGGCACAAGGCACAGAAGTCCTGCAGCTGAGATCCATCAAGGTGCAGCTGCAGGTGGGTTGTGTTTTGGGTACATCTTCAAGGGCTGACAAATGTCCTTGCACCAAGCACCCAGCTGTGCCTGTGTGAAAGGCAGAGGTGGCTTTAGTGCCTTGCTCAGCTTGAGATTAAGTTTGGCAGAGCTGAGTTTATAGCAGAAGGATGGTCTGTGCTCCCAGGCCCCCTTCGAGCATCTGAGGGCTCTGTATAAAGTGGCTTTTGAAAACCTGAGCTGTATTTATCCTCCGAGGGTCGTCAGGACTACAAAAGAGCTCTCCTGGTCCCAACAGCTCTGCTGTTTTCCTCTCTGCCATCTTCCCACTGGTACCCTCCAGATGTTCTTCCTAGGGGATGTGAAGACAGGTGTCACAGAAAGGACTGAGCAATGTGAGAGTTGCTGGGATTGCTCCTTGCTGAGGTCTGAGGAGTGAGCTGAATGCCAAACCCACAGTGCTCAAGTTCCAGCTGCCTGTCTGACTTCCCTCAGTTAATGATTATTAATCAGTCAGATGGCTGATTGCTTGTTATGTTCAACTCCTCCATTCCCTTCCTGACTCTTTTTTTTTCTTTTTTTTTCTTTTTTTTTCCCCCATCTTGGGCTGTTCAGAAACCCCTTCCCTGGAAACAGAGCCTCCAAAGACATGCTTTGTGGGTGACAATGTGACTCTGACCTGCCGTGTGACCGAGAGCACCCCTGAAGCCAAGCTCACCTGGCTGCGAGGCATCGCCCAGCCCGAGGTGGAGATCCAGCCTGGAGGGAGGTACCTGATCACCCAGGAGAGCAACGTGTCCCAGCTCACCATCCAGAACTGTTCCCAGGGCACTGACGGGGGCTGCTACGTCTGCAAAGCACAGAACCCCCTGGGGCTGAGGGAGCTGTTTGTCTGCCTGACCGTGAAGCGTGAGTGGGGCTGCCCGGGCTCGCTGTGGCAGGGATTGAGCAGGGGACACAGCTCCTAGGGGCCACTGGGGAGCACCCAAGGGGCTCCACTTGCCACTAAGAATCTCTTTGCCTGGTGACACTTCCCATATTCTTGTGGCAAGCAGCAGTGCAGGACTGGCTCCCTTAACTCTGGGTGAAAAAGGCCTGATTCCCTCGCCCCAGCATAATGGGTCTGAGAGAGGAGCAGCCTTGGTCCTTCCTGCAGGTTGTGGGCACAGAGGAGTACCTCCAAGGCTCAAGCTGCTCCAGATGCAACAGGCAGGGGTCCATCTGCTTTGGCTAAATGCACATGGGCACAAAAATAGAGGCCCTGCTGTGGTGATTTCCATGTCAATTAAGTGCCTGAAAGTCTGTCCCAATGGGATGGTGGGAGTGTGGCAATGATGGGAGATGGGAACTGAGACAGCACTGGAACTTGCTCTATTGCTTGTACTGAGATTTCCTCATTTGTCTGTGTTCCAGTGACAAGCTGGCCTCC
Source organism: Chaetura pelagica (assembly GCF_000747805.2). Classification (NCBI taxonomy): domain Eukaryota; kingdom Metazoa; phylum Chordata; class Aves; order Apodiformes; family Apodidae; genus Chaetura; species Chaetura pelagica. The sequence goes on from NW_009952169.1 coordinate 11,612, forward strand.
TGTGTCTCCTCTTCTTTCCACAGAGCCAGTGAACATTGTAGGGGTTGTGGGTGCAGTGGTGGTCCTGTCCCTGCTGGCTGTTCTCACCATCACTGGGCTTGTCTTGTACTACAATCCCCTCCTGTGCCTGAGAGGTAGGAGCTCACCTCTGCACAAGCCAGAAAAGGGTTTACTCCTTCCTGGGGTGGCCTGGTTTCACTTCTAAGCTGATTGTCCTATCTGGTGTGCCGTGACAATCACCCCAGCCCTTAGGCCTTATCCTGTTCCTGGGCAAAACTCTGTCAGCCCTGGAGAAAGATAGGCTGGAAACACAAGGCCCTTCCCCAGCTGAGTGCTTCAGGCACCTTCCCCTCATCTTCTCCAGGGAGCTGTGCCATTATGGGCCTCCTCCCCTTCCCTTGGGACCTTTCTGGTGCCCCAGGGACTGCTCTGGGGCTGATTTCTAACGCTGTCTTTTCCCTTCCCTCCCCTTCAGGTGCTGCATTCAGGTGAGCGTTGATTTTCCTCAGCCCAGTCCTGCATGACCTCCCTCTCTGTGGGGCAGGGAATCCACCTGGGAGGCAGGAGCTGCTCTTACATGGGAGCTGTGCCTCCTGCGGGAAGAGGAGGGTGGTGCTGGGTGAGGCTTGGCATGGGGGCAGGAGGATGAGGGGAGAAGGGAGCCCTTGGCATCAGAGCAGGAGCTGCATTGCTTTGGGATGCACAGGGGCTGGCCAGGCATCTGTTGGTGTAGGAGGAAGCTGGGCAGGAGAGCCTGAAGATTTCAGAGTAACCAGAAATTATGATCTTCTGCCCCTCAGGGTGGGTGTTTGCTTCTGTCCTTCCCCCTCAGGAGGGGTGTCCCATGGCTGTGCATGAACAAGTGCCTTCCCTGGGGTTCAGGTGCACTGTGTTTCTTCTCTGCTTCCTGCTCTTACCCCTCCTGGCCCTGCTTCCTTGCCCTTGGTTCTGTTCCTGCAGCGTGGGAAGGCTCTGTCCTGGGAACCTCCAGTTCCTTGCCTGTGTGGGAGAGGAGAATAACTCCACCTGGGAGGGGCTGATGCAGTTTAGTATGGAACGGTTGGAGGACTTTGGAAGGCAAATGGGAAGCAGTGCAGAATGCTGATAGTGCTGCCAGCAGGGTCTGAAACCAGCTCTTCATTGAACGTGGTTAGTGCAGGATTGGAGAAGTCAAAGCTTGGGCAGGTGCTGGCTGGAGGCAGGAGTTGGGACAGGCTGTCCTCAGCTTTGCAGCCCACCTCTGCTTGCTCTGCTGTTCACAGGAGCCAGGACTCAGATGATGTCTTGGTGCTGGTGGACTCAGAAGATGATGATGAGGGGAAGGAGGAAGAGGAGACCCTGAGCAGCACCAAGCAGGAGGTGATGGCACTGGTCAATGGGAGCAGCATCCAGGCTGCTTACCAGATCTGCCTTACAGGTGAGCCCTGGTGCCTGCCTGCTGACCAAGTTTTGGGACAGGAGCTCATCTGTGGGTCTTCCAGGAGCAGCTCCAGGGAGGGAGGAATTCCTGTTGTCTGGTTTGTTGGCTCTTGCTGAGATGCTGCTGCTCTGTGCCCTGCCTAGGTGACGATGGTGAGCAGCACAGCGGGAAACAGGAAACGAGGGGAGAAGAGATGCAAGGTTCATAGTTTCCATCCCTCCATGGGGAAGCATGTGGAGCTCCAGCTGGATGCCTGGCATCCAGCACATCCTCCTTGCTGTGTGGCTGAGCACAGGCCACTGGTGTCCTGCAGCAGCTGGTTCCATTGGATTGTTCCTTCTCTGCTCAGCCCTTCCCCAGCTCTTACTCCGTCCTTCCCCAGCCGTGTTTTCCTGTTTCCTCTCTCCTCCCTTTGTGGTTCCTCTTGATTTCAGGTGTCTCTTTTAACAAGGTGGCACCCAATGCAGGCAGAGGTGGGTCCCAGTAGCCTGCTCATCTTGTTGCCTGTGATAGACTCAAATGCTGGTGCTGGGGTTATGGGGAGTGGAATGGAGAATGTCACTATGGGGTCGCAGTTGTCCCAGGGTAATGGAGAGCACAACTGGTGCACGGGCAGGACACAGGCCATGCTGACTCTAGGAGGGCTTCATTGTTTTTTTGTTATAAATCTTTTTTCCCCCCCAAGACCATCTGAAATGTTGCTCCATATCTAAAATCTGGAGTTAATGGGTACCTTGTGGTGTGGTTTTGAGGGGATGGATGGCTGAGGTGGAAAGCACAGAGAGAATTTGTACACGGAAGGGATGAGTGTAGCAGGATCTGCAGGAAGGGGGCAGCTGTGGTGGGGAACTGTAGGGTGGGTGACAAGGGGGGCAGAGGGTGCAGGAGGGGATGGAGGGACGGGTCAAATCTGGGCACCCTGCAGGGGTGAATGGGGGGATGGAAAAGGCACAGATGAGCAATGGAGATGAGCAGAGTCTTCAGAGGGGAGCAGGAGGGATCTGAGCTTGCCTGGGAGGAGAGGATCAGTACGTGTGCCTGGGAATGGCCAGACAGAGCAGGATGGGATCAGGGTGTAACAGGTTGGAGCAGCACAGGGCTTTGGGTGTTCTGGAGGGGAACAGGAATATAAACTGTGTGAAGTGGGAGTGAAACAGTGTGTAGAGGGTGATGGAGAAGTGAGTGCATGAGGGATCCGAGTGTGTGTGGAGGGTAAATGGGGGGGTGTGAGCACACACGGGTGGAATGAAGGGGACCTAAGGGCACGTGGAGGGAACAGGAGGCAGTCCTGGGGCATGGAGAGCGTGGTTAGAGATCTGTGAGTGGGACTAACCTGTCCCCAGGGATCCTTAGTGCAGTCCCTGTGCCCAGCACCCCGCCTGCTCGGGCAGTGCTTGTAGGAAAATCCCAGGGCTCTGCGGGAGCCTCCGGCTGCCCCTGGCAACGGTGTTTGTGCTGCTGCCATGGACGCTCCTCTGTGCTGGCCCCTCGGGGAGGAGGAGGAGGCACCCGGCGAGATGTCCTCCCGGCTGGAGGAGCATTTGTGCACGGCTGTGCGGGAGAAGCTGCGGCTGCTGTGAGTGAAGGTCTCCCCGTCCTCCCCGCGGGGAGAGCAAGGGCTGAACCACAGGGCCAGCACGTCCTGTGTCCCTGGGGTTCTGTTGGTTTGTGCTCCCGTTGTCAGGTCCCCAGGGTGTCACTGGGTGGGTGCTGGGTTCCTTGAGGTGCCAAGGTGGGTGTCACTGGGTGGGTGTTGGGTCCCCAGCTGGGGCACCCTGGTAAGGATCCAGGCTCCATCTCTCCCTGCACCTCATCCAGAGATGCCAGGATGCTTGGGTGCCCACATGGGTCCCCCCTTGGAAATGGGGATCTGCAGAGTCTGTTGCCCCGACTGGTGGGCTGGGGGAAGGGAGGGGGATTCCCTGGGATCTAAGCAGAAAGCTGAGGTTGTTCCATGACTTGTCCTTTCCCCGGGGACATTGGGGTGGTGCTGGGGGCCTGAGGTGGAGGAGGCAGGAGGGAGATGGGGTGAGGGGAGAGGCCCCCCATGCTGAGCCTCAGCCAGCAGCAGGGGTCCCTGGGGGTCTCAGCCATGCCATGTTGGTGGGTCCTCTCCCCACCCAGCTGTGATGAGCTCCACAGCACCCACGGCAGGACGGTGCTGGCGTGGGATAGCACTGCCCTGCTGCCCTCCACGCGCTTGCTGCTGAGGAGACGGGAGGTGGCAGAGGTGGAGAAGGCCCTGCAGAAGCAGCGGGAGGTAGGGACAGCCCCCAGCCCCCATGTGCCCTCTTCCGGGGGCTGCAGCATGCCATGGGAGCCAGAGCAGCCAGAGACACATCCCAGGCGATGCTCTCAGCACCCGGCGATCCCGCAGGAATTTCAGCAGAGGATGGAGCACCTGGAGCAGCGCCGGCAGCAGCTGGGACGGAGGAAGGAGGAGCTCCAGGATGTTACCCTCCGATTTGATGCCTTCCTTAAGGTGCCAGGGTGGGTGGTGGGACTGGGCTGGTCCTCAGGGCCCCGCTGACCCTGTCACCACAGGCTAGGGCGGCCAGGCAGGAGCGGGAGCTGCGGCGGGCGGAGGAGGAGCAGGCACGGGTGGCAGGGCAGGAGGCTGAGGCTGCCCGACTGCACCAGGAGCTGCAGGAGCTGCTGCAGCACAGGGAGAACCTGGCCCGGCACCTGCAGAGCCTCTGCCGCTTCAGGGACTGCCTGAGGGATGCGCTGTCCAGCACCGGGCAGGTGAGCATGGAGGTCCTGGTCCTGCATGTCCCCACACCCCTAACGGGGGGTCAGCCCTCTCCAGGGCAGCAGCTCCCCTCTCCCTACAGCCTCTCAGCCCTTTCTTATTGCCCAGTTCCAGGACATGCAGAGCATGCTGGCCCATTTCAGGGTGCTGGTCGGGATGCAGGCAGCCCTGGCACAGCAGGCAGCAGCCAGGCAGGAGCGGGTGGCACAGAGCTGGGCACGGCTGCAGCAGCACCAGCAGGAGGTCAGCAAGGAGCTCCTGCACACCAGCAACCAGCTGGCCCAGCTCCACACACGCCTGGAGGACGCCCGCCGTGATGTGCTCCAGGAGGTAAGGGGGGGGAGATGTGGGGTGCCCCAGGGAGAGGGGCAGCAGTGTGGACTCCAAGCGTGCTGCAGAGGGGAGATGCCCCATGTGGCAATGGTGGGAAGCTGAGCTGGGGGTCCCCATACGCCCAGAAAGCATCACCAGCAACTGTGTATGGGGAAGACATAGCAAGGACTCCTGGGTCCCCCTGTCCCAGCTGGGTGGGGTGCAGGGGACATGGGGCAGTGGCTGCAGCAGGGACCCAGGGCTCTCTGTCACTCTGTCCCTCAGGAGTCCCGCTGGGCCCACATCCAGAGTGTGGCCACCCAGAAGACCCTGCTGCTGGGGCAGATCAAGCTGGCAGTGCTGAACCTCTTCAAGCTTGCCACCACGAGGCTGAAGGTCCCTGTGGATGTGGCCATGGAGGACACCAAGGCCCAGCTGGACATGGTCAGCACAGTCCTCTCCCCTGGGGGTGGTGGGGACACAGGGACATACATGTCCCTGGGTGGCTGTGGCATCAGGCTCCTCGCTCTGCAGGTGCTGCTCTGCATGCAGGACATGGCTGCCATCTGTGCTGAGTCACTCCCCAGGGAGCAGGGGCCATGTCCCCCACACTTGCCTCCAGCCCCCAGCACACCCCCACTGTGCCATGGGGGTGCCAGGCTGCCTCCAATTCAGGAACAGCCCCCAGGAACAACCGCCTGCTCCCGGGGCTGAGCCTGCCTCCCTGGGTACCCTCCTGCAACAGGCACCCCAAGCAGTGGGACTCGGCTGCCACAGAGGAAGGGGGAGCTGCCACTCGTGTCCAGGCTGCTGGTATCTCCAAAAGTGTCTCCAGTCAAAATATAACCCTGCTGTGGACCTGCAGCACCTGTTTGTTTTAGCACTGCGCCTGGGGGTGGGGGGAGGAATTACCCTGTAGCAGGGACAGAGTCAGGTGCAAAACCAGCCAAAATATTTAATGTCTCCTCTCCTGGCGCTGAAGCCGGGGGGGTGGGGAGGTAGGAAGGAAGTCAGGTGGGGCACAGCCCCCTCCCCTAGACCCTCTTCCTCAGCTTGCCCTTCTTGGCGCCCCCCACCCTGCGCCCAAAGGCCATTTGCTGCAGCTGCTGCACCCGCTGCCGGTTCCGTGCCCGCAGGCGCTTCAGCCCCCCGCTCTGCAGGAACCGCTGCTTGGCCGCCTTCTTGCGCTGCTTCAGGATCTGCTGCTTGTTCCTCAGCTCTGAGCGCACCCTGCCCTGGGCGGGGGGCTGTCCCTGCCCTGCTGGGACACACACACACAGCTCACAAGGTGGCAGGGATGTGAAGGTGGGGCTGTGCTGCTCGCCCCGGGTACTCACCGTGTTTGTGCTTCCCTCGGTACTGCTGCCTGCCTCGGGTGTCTTCCTCATCCTCATCCCGCTCATCAACCTTGTATTTCTGCTTCCACTTCTCATAGCTGGGCCAGGGTGGGTTAAGGGAAACGTGTGGGGACCCAAAATCACTTGACCCCCCTCAATCAGTTCACCCATTGTGGGCTCTGAGCAGCCGCCCTTCCTCAGGCCCCTCTGGCAGGGGATGGATCCCCAAGCAGGGCGTGATGCTCCAGGGCTGCTGGTGGGCCCAGCCCTGCACCCCCCCCAGCCCTTGCCATGGCACAGGCTGGATACAGGTTGTTCTTGTAGGAGCTGCTGATGTAGCGCCCGCTCTCCGTTCGCACCTTCTTCTTGTCCTCCTGGCCCGTCTGCCCCACAAACCGCTTCTTCTTGCGGTCCCTGTCAGAGTGGGGAGGGCAGTGGGACCGGGTGGTAGGACCCCCAGCTCCCACTCCCCGCCCCCCAGCCCTTGGCCAGACCCCACTCACCACTTCAGCAGCTGCTTGTTCTTGTTGAGGTTGTGGTTTTCATCGCCCATGAGATCCAGGACAGCTCCAGCTGCCTGTTGCTCGAAGGGGCTGCTGTCACCCACGCTCAGCCTGCAAAGGGTGGGTGGTGAGAGCAGCCCCTGGGGCAGGAGGGCAGGGGGAGCCCCCCTCAGACGTACCCCCTCTCGCTCTCAAAGTCCTTGGGCCGGTAAGGGATGTAGAAGTCCTCATCCTGCTGTGTTGGCTGCTGTGGCTTTTTCCTGGCACCATCTTCTCCCCCTCGGCTCCGCTTTCGCTTCTGGCCCCCCACGTTGGAGAACACGTCCTGGAAGGGGATGGTGGATGGGATGGAAGAGCCACATCCCCCCACCAGTCACTGCACCAGCCCCTGTGCCCTGGCACAGCCCAGGGGCCTGGGCCGAGGCTGCCTTGCAGCAGCTCCAGCATGCCTAGCAAACCCTACCCTGTTACCTGGAGGTCTTCCTCCTCTCCTCCTCCTCCTCCCTCCTGGGGTCTGGGGGGGTCTGGGCGCAGCCCTTTGAGAGCTGCTGCCCGTTTCTCCTGCTGCCCACGCTGGAACTTCTCAATCAGGGCACGGTCGCGGCGCCGCTTGGAGCGCATCACGGAGCTGGCCAGCGTGCGGGAGGTGGCGTTGATCTCAAAGATGGTCTGTGCCAGGGGTGGGAGCCCAGGTGAGCTCATGGCCAGCTGCAGGGACCTTCCTCCCACCCCGGGGACCTCGTGCATGAGGACAGGTCTCAACTCACTGCCTTGGACTTGTAGGTTTTAATGCTGTCCACGAACTTCAGCCTCTCCAGCTCCGTGTCCTCAAAGCGAGCACCTGGGGAAGGCAGACATGGAGAGGGGCACGGATCAGCTCCTTGGTGAGGGGGACAGGGTCCCCTCCACTGGTGTCCTCGAGGCACTCACGGAAGAGTGGGTGGATGCCCAGCTGGGACACATCCAGGTCCTTTGCCCTCTTGATGGACTCGGGTGAGGGGCCGGGCCGGGAGCGCAGGTACTGCTTCTGGGCGTTGTCGGCGACGCGGCGCAGGCTGCTCAGCTCCAGGGAACCCTCGTGGTCCGTCAGCAGCAGGCACTCCTCGTCATCCACCAGGCTCTGGGGGACACGGCCCAGGACCCCGCCAGTATCTGCAGCCCAGGGGGGCACCATGTCACCTCACTGGCAGCACCCACCCTGCAGTCGCTGCAGCCTGGGGCCAAAGGGAGCAGAGCCAACAGCTACAGGAACTTGGTGGTGTTGAACCAGCCACCAGGTTCTTCAGCTGCACCCCAGGAAGGAGAGCACGTCACCCCTCTGCACGAACGCCAACCACCAACTCCAGTCAAGGATAAAAGCCCAGTGGCCACATAGCCACAGTCCCAGCTTGGGGTCTGCTGTACCTGCAGGCAACTCCTGGGCACCAGCGAGGACCAGCGAGTGCCCCAGGAAGAGGTGGAGGTCAAAGACGTAGGGCATCTCATCAGGAGCCACCAGGGAATAGGCAGTGCCACTCCGGCCAGCCCGGGCCACACGACCTGGCAAGGGGAGGAGGAGAGTGGGAAACCAGAGCCAGAGCCAGCCCAGCCTGTCCCCACCCAAGTAGGGACCCACAGGTGTCCCCAAGAGCCCATTGCAGGTGACATTCACCAGGCAGGCATAGCTGGCAAGGGCTGTGGGTCGCTGGGAAAGGAGGCAAAGGGGAACCCACCACATCCCATCCTACAAGGAAGGCACCAGCTCTGTCCCGAAGAGACCCCACAGCTGGGGAATGGAGGACCTTTTAGCTCCCACTTTGTCCCCAGCCCATCTCCTGCTGTCACAACACAGTGACCTGCCCCAGAGATATCACCCCCAACTCAGGAGCATCAGCACCAGCCCAGCAGGATACAGGGATGGGGAAAAACAGGAGACAAGAGACAACCCACACCCACCCTCTCACCCTGAGGGACCCCTAGGTTGTCAGAACCCTGCGGGGGGACAGCAGCACCCACCAACACGATGCAGGAAGAGCTTGGCCTTGGCAGGGAAGCTGTAGTTGATGACATTATCCAGCATGGGGATGTCCAGCCCGCGGGCGGCCACGTCGGTGACCAGCAGCACCGGGCACTTGCCGTTGGAGAACTTGGCAATGTTGATCTTGCGGGCAGTCTGGTCCAGTGAGCTGTAGATGTGGGTGCAGCGGATGCCCTGAGCTGTCAGCAGCTGGGGAGGGGGAAGCAGAGATGGTCAGATGCACCCTCAAGATGGCTGGGCACACACCCATGCGACCATCACCACAGGGTGCCCAACCAGATCCCATCGTGTATGCTGGGATTTCTCCCTCCACTTGGCAAAAAAAAAAAGAGAGGGAAACTCCAGCAGGGATGTGCCCCATAGATGCAGACCCCACGTTTGTCTGGAAAGGAGCCCACCCGCTGCCTCCCCTTGAACAGGGGGACATGCTGGACACCCCCAAAATGCCACCTGCCTCCTTGAGATACTCTGTGTGGTGCTTGGTGGCCACAAAGACGACGGTCTGGTCCTGGGGCTTCACCACACTCCGGAGCAGGTGGAGCAGCACGGCAGGTTTGTCGTCCCCACGCACGTGGAAGAAAGCCAGCTGTGAAGGAGGGCAGAGCTCAGCTCCTCTGTGTCCCCATGCCAGGCACTGCCACCCTGTCCCCTCCTCCTGAGCCTGGAGCCACCACAGGGTGGCTTGCTGGGATGGGGGGGTAAGGGGTGCAAAGCCCATCCCAAGTGCCCCCAGCCCCTCTCACCTTGAGCTGCTCGCTGAGCTTGGACTCCACATCCAGCCGGATCAGCATCGGCTCAGTGAGCCCTGCAGGATGTGGTGACATGTGGGTCACGTGTGGGAGGTGCCACCGGGACCCTCAGCTTGGGGACACCCGCTTGGCCCAGCTCAGTTTCAGCAGACCTGCAGGGTCTCTGTGCCATGTCCCCACCCCCAGGCTCCCCCCCAGCTCCAGCCCCATCTCACCAGCCCGGGCAAACTCCACGAGCAGCTTGGGCAGCGTGGCGGAGAAGAGGACAGTCTGGTGACAGTCTGGGAGCCGGGCGATGATCTCCTGGAGCTGCTCAGCAAAGCCCATCTCAAAGAGCCTGCAGGGGAGGGGACAGGGGACATGGCAGGGCCATTCAGTCCCTCCGTGCCCAGCCCTGCCACCTCCCAGGACACCTCACTCCCCCCTGGGGACACTGGAGTCCCCCCAGGCCCCGCTGACCTGTCGGCCTCGTCGAACACCACGTACTCCACCGTGTGCAGCTTCAGCTTCATCTCCACTGCCACGTGCACCAGGCGCCCGGGGGTGGCAATGATTCTGTGGAGACAGAGCTGGTGACAGGACCAGGTACGGGGGAACAAGTGTCCCCACACCTTCCCATTTGCAGGTCCCAAATGCAACCCAAAGAAGACAACAGAGACCCCTTTGTCCCCCATGGGGAGCACGGGAAGATGCTCCAAGGGAACACGGTCCATTGGGCTGCAGACACCAGTGATGTCCCCAGTGGTGGGTGGCTCTCGGGGGGCCATTTCCCCACCAGGTCCCTTTCCCATGTCCCCACTCACATGTCGGGGTTCTCATGCAGGGCAGCAAACTGGTCCTCCATCCTGCAAGAGGGGGGGAGAGGCTGGGGTGGCACTGGGCATGCAGGCCAGCTCAGCCCCTCGCCAGGCTTTGGAGGGGGAAGAGGGGACCCGTGGGGACATCTTACTTGTCTCCTCCCAAGATCAGGGCTGTCTTCAAGCCTGTGAACTTGCCCAGCTGAGAAAAAAAACCCAAACAACAACTCAGGGGAGGGTGTTAAAAACCAACCCCCTGGGTTGCTCGTTGTCCCCACTTGTCCCCACTTCCCCCCCGTACCTCCTTGGTGAACTTGAGGGTCTGCAGGGCCAGCTCCCGGGTGGGCGAGAGGACGAGGGCCCGCGCGCCGGCCAAACCCTCCGTGCCCAGCCCTGCCACCTCCCAGGACACCTCACTCCCCCCTGGGGACACTGGAGTCCCCCCAGGCCCCGCTGACCTGTCGGCCTCGTCGAACACCACGTACTCCACCGTGTGCAGCTTCAGCTTCATCTCCACTGCCACGTGCACCAGGCGCCCGGGGGTGGCAATGATTCTGTGGAGACAGAGCTGGTGACAGGACCAGGTACGGGGGAACAAGTGTCCCCACACCTTCCCATTTGCAGGTCCCAAATGCAACCCAAAGAAGACAACAGAGACCCCTTTGTCCCCCGTGGGGAGCACGGGAAGATGCTCCAAGGGAACACGGTCCATTGGGCTGCAGACACCAGTGATGTCCCCAGTGGTGGGTGGCTCTCGGGGGGCCATTTCCCCACCAGGTCCCTTTCCCATGTCCCCACTCACATGTCGGGGTTCTCATGCAGGGCAGCAAACTGGTCCTCCATCCTGCAAGAGGGGGGGAGAGGCTGGGGTGGCACTGGGCATGCAGGCCAGCTCAGCCCCTCGCCAGGCTTTGGAGGGGGAAGAGGGGACCCGTGGGGACATCTTACTTGTCTCCTCCCAAGATCAGGGCTGTCTTCAAGCCTGTGAACTTGCCCAGCTGAGAAAAAAACCCCAAACAACAACTCAGGGGAGGGTGTTAAAAACCAACCCCCTGGGTTGCTCGTTGTCCCCACTTGTCCCCACTTCCCCCCCGTACCTCCTTGGTGAACTTGAGGGTCTGCAGGGCCAGCTCCCGGGTGGGCGAGAGGACGAGGGCCCGCGCGCCGGC
>NW_009952169.1:23951-24470 GCF_000747805.2 Chaetura pelagica
GGGGACACTGGGAACAGCGGTACTGGGGACACTGGGAACAGCGGTACTGGGGACCTGGGGACAGTGGTACTGGGGACACTGGGAACAGCGGTACCGGGGACACTGGGAACAGTGGCACTGGGGACACTGGGAACAGCGGTACTGGGGACACTGGGAACAGTGGTACTGGGAACACTGGGGACAGGAATAGTGGGGACCTGGGGACAGCGGTACTGGGGACACTGGGAACAGTGGTACTGGGGACACTGGGAATGGCGGTACTGGGGACCTGGGAACAGCGGTACAGGGGACAATTGCACAGGGGGACCGGGGACACTGCACCAGGGACACTGGGATTAAGATAGTGGCACTGGGGACAGCGGTACCGGGGACACTGGGGCCCGGAAGGACTGGCTGTGGGGACAGCAGCGCGGCAGAACTGGGGACAGCGATCCCGAGGGCGCGGCACAGGGACAGCGGCACAGGGACAGCGGCACAGGGGGCCCGGACACCCCGGAACCGGACACGGGGGCCCCGCCG
>NW_009952169.1:25097-28353 GCF_000747805.2 Chaetura pelagica
GGGGGGGTTCCCAGCCCCTCAGCAGGGTGAGCACCCCCTCCCAAGGGCTCTGCCTGGCTCCGGGGAGGTGTCAGACCCGGAGCCCTGCGGCCCCCCCGGGCCCTGCCACGAGGGACAGGTTGAAAAGCGTGTCTGGAGTCCCTCTGGGCAGGAGCCCCCAGGCCGGGGGGGGCTGCAAAGCCAGACCTCCCTGGAAGTGAAGCCACGTGTCCCTCTGGATGGAACAACCTGCCTGAGACCTCCTGGTGACCGAGTCCCTGAGGACCCTGGGGCCTCCCGGGGCTGAGAACCAAGGATGGGGACGCTGCTCCACGTGGGAGCTGAGGGTGGCCCCCAGCACTGCAGTGTCACAGGCTTGGTGACAAGAGCAGCTCCCCTGGACTGTCCAGTGGTCATCAGCTGAGGCACAGGGAGCAGTCAGGTTCCTGCTTTCCAGGAGGAGGCAGGACTGCCTGCCGTGGATCTCCAGGGCCCACCCAGGAGGAGGACCAGGCACAGGTACACCCACAGCATGGCTGGGGGGGACAGGCTCGGGTGGAGCCCCCAGACCCAGGAGCAGAGGGTGTCCCCTGGGGTGGAGGCCCCTGAGGGGAGCTCTGCTGACCAGTTTTTGGGGAGAGGGGAGTCCTGCCCCTTCCTGCCTGCTCAATCACAGGGTCCTGGGGCTCGAGGGGACTGCAGGGGGTCTCTAGCTCAGCCTCCTGCTTGAGGCAGATAAGCTGTGGGCTCTGCCAGGCCTGCTCAGGGCTTTGTCCAGTCCTCACCATCACCTCCTCTTCACAGGTGCTGGGGGGCTGCTCTGAGGCTCTCCCTGAAACCTTCCCTTTTCCCAGCCCCATTCCTCAGGCTCTGCTCATGGGATGTGTGCTCCAGCCCTGACTGCCTTGGTGGCTCCCCGCTGGCCTGGGTCCATTTCATCAGCCCTGGGAGGGTCTCCTTGGGAAGGAGGGAGAAGGGAGGAACGAGCAGAGAGGTGAGGAACAGCATCTCCCTGCATCCTGCTGCTGGTGGGATGTTCTGAGCTGGGTGGGGTTGGTGGAGGATCTGCTTCTGGTGATTGAGGATGTGCTGAGGGGTTGTGTGATCCTGTGGGTTGTTGCTGAGGGGTTGTGTGGTCCTGTGGGTTGTTGCTGAGGGGTTGTGTGATCCTGTGGGTTGTTGCTGAGGGGTTGTGTGGTCCTGTGGGTTGTTGCTGAGGGTTGTGAGGAGCTCTCACAGCAGCACCACGCTCGTCAGCCAATAAACGATCCAAGGGAAGTCTGCTGAGTGTTTGGTCCATGGGACACTGCTGTGGGATCTGGGCACAGCATCTCCACAGGGCTGAGCAAAGCTATTCCTCAGTGCTTGCTGCTGAGGTAGGAAAGAGCAGCTCAGTCTGTAGGAACACAGGCAGGGAGGCAGAGGAAGGGCTGGTGGCCTGGGGTTTGCAGGCAGTGTCACTGCTCCCCCGGGCAGGGAGGCTGCAGGACAAGCTGCTGAGAGCAGGGGGTTGCATCTAGATGATCTTTGAGGTCCCTTCTAGCCCAAACCAATCTGATCCTATGAATCTGAGCCTGTCCAGCTTCACTGGGATGTCAGCACAGTGACGTTCTATGGCAGAGAAGCTGGAGTGCGATTTGGACACTAGATGGAGACAAGAGGGTTAAGGATTGCCAGGAAAACGGGGCCCTGTTCCCTCACACCAGGTGGAGGAGTCAGAGCCAGGAGTCACCAGCACAGGGAGTCAACTGCTCAGGCTCTGGGCAGCTGCTCAGGGCAGGGCTGGAGTGCTTGAAAGATGAAGCCTCTGAAAGGGAAGAAGAGATTTTTGTCTGAAAAACAAGTGGGCAGTGGCTTGTGTGGCCAGTTTATCCCCACTGCAGTGTTCAGGCTCCAAGGAATGGAGGGGGAAGCTGGAGCCCACCACACCAGCCACACACTTTCCTGTCCTACCCTGGCCCAGGGTGTCCCCGAGGCCTTTCAGGAGGTCAGAACTGGCCCTTCCTTGATGTCTACACCACAAAGACAGTGTTGGTTCTCATATAAATGTGTTGCTTGGATTTCACTCTTGGGTTCTCACTTGAATTGAAGGCTTTCCTGCTGTCCTGTTCTCCAAGAGCTGTGCAGTCCATGCTGTGCTGCTGCTGTAGGCTCTGTCTCTGGGTGCTTGTGTGGAGCAAACACCAAGTGTGAATAAAATGAGGTGGGAAATGTTGGTTCCTACCTCCAGATTCCCCCTGTCTAACCTCACTGATGCTTAACTCAGGTGAGAGTTGATCTAGAGGCTGCGATAACCAGTGGCACTCCTGCCTGCTGCTGCTTTACTTCATGGTTTTCTATCTACTCAGCAGGGTGTAAGTCACACTTCCCACTCAACCCTGACTCCTTGTCTTGTGTCTCTCAGCCAGTCTGGGAACTGCTCAGCATCCACAACCAGCTGTGCCCAGCCCTGAGTGCTGCCAACAACTAGAACAGCTGGTTTTATGTGTGGGCAGCACTATGTTTGCTGAGTCCACACCAGCTCCCTTGTTTGTCAGCTTGCTGACAGCCAGTGCTGGTTCTCAGTGCTCCAGTACCAGTGGATTGAGTTGTGTCCTTCTGTGCTGAGCATCCTGTCCTGCTGCAGCTCCTTGGGGAATCCTGCACCTCCTGGATCTGCTGTTTCACTGTTCCTTGATTGCCTGTGGGTCTTTTAAAGCTCTTGTTTGAGATGTCCCATCACATTGTCCTTGTAAATCCCACCCTGGAGGGTGACACAGAAGTACCACGGAGAAGGAGAGGCCACAGGGAGGCAGAAGAAAGGCTCTTTTGCAAAAATGTTGGTTAATTTGAGACTGGGTATTTCTGCTTAGCTAGCAAGGGGGATGATCCAGCTGGACAGAGGCCTCAGCTACTTGAGTCCTGCTGGTGGCAAAGTCAGTCAGAGCCACTGGGCAGTGCTCGGTGGCTTCACCAGGCTGGGAGGGCCCGTCCCGGGAGCTGCTTCAGTGGGAGAAACGCTCAGCCTTGACCCCGGGTTTAGCCCCTACACGCTGGGCTGCTTCCTTCCCGCTTGAGAGGCCTCAGCGATGGACGCGATCCGGGTTCTGGGGAGCACCGACAGGGCAGGGCGGCCCCTCACGGCACCGGCTGCACCCGGGCCCAGCTCTTCCCTGCGGCCACCGACGCCCGGCTGGAACTCGGGGGGGCCGGGACACAGGCCCGGGAACAGCCCCCCAGGGCCCGGGAACAGCCCCCCAGGCCGGGCCGGGGTCTCCCCGGGACAGGCCCCGCCGGG
>NW_009952169.1:29024-37157 GCF_000747805.2 Chaetura pelagica
GGGCCCCGCGAGTCTTTTCTTTTCCTTCAGCTGTTAAAGAAACCGGTGACTTTGTGGCGGCGCCGTCACCCGGGGGGGAGAGAAACCAACAGCTGTTCTGCCTCTTTCCTCTCCCCCCGTGAAATCCAGGGGTGTTGGCATGAGAGGGGGGAGAGCCCGGCGGGACAGGGACACTTGGCATCATGCTGGCTTGGGATGTGTCACCTCTCCCCGCTCCTCCTGCTGAGGGCTCAGGAGCTGGTCAGGAAGCACTTCCTTTGCCCTGCACTCCGAGCTGTGCACTGACTGGAACAGGCAGCCCAGCCTGGACTTTTCGAGTTTAACTTCGGCATAAATCCTGCCAGAGAATCCAGAATCCTGCCAGTGCCCTTTGCAAGCCAACCACTAGGTCCTTTCTGAACTGTGACCTCCAGAGATGGGTGCACACATCTTCACATTCTCCTATCTAGAAGACACTCCTCATGGAAGACTTTCTGGGGAGAGCTTTTGACACCAGCCTTTCTCAAGTGGAGCTGAAAAAGGAGTTCTTCAAAGTTCCTGGAGTAGGAGCCCCCAAAGGGACAGGATGGCTGTGAGCTTGGATGATGATGTTCCCCTCATCCTCACCCTGGATGAAGGGGGAAGTGGCTCCTCTGCCCCCCTTGGTGACCTGGATCGGGAGGAGCTGCCTGATGAAAGTAAGAGATTGCTTTGTCCTTGTTTCCTGCCCCCTGTGGTGGCCTCCCTGGTGTTTCTCCCTGTGGTGGCTGCTCTTTCTTGCCCTTGCCAGGACCCAAAGCTCTGTCAGGCAGTGTCTCAGCCTGAGAAAAGCGGATCAGGAAGGTGCTTATTGTGATACTTATTTACTGACAGCACCCGTGGGACACGGGGAGGGCAGAGGACACTGGATAGATGGGTCCTGCTGATGCTTCTTTGTGGTTTCTGTGTACTAACCTGTGACCTTGCTGTCCTTAAGCTCAGCTCCCTTTCCCACTGGCATTTCCAGAGTGTCTCCTTCTCCTAGCAGTGCTCAGCTCAGGAGCAGCAGCTGCAGTGGTGTCGTGTAGTGTTTTTCTTGCACCATAAAGCCTCTGTCCTTTGCAGCTGTTGTTTGGCCCCTTTCTAGTTTACATTCTGATTTTTGCAATAAGGAAAGTGTTGATAAATCTCTTTAACATCTTTATTGTGTTCTTATCAAAGAGCCTGGAGTACTTTGAGATGATTTATCTATACTCCTGGTAACCCTGGGTGTTCAGTGGGACAGACCCAGCCTGTGATTGTTGGGAGGGAGAAAACAAGCACCTCTATCTCTTAGCAGAGGTGCTTTCTCCTCAGGAGATCTTTGGTGAAGCCATCACCCTGCAGCAGATGTGTCTGAGCACGTTCAGGGAGCTTTTGGTCGATGTTACTCCTCACAGAAGGTGTTGGAGCAGCCTTGCTCAACATGCCTCTGACTTCCAGCTGACATTGCAGGTGGATGCCCAGGCCCTGGGAGCCTGTTCAAGGCCTTCCTGCCACAACCTCAAGTAACAAATAATTTCCTGGCCTGGCATCTGTTTTGTTTTGGTTTTTTTCTCCATCGTACCTCCTTCCCATGCACCTTTGTGATTTGATTTCTCTCTTGCAATCATATGGGTCCTCTTAATTTTCTCCTTCTGTGACTCTTAAGCCAGTAGCTACTTTCTGACAGTCAGGATTCCTTCTCCTCTCCCAGCCCAGCCACACACATTCCTGCCTAAATTGCCCAGCTGAGGTTATCTAAGCTTTGCTGCATTGTTGCTCCACCACATCTGCTCTGTTGCATCTGTTTCCCTTTAAAGTATAGCTCTCTGTTGTCAAGTTAAACAGAAGAGAGAATGCTTCCTCTGTCTGGGAATGTATTAATGGGCTTTCTTGTGACTCATTTTAATTGCTCTTCTCCCCATCTTCTTCCTCCACCAACCTCCCATCCCTTTAAAGAAGTTATGTGAGGTTTGGCATTTGCTTGAAGCCAACATGATTATGTCAGAGCACAGGGATGAGGTTGAACGTATTAATAAATAAAAATATCCCACAATTTGCTACAGGGAAATTGTGGAGGGACCAATTTTGTGCTGCTTTATAAGATTGCTGTGTGGCTTTTGTGCATGAATTTCCTGGGATTCCTGGAATGAAGTGCCTATTGGTGTGGAAGAACAGTTATTTTGGCTTAGATGTTTTAAAGCTGAATTGGCTGAAGAAAGATAAAGCTTATTCTGTGTGAGTGATACTGAATGATATGGAGGCTTCTGAATCAGGGGGTGCTGAGACTTGGCTGAAGGATTAGGGAGGGAAGGCAGGAATAAACAACTTGAAAGGCACGTTGATCTTGGGGAAGCTGGAAGCTTAAATGAGGCAGGGAGCAGCCTCACCCCGTGGCTTGTTTCAGCAACAGAACGTGTGGCCCAGCTTTCCTCTCTGCCTGCAAGGAACATCTGCTGTGAAATGCTGCAAAGCTGTGTCTCCTAGAGGCTTGAGGGACTCGAGTGTTTCTTCTCTGCCTCCACTGAAGTGGCATCAACAGAACTGTGTAATTTTGTGGTTTTCTTTAGAGGCTTTTCCTTTTTTTTTTTTTTTCAGGGAAAAAAGAGTATGTGAGCAGTCCCTTTCAGGAGAGGAAGAATCTGCCAGGGTGGTGATGAGGGCAAGGGGACAGGGAAGGCAAAGAGGCTGGTTGTTTCTGGTTTGGTCTGCCTTGTGCCTGCATTCTTGGAAGAGAATATTCACCCAGAATTTGGAGGAATGGCTCCCTTGTTACTGCACCTCACCACCCACTCCTGGGGATTTAGTGGCAGGTTTAACATGAAGTTTTATTGACCTGTGACCCCCAGATACCAGCTGGGACTGCAGTGAAAGACCCATCCTCCTCTTCCCAGGTGACACCAAGGGAAAGACAAAGTTGAGTGTAACCACCCTTACGCCAAATTAAAACCTCAGAGGTTGATGATAATTAAGTCACACCCCAGTTCTGTGTTGCCACATCATGAACCTCTCTAAATTATAATCCCTATTCCAGTCTCTCTGAGCACTGTGTACTGATGTGGTTCTCATATTTTTCAGGAACTTCTTGAGTCAACCAAACTTGATCCATCTGGCTTTGTTCTCTCCAGGTCCTTGGACAAAAGAATTGGTGGTTTTGGGCTCTTGGTGTTGATTGTCTGGAGATTCAAGGCCAGGTTGGATGGGCAACCTGGTCTGGTGGGAGGTGTCCCTGCCCACACTGGGGGGCTGGATCTAGATGATCCCAAACCATTCCATGGCTCTATGAAATACAAATTCCTGGGTTGAAATAAGCAGTACTAGGGTTTCTTGAAAGCAGCCCTGTTGCAGGTGTAAGAAGAAAAGGCTGAAGTGCAGGGATAGATTCCTTTCCAAATCTGGCAGAAGGGTTGTCTTGTGGTTGAGTGAGTGCCTGGGGGTTAGGGTAAAAGGAAGCTAAAGGAGAAAACTGTCTGGAAAATGACATTCTCAAAGAAAATGTCCAGCTGCAAAAATTAATCTCCCTCATCATACAAACCTTAAGCACTTAATGGCAGAAAATACTTGCACTGGGAGGAAAACTAAAGCTCTGCCTTCCTGGTGCTGGGATCCACATCCTTCAGGGAGCTCCTGTTTCCAGCCCCTGTGGAAGGTCAGAGCCCTGTGAAGTTGACAGGAATTCAGACCACATTCAGAAAAGTGTGGTTTCTGTGGTGCTGTTGTTTCTCTGACTACAACATGAAGCACTCAGGGTGATTTTTCTCACAGGCTCCAGCAGCTGAAGGAGGCAGAAGTGCTTTCATCACTTGAATCCACGCTAATTGATATGAGGCTGCCCTTCCCTGGTGCATCTTATCTGAGGATCTGAGTGCTGTGCACCCTCTAATTATACTTCCCAGCACCTGTCTGAGGTGAATGACTAATATTCACTGAATTTCTGTAGAAAGCAAAAATGAGGGTGCAATCCTGGCCTGAAATTTCCCCAAACTGCATGCTGGGACTGGTGAGAAGCAGCTAGGGTTTATTTCCTGTCCCTCATCCATACTTGTGGGAAGCCTTCGAACAGGCTCCTCAAAATATCTCCAAATGGGAGGTATGTTTCCCATACACAAAGGCAGCCTGGATAGCCTTGAAACTCTAGGACAGTGTCTCTCCTTGAGCTGATGGGAACTGTAAGCAATAAATGAGTGTACATTGATTTATCCTGTATTAGATCAGATACAAGATTCTCCTTTGCCTCCTGCATGGAAATTGCTGTAGCTTCAAGTGGAGTTTCAGTGTGTTCAGAGCAGAAAGTACAGCTCCAAGTGTTGTGTGGGGAACAATATTGATATTGTGTGTCTGTTTCTCCCACACAATGGGTTATGGCAAGTGGAAGAAGTCATCTTTAAACTCTGGGTTCTTACAAGAAAGGAACTGCATCCACTATTGAAATAAAAATTAATTACTGTGTACGTGTTGGGGGCAACAACTGCAACAGCCCAGTGCAATGTTTTCTGGAAGGATTGTTGGCAAACAGGAAGTTCTAGCTTGGAATGTTGATGTTTCAGCTGAGCCTTTGCTATTCTGGTTTCTGCTGCCTGAAGAGTAAAATGGTCAGAAAGACCAGAGCCAGCCTGGCCTCTTGGGTAGAAGGAGAATTGTTGAGGCATGTGTTGTGAAGGAGAAGGTGGCCCCAAGTGCCTAAAGAAGGTGACATTTCATTGCTGGTGAGGATGGAGGGGCTTGCCCAAAGTGTGAATGAGGAGGAGTGGGATTTTGGTCAAGGAAAGCAGTGACTGCCTCCCAAACTGTTGGTTGTGCCTCTCAAATGGGGTGTGGGGTTTTCTGGGGGGTTGTGCCTCTTCCCTGGCCTTGCTGCTGCAGGTTGGCCCCATTCCTTCGTGGTGAAACATGTGGAGGGGCTTCCAGAAGAGCTGTTATTCTGGTGATTGCCTGCTGGGAACTCAGGTGATGGTTCTGAAAACCATTATGGCATTAATGGGTGTTGCATACAACAAGTTCATATTTTTTTTTAAATAAATAAGTTCTTAGGCCACAGGTAGACAGGTGCTTTTGGGGGTGGCCTAAGAAAGTTGTTCTTTTGAGACATACGAATCCCCTGGATTGGAATGTGTTCAGGAAGTGATAAAATTCCCTCCTGTGTTGAATCTGGTTCCAGAATGTGTTTGTATCAGCAGGGAAAGAAATTCAGTCCCTCTGCTTAGTGCAAACTGCAGCTCATGGGGTCAGTGAGTCCCTACTCTTCAAACACCTCTGTTACCTTCTTCCTTCTGCCACTTGCTTTGGTGCCATCCGTGGATGAAAGAGATTTCCAGGTGTAAAACAAGTGTGTGCTCTCTGGTGGGCTGAGGGAGAGAGCAGAAAATAAATAAATGATAGATAAAATACCTGACCTTTGGGGAAAGGCTGTAGCCTCACAATCTCTTGGTAGCTGTGCTTCTTGGGGAGCTACTTCAGTTGCTGTGAATGCATCCTGGCTTTGCTACCTCTGCAGGAAAACAGGCAATTTGAAATGTAGTCAATCTGGTAGATGTAATAAATCCTTCAGGATCTGTAGGTTTTTCAATTTGTGTGAAAGTAAGGGTTTCAGAAAGGGTTATTTGGACTTGGGCACTGGTGATGAAATGCTGCAGCTAATTGATCTGAAGAAACAGGGGATGAGGGAACAAGCAAATCCTTGCAATGGACCTGGCAGATCCTGAGATCTCTGGCAGCCAAGCTCTGAAACAGCCTTTTTGGATTATCTGGTGCCTTTCTTGGCTGCTGTGCAGGAGGTTTCCTCGCCCCGTGGCTCCTCATCCTGCCAGTTTGCCTTTCGTTAGTTCCAGCAGCACTGCTTCCTCTGCCACATCCAGAGGTGAAGCATGGCCAGGGTGCAGGGCTGGGATCTCATTTTCAGGAGCAATCCAGTTCTGCTGAAGCTGCTCCTCCTCATACCCTGGGCAGGTCAGTTAACACCCCTGTGGTGGATGTTTCCCCATCTGCAAAGCACAGATCACACCTTTTGTGGGCATGGACAGGTAGGTTTCCTTCCTTTGTTCTGAAGAGGTGCTGGTTTGCATTGCTCTGCATGATTCCTTGTCCTTGGGATGTACCTGCTTAACATTTATAGAGGGAGGCTTTTTTTTTTCCTGAAGCACAAGTGGTGGTTCAGTGCTGGGTTGTTGTTTATGCCTCTGAAAGTCTCGTGTCTCCAACCTGACATTGCCTTGCATTTTGCAACTCCTGCCAGTGCTTCTCTAATCCTTTCCTGGCCTAGATGATTTATAATGAATGTTTTAAGCAAGCAAAGTGAAGCAAAACTGCCTCTGAGATGAGTGAGGGGTGAAAATCTTGGAAGGGGAAATGAGCACCCAAAACATAAGGAGATTATTGTTTTCTCCCTCAGTACAATTCGTTTCCCTGGGTGATGAGCTCTGTAAACTCAGAGGAAGGAGGCAAACGCTGCTTTTTTAGGAGTGTCTTTCAATATGATGTTGGAAATAGTGGGAAATGTATTTCTGCTCTTCAGTTCCAAATGCATCATCCCCTAGAATCTCATTTATCCCGAGAATTCAGTTTTTTAAGGCAGGACTGACTGCCTTGGCTGTGCTTAAATAGTAACAGTGCTGGGAGGGCAGAGCCTGGTACCTTGGATTCAAGCAGCACAGAGCTCCCCAAAACCATTTAGATCAAGACATTTCCAGCATCACTCAGTGCATGTGGTGCCTAGAGAAGAAAAACCATGAGCAGAGAGGGAAGTACCAGGAGGAACTGGGAGCTGCAGTTATCTTGTTTTTTTTTCCAGCCTGCCTTGTTTTCTCAGCCCTGCAGGAGATGGGTTTGCACAATGCACACATTGTGTGTTTCACAGTAGGATGCTTTGTCAAACAGAATCTCTGCACTGTTGACTCTTTCCAGCAGTAAAATAAAATACATTAAAAAAAACAAACCCACCCAGTGTTTGGGTCTTGAATGCCCCATGCTGTTCACATCTGAGTGAGTACAAGCCTGTACAAGGTAAAGAAGACTTGGGTTAGTGTTCCCATTATCCTGGAGTCAAATGGTTCTTTCTCCTTTGTCATCTCCCGGGGCTCTGGTGCTGGGTATCATCTTTCATGGACACTCCCTGGAAATTAGGGAGGATGCTGCAGAGGGGGTCAAGGAGCCTGGAAGCTTCTTCTCCCTTATTTTGTGGAGATGGGAGTAATGACCTTGACCTTTGAGGGAGGGAGCCTGTTCCCTTTGTCTGCCTCCTTCTACCTCATCTTTTTGGGGTGAGGACAGAAGAAGGGGCTGGGCTAAGTGTTTTCTTGCTGGTTGCTGGAGGGAGGTGAGGGCAGGTGCTGTGGCACCAGAGGGCTCTGCTTTTCAAACAGGTGCTCCTGGAGCTCCAAAAGATGGTGAGGAGTCTGAATGTGTTCAAGCTGCCTTTTCCAATCGACGACTTTCCGGCTCGAACCGGTCACTCAGGCACGGCAGCTGAGTTGGGAACATTTGGCTCAGGAAGCGGAACAACAGTTGGAAACAAATAGTGATGAGTTTTTTCATGACTTCCCAGGGAACGCGTTGGTTTGTTCAGTTTTCCCCCCTTATTTTTGTGATGCCTGTGGATTTTTAAGACACTGTCGGTGCAGGATGTTCCGTTTAGCCAAGCTTGCTTACTGGCAGATTAAAATGAGCAAAGGCTGGGCATGCTGAGTTCACTCATCATAACCAATATGATGCTTCTCAGAACTTCCTTTGCCCTTGGTGTCTTCACCGAGGAATCCTGCCTGCTGCTGTCAGCCCCCCTGCCTTGAAATCCCATTTTACCCATTTGAATGCTGTAAGAAGTGCTGTATAAACTAAACAGGAGCATCTGTGAAGTGGTTAGAGTTGTTGTTGATTGCCTTTTCCTTATTGCCTTCAGGGGATTTAAGCTTGAATTTGCTGGAAGTAGAATTTATGAGCCAGAACACTCCATTTCTGATCCTTAAGCTGGGAAAAGTGTGGTGAATTTGATAGGTCTTTCTCCTGCCTCCGATGTCTCTGGCTTTTGATCTGGACCTTGCAGGGCTCTCCCCGTGTCTTTAGCATCATTGCTTTTTGCATGTTGAGAGGGAGCCTGGTTTTTACGTGGCTACTTTCTTAATGGAAGGCTGTAGGAGCAGCTTTGGGATCTCTTCATCCATC
>NW_009952169.1:37633-41239 GCF_000747805.2 Chaetura pelagica
GAAGCTGGTGCCACCTGTACTGCTGGTCTTGGCAGCTGGGAGAGAGGGAGGCAGCAAAGGTGTGTTGGTGGTTGATCCACCACTGTGTGGGGGATGAAGGATCCTGAGGGTGACAAGAGGAAACTGCTGGGACTTGAGTCATAGCGTGGGGGGGAGGTTTGAAGCTTGTATCCAGTACTGCTTTTATAATCACAACCTGTTTGGAACAAAAGGTTTCTCTTTTCTTGCTTACACCGAGGGATAAAACTTAGGAGGTGTCTGTGCACACGCACGTTAAACCCTCTGATTCTGGGGGGGCTGATCCCCTTAGCTACTCTCTTGTGTTTCCTCTGTGACTGCCTAGCACACACTTATATATGTTGTCATCTGGGAATTTCTGATCATCTGCCTTTTATTCCAGCTATAACCATTTTTCTGAGAACACTTTTTCACTACTCTCAATGGATCTGGGCAAGTACATTGTACAAAAGTAATGTAGCCTGCTGAAGGATTTCACTGGAATGCACAAATATGTTCCTGCTCTTCATTAACTAAATGAAGAAATGCCTGTAGAATTAAAACTAAGTGATCAATCCTGCAAGTGGGAGCACTAAAAACTCCCCGGGGTCAAATTGTACTGGTGAGTCGGGCTGTGTCATTTACAGGATAATCAGATGTGGGAGGAGGAAGTCAGGGATGCCATCCTCCACAGCCTGGGCTTCTGGCTCTTCCTGTGGGGCTCCAAAGCAAGAGTGTAAGGGCAGAAGTTTGCCTAGTTCAGTATTTTCATGGTCTGTCCCCTTTTTTTTCTGAGGCACAGTCACCCTGGCTGGGGAGGATCCATGCCTGGTGAGAGGCATAGGAGCTGTAGCCTAATCCATCCTGGAAAAACAGTGCTCCCACTACAAACCAGCAGTGTCCAGCTGGCTGTTTGGTTAGGTGGTGGTGAGTCACTGCAGAAACAGGAAAAGGCTGCAGTTAGTTGCCCAGTTGCTTGTTTTTCGTGGTGTAGAAGGGAACACTGGGTGCTAAGTAAGTCCAGAAGTACTGGAAATGTGATGGAAAAGAGGAACATGTGCTGAGGCTGGTTTGCTCTGTGGCTCTGCCTCACTACCTGCAACTAGTAGTAAATGTTCTGCATTTTTTAAACTTCTGGCAGGGGCAAAAAGAGACTGTTTTGGTCCTGCCTGTCTTAAGTAAATGCTCACGAGCAGCTCACTGAGGAGAGTTTTGGCATCAGGGTTGAGAGGGAAGTGGCCAAGGCAAAGGCCCTTTCATATCCAAGGCTGGTGGCAGACTTCAGAATGTGGAAAATGTATCACATCCGTGGAGAGAGCACAAATGCATGCAAGACAAGAACACACATGGAAGCTCCAAAGCTGTTGGGCAGGCAGGAAAAAGGCACAGACAGGCCTGTGCTGACCAGTGTCAGCAGCTGCCCTGCTGGATAGCAAAAGGAGGAATAGAAACTGGGACTGGAGGGAAATCACAAAGAGAAACGTGGTCAGCAGAGCTAAAGATATTCACTATAGGACATGAGAAATGAAAAGACATGTGAAATGATCCCAGCCTGTTAGGAATTCAGGGTTGAACACTGGTCAGTAATGCTGTGGGGAAGCTCAAGAAAGACTCTGTGTCTTCTCTATTTGATGAAAAGCCTCATGACCTGGTCATCATATCATCTATTCTTCCATCCCCACAGTAAATAGAGAATAAAAAGCTGATTCTAAAGGTAGGCTTTTAAAAATCAGCAGAGTACCTTTTCTTTTTCCCTCGGGCTGCAGCTGAGACAGTCTGAATGTTGCTGTGACAGTGACTTTTTTCCAGCCCCAAAAGACATTTGGCACCAAACAGGTGATTGCAGGCCTGCCACGTTTTCCAGGCAAAATGATGGGAAACCAGCAGTAGCTCTTCTAAAATCCGGGTTTAAAGGATAGTTTTTCATGTCAATCAGTGTGAATTTATAACAAAGGGAGTGTCATAGGACCCTGATTCCTGCCTTGACTTATTTTGTGAGGTTACAAGATAGACTGACAGTGTTCGGGGAAGATATTTGCCAGCCACGTGCCTTATTGATTGAGGAAATAAACAGTATAAATCAACACTCTGTAGCTAATGGCTCTGTGAACTGGCTGGTGGTTGGATCTGAAAAGCTAACTGGTTATTGGGACTGGTTAGTGATCAGCAGAGACTGTCTCAGGGTCAGATTTTGTCGCTCCGTCAGCTGCAGTATTTTTTTCTGAACTGCAAGGGTAAAACAAAAAAAAGAAAAGCAGCAATTTCTGATCAAGTTAGGGGCTGCCATAGGTTGAGGGCATAGTAAAGTGAGGAGGGGAGCTTAGTGATGACAACTAGTTAGTAAGGTGGGTGCAGACAAGCTGCCTGCAGGTTGCTTTGACCAGCCAAGGGTGCGGAGGGCTCCATGCTTGACGTGCTCCTAGTGCCCTTGCTCCAGCTCAGCCAAGATCCAAGAGGCCTGAAGGTAGCTTCAGTGCTACAGTACCTGGGTAACAGTGGACTGTGGTCTGTTGGTGGAAGTTGGGGGAATTCAGAGAAGGAATAAGGCTTTTTGACAGTGTGGTTCATGTTTGGAACCACTTTGTAGGGGCTGGAGTTCTGCAGTACTGCGAGACTTCAGGGGTCAAAACTGTCCGGTTTCTGAAGATCTGGTTCTGCATGAGGACTATAGGGCTTGAAGTAGGGACCAGCTGAAGGGAAGACCCTCTGGCAGCTGGTTTGCAGATGTCAAAGGAATGGTTGAACTCCTCCATTCCTCTCCAGCACTGATATGTAACCTCTTCAGCTCCTGCCAGCAGAACTTTCCACCAAATGCACAGAAGTCTTTTTTGGTTTTTCTTAATGGAGGGCAGTTATGCAGCACTGGGGTTTTCCCCATTCCTTTACAGCCTCCCAGCTTGGCAGCTTCTCTTTCCTGGCTGGGACACAGTGAGGAGGCAGAGGAGATGTGGCAGTGTTGTATTTCAAAAGAACTGATGTGGTGGAGTCTTGTTCTGACACCACAAAACACAATTACCCACTTCTTACTACTTTACCACAATAAAGAACATTCATCTGTCTCAGCCTGTCATGGTAAGACATTAGAGTTTTGCCATGATGCTGTTATTTAATGTAATTTATCTCATTTCCTTGCTCTCTTTAGGGCAGAAAGGTCAGTATGGCCCATACCTTGTTACTGCCCACTCCATTCTAGTCCTTCTCCAGCTCTGGGTGGCCACATGGGAAGTTTGCTGCCCAAACTGATGCTGGTTTCTCACATAAGGGAAGTTCTTCCTCTCAGCTTCCCACTGTGAACTTTGTGGCTTCACTGGGGAGCTGCTGGTGGCTGGAACTGGTGGCTGGAACTGGCAGCACTCTGCTTTGGGTAAAAAAGGCCAGGTTGCAGCTTAAACATCTTTCCAAACTGCAGCAGGAAAATTCAAAGGCTCTGCTTTGGAGAATGGAAATGAGGAACATGCTCTTAAAATGCTGACATTGTGTTGTTACCAATGTTAAAGCACATCTTTAATATGTTCAAACCATGAAGCATTGGCTTCCCTTTTTGGGTCACAATGAGGAAATTCCTCCACTTAACAGGATGTGTTAAAGAAATTCTGAGATTGTCTCTTT
>NW_009952169.1:41463-46758 GCF_000747805.2 Chaetura pelagica
TCTCTTTATTTCCCCACAAAAATGATGAATTACAAACGTGTGTGTGTGTGTAAATTCCATGTCTGGCCTCTCATGAGCCAGAGCCTGAGGCAGAGCTTGTCTCTTGTTGTTGTTGTTGTGTTCAGCAAGAAACTTTATTAGTTCCAATGTTTTTTTTCCATTCAGAATCAGTTGTTTCACAGAGCCCCTCCATGGTTCAGATATTTCATTCCAGTTACAGAATAATTTTATCTCTGTGTCTGTGAAGTCTTCCTGGCTGTGATGTGATCAGCTCAACAAGATTATAAAGGATATTAGTTGCTAAAGGGATGGTTAATTTAAGGTTGTAGATAATCTTTCTGTTGTGGCTTTGACTTCTTTTTGTGGTATGAAGGTTCATTGGTTAAGTTCAGAAATAAAGGATATGAAACTGGCAGCAGTTTGGCTTAACAGACAAGTGAGATTCTTAATTAAATTTTCCTACTGCAACTTTTTAAAGTGAGTTTCACTGGTTATAAATGCTATTGTTTTGACTTAGCAGAGGGTGCTGCTGTTCTGCACTCTCAGCTTGTGGGGTTGCCTGGTTCTGGTTCTCCTGGTGGTATTTTCGTGGACTTTCTCATGCAGGAGGATTTAGTCACATGTCTGTCAGAAAGCAGCTTTGTGGCAGAGGACGTAGGTGTGTGGTGGGTTTGCCTGAGCTGCTGGAAGGTGGTGCAGCTGAGGAGCAAGAGCTGGTGGGTAGGTCATGTTATTCTCAGAGGATGCAGCTCTGGGAATCAAGGAGAAATGCTCCTGTGTTTCACTGTGGCTGCTGCAGCAGCTCAGGAGCTGTATGCTCTGGTGGACTAGTGAGCAATGGGAGGCTGTTGGGGGTCAGGGCAAGGTGGGCTCTCTGAGGGTGACAGGGCATCATCAGTTTGTCTTCAGCCACCGAAGCCTCTTGCCAACCTATTTGTGGATCCCAACCACCCCGAACGAGAGGGATCTGCCCCTCTGCCTCTTGCTGCTACATATCCAGCAGTGAACACTGTCCAATGACCAAACATCTTCTGGTCAAAACTTCCCACATAACATTGCAAGGGCTAAAAAAACAAAAACAACCAAGTCCCAGAGTGACTCAGGGTTGAAGACCAAAGGAGAACAGGTGCCCTGAAGAGAGACAAGGCAGTGAACTGCACAGATGAGGATCTCCAACCATCCAGTCCTGGTTGGCATAGTAAAACTATCCTCATCCTTATTTTCTTAGAAGCCTTTGACTTTTTTTTTCTTTCTTCTTCCTTACAAATGTCTCATTTTGCCCCTTGCAGGGAGGTGCAGGAGGTAAATGTCCAGCTGAATGGTCATAGCCCAGCCCCTGGTAGTGAGCTGCAGAGCAAAGGGTTAAGGAGATCCTGGCTCTGACCCACCCAGCAGGAGCTAGCTGGAGACAGGGCTTCCACTGAGACAAAACCATTTCCTACCATGCTTTTAGCTCCTCTGTCATTGTCTTTAGCTTGTGCATCAGGGTTTTCACATGTGTGCAGTACAGATGTTAGCAAGGGTACTGCGGTCCTCTAATTAAACGATGCGGGGCTTAAGTTGTCTTCAATATCAGCACAGTTGAGAAGAGGCAATAATACAGAAAAAGTGGCTTACCGTGCTGAGGGACATCTGCTCATCCTTCCTGTGGATTCAGCTCCCTGCAGTGTGGTGGGTGATGGTGTGAAGCGAGCTGGTGGGGATGCTGTAGGAACTCCCTGGCTCCTCAAAGAAGGGTGAGGGCTTTGGTGGCCTCATCCCACTAACGAGAAGTGGCAACATCCATATTTCTTAAAAAAACCCCCAAGCTTCTCTGTGTTAAATAGGAAGCTGAAGTGACTGTATTTGTTGAGCTTCACAGCGAGCAAGTGCTGTGAAGATACAGTAGGACAAAGAGCCCTGAGGCCTTCACATATGTTTCTGCTGTGCCGTGGCCTCGGAGGAAGAGCACGACTCGGTGAGGCTGGTTTGAAATATTCAGGAGCGCATTATTTCTCTTGCAACAGAAGGGCTTGGCACTGCACTCTGCTGGAAATGCCCTGTTTTTCCTAGGCAATAAACGGATAGTAAATTGTTTAGACTTCCTCACGGCTGTTAAATTCCTTCCCATAACGTCCCCTGAAAACAGGACTAGGATATTTTTGGGGCTGCAAAAGATCAGTCCCGCGATGCTCCCGTTGGCGCGGCGCTGCTCCGGCAGTCGGGCATTAAAATTAAAAGCAGTGATTTCACTCTCTGTCTCTCCCACCTCTGAGATGTGTGGCTGAGTGCCAAACCAGCTGTGCTTTCCAGGCAGCTTCCAGCTTGCTTTCTCCCGGGTAGGTGAGTCTGGCCTTGAAGAGACAAATGCACGTGCGTTCATGCCTCGGCTCTCGGAAAGAAAAGGAGCGGTTCCTTATCGGCTGCATTGGAGCAGGGAGAGGAGATAAATCCTCTGGAGGTGAAGCTACAGGGCATGTAAGCACTTGGAAGGGAAAATGCCATCATTGGTGCTGGTACAACTCCAATATACTTGACACTTTTCCTGGCCAGAGCTGCTTCTGGGCTTTGCCTGGATGGTGTTGTAGCGCTGCTAAAATCTTGGCTTTGGGACTGAAGGTGCCTGTTCAGCTTGTGCTGGGGAAGGGAACCCATCTGCTTTGTTTCCTCTTTTTTTGTCTTTGGTAGAGGGTGCTCTGTGTCCTTCAGCTGATCAGGGCTTTTTTGGAAGAGAGGAACACTTGTAGTTGTCTCTGACATACAAATGCTGTCCTCCCTCTGCAGCTATGTTCATCCTCACCACAGCCTGAGGGCACGGAGCTGCCTGGGGCCAGCACAGGCACCCCTGCTTCTCTCTCTTCTTGCCACCCTATTTGGTGCATCCACTTGCAGGAACCTTGTAGAACAATGTGACTGCAGATGTGTCCTATCTCTGAAGTCAGAAGTCCTTGCCATTTGTTTTTTCACCTATTGAGGAATATTACTCATGAGATGAGGAACTGATATTCTTGCTGTCTTACACTGACTGCTCACATGAAGGAAATTCTTTGCTGTGAGACCCTGGTCCAGGTTTCCCAGAGAAGCTGTGGCTGCCCTGGAAGTGTTGAAGGGCAGGTTGGATGGGGCTTGGAGCAACCTGGGCTGGTGGGAGGTGTCCCTGCCCATGCATGGGGTTTGAATCTAGATGATCTATAAGGTCCCTCCCAACCCAAACCACTCTATGACAGGTAAACACTGTGAATGACAGGTTTAACTGTAAGAATATTTTTGCTGAACTATGTTGTTTTCCCTGCCTTCCACACAGGTTGCAGAGTTCTGTCATCACAGGTGTACTTGTTAAATTGCATCATCAGGGCAGGATGGCAACTACCAGCTTCATCAAGACCTTCCTTTTTAGAAGAAAGCCCTGGTAAAGGCACATGGCTTTGCAGTCAGTAGAGGAGCTAATTAGAGGCATCTCAGTCTGTTTCAGTGTAATGCCATAAAAAGTGTGTGCTCTCTAGAAAGCAGAACATCTGGCAAACAGGCTAATGAGAGCCAGACTGGGG
The DNA here is from genome assembly GCF_000747805.2 of Chaetura pelagica. Taxonomy (NCBI): domain Eukaryota; kingdom Metazoa; phylum Chordata; class Aves; order Apodiformes; family Apodidae; genus Chaetura; species Chaetura pelagica. The sequence goes on from NW_009952169.1 coordinate 44,991, forward strand.
GAGCTCTGAGGCAAAGGTACGAGCTACCCTGTAGAGTTTGTGTAGAGCTCTGACTTTGTAGGAGGTTAATTGTTTGTTGGGGTTTTAAAATTGTTATTATTTTTTAAAACAAAGGCAGACACCAGGGATCAAACAATGCAAGTGCAAATTTACTTCAGCCTGGCTGGGAGGAGTGTTTTATCACTGGTTTCTGTGAATGTTTTCTGTCCCTTATTCCCCTTTCAGCTCTGCCCTGGAGATCCCCAGTGAGCTCCTCGGAACGAGAGGAGTTTGTTTGCTCTGTCAGCCAATGGAGAGTTTTTCCTTCCCCTAAGCAGGGAATTTGTTTTGCAAAGGGAGAGATTTGGGCTCTTGGAAAGTTTATGCTCCTTCTCTTTTTCTTTTTTGTTTTTTATTGTAATGATGACATATGGAAACTATTTACACAGGAGCATGCTCTGCTGCACTGAATGGAAGTGCTGGAGTCCCGGCAGTATCGTTCCGGATGCCTTGTGTAAGCAGCCAGCTGGTTTTGCTTTTTCTTTTCTTTTTTTCCCCCCCTCTCTCCTGTTTTGTTGTGGTTTTTTTCCCCCCCCTCCCTCTCTCCCTTTTCAGGGAACGTCTGGGATAAGTTACACAAGTGTGGAAGGAAGCTTTGCCATCTGTGAGCAGCTCAGTTCGTTGATTCTGTCACGCCCCTTGTACCGTGAACTTCACAAATATCTATTTTCTGGGGTTTTTGGCTGGGTGGGAGGGGGAAGACTCCTTGCTGTCACCAGTCAGCACTCTGACTCCTCGCCCATGAGCTATTCCTGTTTGCTGGTGAGCAAATTCTGCTCTATGCCAAAATAAGAGAGCATGGCACATGAGGGTGGTGGTAAAAAAGCAGGGTGTCGTGCTTGGAAGCTCCTTGTCCCCCCAGCTTAAACCTTCCAACAACTTGCACTTTGAGACATCCTGCTGCTACCACAGCGATAGGGAAACGATTTCACAGAAGTCTGAGCCACCTTCCTCAGAGGGGAGGGGAGAAAAACGTTCAGTTCTGCAGAGAGCAGAGGAAAAAAAATAATCTGTGCGTGGCTTTCCCTTGAGGAAGCTGTGGAGGATCGGCTTTCGGAGAGGAGGGGAGGGAGGAACTTCAGCTCTGACTTGTCTCCTTCTCCCCAACTCCAAAGACACGAGCGTGTGGCTGCCATGAGGTGGAGAGAGCCTTCTGCCATCTACTTGGAGGATGATGGGAGCCCTGTGGAGAGATCCTCCTATCTCATTGAGCGGGATACTAATGGTAAATGCCGTCGGGGATGTTCTGCAGCACGAGCTGAGCCAGGGCTGCATTAGTCTGTGTCATTGTTATCATGGGAGCAGCTGAGGAAATTAGCTAGCTGGAGGGCTGCCAAGCAAACAGGCAGAGGGTTGCTTTGCAGATTTATTATATTTTTTTATTATTATTATTATTATTTATTACCCAGATGATGCTGTTGCCTCGGGGATGCTAGATCAACCTTCTGGTACCTGATGGGGAAGGAGCTGATCCACAAAATGCAGCTCCCCACTGGGATGCTTCACTGGGACATCTTCTGTAGCCTGTGCCTAGAAAAATGATGGTTTAGACAGGAGGAAAACATCTTGGCTTCTAGAGTTTTATATTTGTTTCTAATTTGCATCTTGGAGGGCTGTTTTGCATTCCCAACCTTCATTTTACTGGGCCATCTCTTTCAGCTGCGAGTCCTCTTGTGTGAAGTGCAGGGAGGGTCCTAGGTGGTGGATCTTTCATTGTGGTGTCTCTTTC
>NW_009952169.1:46978-65652 GCF_000747805.2 Chaetura pelagica
TTCCCTAGTGTTGATCCTTGTCAAAGAGAGGTTGGTCTTTGTGAAAGAACTAATTCAAGGTTAAAGGTAGTTTTGGCATCTTTTGGTTGCATACACTGTTGGGTTTTTTTAAGGCTACAAACCTTTGCTGGTTTGACCACAGCATATTTTGATGTTCTTTAATTGTGTATGTGCTGTAATGCCCCAATACCATGGTCATATTGTAAACAACCTGCTGAAAATATCCCTCTTCCCCAAAAGAGCTAGTGCAGCCAAGGTGTTGATTCTCTGCTTTTCCAGTCCCCTGAACTGTGTGAGATGAATCATACTCGGATTTTTCTCTGAACATTTGCTGTGTTTTGAAGGTGAGTTCTGGAAAGGCCTGAAACTCTGGCTCCTGTCAGTGCCTTCCCAGTCCTTGCTGGTTTGAGCAAGGCCTCCTGCAGCCTCACCCCAGCCACCAGGTGATGAAGGAGCTGGTATGCCCTAGAGCTGTTCAGGCAGTGTTGTGGATGGCACAGGAGGTTCTGGGCATCTTCAGAAGGTGAGGTTACACTCTCTGCTCCCATGTGCCAGTCACTTGTGCCCCTCAGCAAAGCTAGGGGGTGTCTATGATAAAGCTTGAGGTCTCTGGGGCTGCAGGGCACTTTCTCCTCTGCTCTAGCTCAGTGCCCCATGGAGAGGGGAAGGTGGGCAGGATGGGGCTGCAGTGTTCTGTCTGGCAGCAAACAACCTGTTAGGATGGGAATGAGGATTGGAAAATCCATTACTTCCCTTCTGGGCAGTAAAGGTCTTCAGCAGTGAGTCCAGATTTTGATGAATTTACACTCCTTCTGCAACTCATGTTAAGCATTAAATGCAAAAAAAAGGTCTTTGCTGTCAGGCTGCAGTTGGAGGGAGTCTGTCTCTTTGAAACACACACAGTAAATGCTTCATAAATAACCTTTAAGAATTTATTTAGGGCAATGTGAAGCTGCTGATTTTTGCACATTGCTGTCATCTTGTAGTTAAAATGCAAACCCAGAAGACTGCCATCCAGTCCTGTGGATAAATAAAATTATCCTTCAATCTTTTCAAGAACTGTGCCCGTTTGAGGTGTAAAAGGGATGTGGGGGAGGAATCAGCCTCATCCAAACATTTAGCCAGATTTTGAGTGGTATTTTAAGGGTATGGGGGAAGCAAGGGAGAGAAACAGGCTTCAGCAATCTGAGTATGCAATCTGGAAAATCTTCACAAATCCCAGAAAAATGTTATCTGAATTTGATTTGAGGGTGGAAAAGGCAGCTGTGGCTCTGCACTGGTGAAGGGTTTTCTGCTTCTAGCAGGAGCAGGCAGTGCTGTTTCTCTTGGTGGGTGCAGTTTTTGGCATGGACTCTCCCCCACTCCTGAGGGTGTTCTGGAATAACTGAATCAGTAATTTAACAAAGGTTATTTTGTCATAGCAGAGAGATGCAGCAAATCTCCATCCTGCTCTCATGAGAGAAGAACCTAAGTGTAATTTTTTCTCCCCCCCCACTCTCTCATAACTTCTTATAAGACAGAGAGAACAAGCTACCACATCACGGGGGGTGGGGGGGGGGGAATAAAAGGGGGAAATCAGCACTTTTGCACTGACAAGATCAATTTTACATTCCCTCTTTGGGAACATGAGGCACTGGAGGAGGGAAGTGTCTGCTGGGAGCCAGGAACAGCCATGTGGTTTGGGTAGTGATTGAAACTCCAGACACCTGAGCTTGTAGGTGGCTCCAGCACAGGTTTCATGGGTGGTCCTGAACAGGTCTTGCTTCTCTGGGGTCTCTGCTCAGTATTCTTTGTTGAAGGCACAAAATAAAGAAGGTGATACCAAGGGACATTCCCTTTTTGAACAAACATTGTCTTCATGCATGTTTTTCTTGTGTCTTAGTAGCACTGAGGCTGTAGAATGCAAAAAATATGACAAGTATTCTGGGGTTTATATACATGGCCTGCATAGCTTTCCCATGGGAAGAGCCCTATATGTGTGTAGCTAAGTTTGGGAGTTCCTTCTTGGTATAGAATTGTATTTATAATGACATTTTTAGTTACAGAATCTGGTGCAGATGTTTTATAGTGCTTTCCTGATGAGACAGACACACTCCTAGAAGTTTCAAAATCAATCAGTGGGATATGAACAGCAAATTCATCTTGCTGTAGGTTTTCATCAGAGGAATGTTGGTTCTCACCTGCACCAAAAAAAGGGTGTGTTGCAAAGATACCTTGTTAATGCCTCTGCAGAGATCTGAGAAATGAGAGTTTCTACTAAAAAAGACTGCTACTGTTAGTGTACTATACAGCTGGTGTCCTTAGGCTGGTCTCCCTTGCCTGTGGTAGTTCTGGCCTGATTCTTTGTGGTCTCTCCTACCATCAAGTGTGGAAAGGCAGAGTTCCTTCAGCAAGCCCCCTTTAATTTTGGTGGGACATCCCTGGAGGCTTTGAGCTGTTAGCTGCCTGTTTCTAGTGGATGGCTGCTGATAGTGTGCTGTGAACATGACAGCACACATCTCCTGAGCCAGGAGGCGTGCTTCTTGTGTTAAATAGGATGCTGTCTCTTTTGAGGATCTTCTGGGAGCATTCCTGTGTTGAAGTGCTGAGTTTGAGTTCGTCTCTTAAAAACTCCTCCATGAGAAGAGTCAATTTGTCAGTGCACGAGCTGCCAGTTTCCTGAGTCCTCTGCCACCTCTTGATGTTTGTCTCTGGTCCCAGTGCCTGGCTTGTTTGCCTGCCTCCTGATCAATCTCAGCTTGTTTAATGGTAAATCAATTTTTCTCTTGATGTTGCAGATGGGGGTAGCTATGATGTTATTAATGATGCATCCAGCCCTGCTGCGGGGGACTGCTGCGCACAGCCAAGCTCTGCCCGGCACAACTGGGAAATGAACTACCAAGAGGCAGCAATCTACCTCCAGGTGAGCCCTGCTGTTGTCTGGGTTGGGTGAAAAATGGGCTTCTGGAAATCTGGTAGTTCTTGGTTGTAAGAAACAGCTTCAGTTTTGAGGTTAAAAAAAATCAGAGCTTTGCAAACGAGTCCGCGCGAAGAGTGGGGAGATGGTGGATGTTCCTTCAGGTGGGCAAGTCACTTGGGAGCAACTGGACTTGCTACCCTTCCTCTCCCATCTCTCCCAGACTGTAGTAGATGAGGGATTTGTCACATGTTCAGTTCTGCCACTTTACCATGGAGATTTCCATAGCTTGTCATAGATCATCATTTCATCTCTTTGGTTGCTCTGATTTAGATCATCATTTCATCTCTTTGGTTGCTCTGGGGTGAATGGTCAGTGCTCACCTGGAGACATCTCATGTTCTGCAGCTGCAGGTCCTAATCCTTGGCCACAGATTTGGTGAGTGGCCTGGGGATGCTGATTTAGCAATAGTCAAGCCCTGCAGGGTCATGTAAGACACAAGAAAAGACAGAGATCTTGATTTCTACAAGAAAGCATGCTGAGATTAGGCCAAGAGTGAAATTTATCCTATTTAAAAAGCAAAAAAACCCCAAACATACCCCTCCCAAGCTTCAGTTACAAGAAGCACCATTGTTACCTCAACAAAGGCATAATATTTTTAAGGTCACCACACAGTTTGGTGTGATGAATTAGGTACCAAAACAGAGTTCCTCCCAGAGCTGGCCAGTCTGAAGTGGTTGCTGGTTCCCTCACTGCCCTTCCTTCCTCCTCCTCCTTGTTCCCTTCCAGGCTTTGTATTGTAGCTGGAGATGCTTTGAACCCAGTTAGGTTTTTTTGCTCAAGTCACTGCAAGGTGATGGAAACCATTTGTTCCTCCCTGCTCCCACCCCACAGGACTGAGAAATTTAAAACCCAGGTATGCTTGGACCTTGGTAATACTTCAGCTTGGTGGTGTGTTAGAGCAGCTACTGACAATACAGTGGTAGCTCCAGCCCTTCCTGGGCCTTTGTTTAACCTGATGATTATTGGAAATGCTCTGCAAAGGGTCATTGAGCTGCTGCATAGTCTGCTGGTGATGCACACAGCAGGCTCAGCCCTTCAGATGCAGATTATTCTTGCTGCTGCCTTGACCAGTGCCTATAATGACAGTGTCCTTGAAACGAGGTAGACACAACTTCGAAGCACACGCAGGTTGTTTATTTGAGCTGCAGACAAGGGTGTCTTATCTGAAGAAGAGGACTTTGCTGTCCAGCAAGGTTTGGAATTGCTTGGCTACCAAGAGGCAGAATTCAGGCCATCTTTCATTCTGCAAGTGTGTTTTGTCAGGCGTGAATAAGAATGCCCTGCTGATCTAAGCTAGTGCTCTCTTGCAGGAGGGGGGAAAAACTGTGCTTTATGGAGCTGGCTGCTGGGTTTTGTCCTGCTCACAATCTGGCTCACTGACCCAGCAGTTTGTCTGTGTGTTTGTTCTTAAACAGAATGTGAGCTTGCCTGGGAGATGAGTAAATGAGAAACATTTGAAACGCTCTTCTGAATTAGTCTCGAGAATGCTTCACTTCCTAAAGGAGATCCTGTTTCCTGACCTTGTTACCCATTTGCAATCAGAGTTATTCTGCTTGGAGAGTAATACTCACTGTCCTTACAGTAATTGCTTGGAAAGACGTTGATTTAAAAAAGACAAACCACAAACAGCTTCTTGTGCATCTTAGTGTCCCAGCTAAGGAAAATGATCTCGTATGTCAGTTTCCAAGAGGCAGCAAGTTACCAGTGAACAACTAAGGATCCCTTGCTTAAACCATTGACTCAAAAAAAGAGAAGAAGCTGTTGGGTGGTTCTGCACCAAAAAAAATCCTTCTTAATTCTCCCCAAATTAAGTTTTGTCCTAAAGGTAAAAATAGTAATGAGGTGGCTCTTTAAAAATCAGTTACAGGCAAACTGTGAAGATGGAGTATCTGACCTTTTAATGTTAATTAAGCTTTCTAGTTAAGAGGGAATAACAAATCAGCATAGAGACTTGTTAATTTTTCATGGATTCTTGTCTTCTCCCATTCCTGAAGCAGAAAACACTGTGTGTGCTTCAGTGTTTTCTCCCAGACATTTTGCAAGGCCAAGATAAGGAGGAGCAGCTGTCAGCCAGGTGCCCTGGAGCTTATCTGTGTGCTTTCTTGTTCTGTCCTGCAGAAGTTTAATCAGAGAAGTCTGTAAACATGTGGAAGTGGTTGCAAAGAAATGAAGTGCTGTGCTTATGTTGGGATGTTGACTGAAGTTTCTTTGCCTGCTTTTGTAAACTCTTCCTCACTTTGAAAAGGCTCAAGGGATTCAGAAGTAGGAGTTTGTGGGTATTAATGAGTTTCATTACTGAAATATGCTTATAAGCAGAACTCTACCCTGTGTGTAGAGTTCACTCCTCAAGAAACAGATCAATGTCAGGCCATAAAGTGGGAACAGTCTGTTGGGAATTGTATTTAACCCTTATAAAAGTCTGTGTTCTTCATGTGCTCCATTACAGTGCCCAGAGACACTAATACTGTTCTTTATCCCTGCTGCCTCAGGAAGGAGAAAATAATGATAAGTTCTTCACTCACCCCAAAAATGCCAAAGCACTTGCTGCCTACCTCTTTGTTCACAATCACCTTTTCTACCTGATGGAGCTGAGCACAGCTCTGCTGCTGCTGTTGCTGTCCCTCTGCGAGGCACCAGCCGTCCCTATGCTCCGCCTGGGCATCTTTGTAAGTACTTTGGGGTAAAATGAAGAACTCTGCCTCTTCTGCATGGGTGGGTTAGGGGAAAAAGAAGGCTAAACATAGAGGAAGAAGGTGGCAATAGTAGGAAAAAGCCACCTGGCTTGTTCTGTAAATGGGTTCGCAGCAGATATGTCAACCAGTGGAACATCCTTTTTTCATCCGATGTGCACAGACCACAATGAAAGGGACACTTCATATTATTGTGCAAGACCCTGTCTGTGGTTGTCCAGAACATCTCTTTCAAGGGAAAACCCTTCTCTGGGTAATTTATCTCTGCCCAGCAGCTTTTCTTCCTGCACTTCACTAAAACAAATGGGAGTCTCCAACTTTTTTTAAACTCTTTTTTGCTCGAGTCACTGCTGTCTTGCCCTTTTTGTTTCAAATGTATCAATACATTTTTTGATGTGTTATTCAAGTCCAAAAGGGATATGAATTCCCAGGAGATTTTGGACTGATAGTGAATAGGGGAAAGTTCTACAGGCTTTAATAAAAGCATGAAGTAATAAATATAGAAACTTTGGAAAACGGAGTACTGTGCTAGCTTTATGAGTGCCCTTGGGGTTGTTTTTTTTCATGTCAGAGAGCTGTGCTCAGGTTGTTGTCAAACCCATGTGCTACTTGGAAGAGGAAAGGCAGAAATGTGGGCTCTGCTGTGCTGCTGTTTGCAATCAGCAGCACTGATTTGGACTTTGCTGTGTTGTAACAGGTCCATGCAACCCTGGAGCTCTTTGCATTAATTGTGGTAGTCTTTGAACTCTCCATGAAGATGAGGTGGCTGGGCTTCCAAACCTTTATCAGGCACAAAAGGACTATGGTGAAGGTAAGTTGTCTGCCTGTGTTTCTCCTTCAGAAACCAAAGAATGAGATAATAATCCCTGCACTGTAGCAGGGATGACTTCATCATGAGTCCCAGCTGCCAAGAGAGATCTCTCAGCTCTCAGAAACACCTCCCATCCTTCAAGTGTTGAAATAAATGGGTGGCCAGTGAGAGCTTTGCCTTTCCCAAGAAGAAACTGCAGCTGTGCCTGTCACTAGACCCCCCTTTTTTTTTTTTCCTCTTTTTTGCAGACTTGTGTGCTGTTTGTGCAGTTCATAGAGGCCATCGTGGTGCTGGTGCGCCAGACCTCGCACGTCCGGATCACCAGAGCTCTGCGCTGCATCTTCCTGGTGGACTGTCGGTACTGTGGGGCTGTCAGGAGGTGAGGCAGCCTCCTGGGGCTGTTGCTGTCACACCTGGGGCTGCTGCTGTCACACCTGGGGCTGGGCTGCAGGAACAGCACTCTGATTCTGACCTTCATGGGCATCTCGGGTCTTCCGTACTTGTGACTGAAGCGTGAGGCTCGTGTTGGCCTCGGAAGGGAAGTGTCATAGAATCGTGGAATGGTTTGGGTTGGAAGGGACCTTAAAGGTCATCTAGATCCAACCTGCCCTTCAACACTGCCAGGGATGGGGCAGCCACAGCTTCCCTGGGCAACCTGGGCCAGGCTCTCATCACTCTCATAGTGAAGAATTTCCTCCTCATGTCCAACCTCAATCTCCCCTCTTCCAGTTTTAATCCATCCCCCCTTGTCCTTTCCCTCCCTGCCCTTGTCCCAAGCCCCTCCCCAGCTTTCCTGAAGCCCCTTTAGGCACTGGAAGGTGCTCTAAGGTCTCCCTGGAGCCTTCTCTCCTGCAAGCTGAGCACCCCAACTCTCCCAGCCTGTCTCCAGAGCAGAGCTGCTGCAGCCCAAGGATCATTTTTGTGGCCTCCTCTGGACTCTCTCCAGGAGCTCCATGTCCTTCTTATGTTGGGAGCTCCAGAACTGGACACAGTAATCCATGTAGGGGGCCTCAGGAGAGCCAAGTAAAGGGGCAGAATCTCCTCCCTTGACCTGCTGGCCATGCTGCTTTTGATGCAGCCCAGGACATGGGTGGTTTCTGGGCTCTAGCACATGGTGCCAGCTCATGTTGAGCTTCTCATCCACCATCACCCCCAAGACCTTCTCCTCGGACTCTTTTTGATCCATTCTCCACCCAACCTGTTCCCTTTCTCAGGTAGTATCTTTGAGGTGCTTGTGTACTGCCCTGTATATACTACCCCAGAGAGCACAACACCTGGACATGGCTGTGTTGTTTCTAGGTTTGCCTGTCAACTGCACAAGGAGCCCCAGAACTGGTCTTCAGACTGGTCTTCAGGCTGGAGAAGGAAAGTTGACAGGGTGACATTAGTATTGTTTGCAGTACCTGAGAGCTGACTGCAAAGGACAGATGGGTAGTTTGGAAGCAATTTAACTAGCTTTCTACTTTTAATCCTTGGAGGGAGTGGGAAGAAAGTCCTCAACTATGGTGTGGTGTTGGTTTTTTTTCCCTGCCAACCTGGAGGAGAAAACATGCAGGTTTTAGTTCATTCATGTTTTCTTCTTTTCCAGAAATCTGCGACAGATCTTCCAGTCCCTCCCACCATTTATTGACATTCTTCTCCTCCTGCTTTTCTTCATGGTGATTTTTGCCATCCTAGGTGAGTTGTATTTATGGAAGGTGAAGTGATGCTCTTAACCAGTTACTGTCCAAAAGCAACACAACCAACAAGGGTGAATATAAAGCTGATCAGATTCCAAGTCCTGCCAGGATCTTCCATTTCTCCCATTTCATCTGGAAGGCAGAGTCAAAGCTCCAAAAGAAAATCCAGAAGCTGAGTATCTGATTTTGAAACAGAAGTCATTCGTACCCCTTCCAGATGATAGATGTTTGTGGCTTCCAAGTTCTGTTTCCATCAGCTTTTCCTCAATCTTGTCAGTTCAGCTTACATTCCCACAAAGGCTTGTGTCTGCAGTGCAACTGCTACAGTCCTGTACTCAAGCCATCCCCTGGAAGTTGGTTTTCCAGAAGGATCAGTGCAATGTCAATGACCTGCATTGGCAAATCTGTCTGGAGATGGCCTTCCAGATACTCACCTCTTCCCAGTGTCAGGGGGGGCTTATTCTTAGTGTCACCTTCTCTTTGGGCACAGGGACTCACTGCTCTGCTGTTTGACATGAAACAGACTTGAATTTTGTTTGTTCTTACCCCTTTCTTTTCCTCTGCCTCCTCTGTTACTTCTCTAGGTTTCTACTTGTTTTCTCCTAACCCCTCGGATCCGGTGAGTATCACTGCTTCCTTCAGCTGAATCTTCAGCCCCATTTTGACATGCTTAAGAACCAAACATCTCTGTGTAGATGTAGCTTATTCCTGGGAGGCCAGATGCTGGCTGGTCAGGGACTGCTTGCCACTGTCACCCTGCTTTACTCCCTGCTGGGAAGGAATACAGTGCAGAGAACTTCCACAGAGACAGGATGTCCCAAAGGGAACATTCAGAGAGAGCTGGTTCTTGTTCTTGATGTCTTACTTCAGTCACACAGGCCACCTGCCTCTGTGAAAGCTCAGCCACTTCAGGCTCTGGCTCTCAGAGTCCAGCAGCCACTAGTTCCTGCTGCTGCCCACTCTGCAGCTTGCTGGATATTAACAACTACAAAACTGCAGAAGAGCTTTTAATTGTTTTAACTCTCCACATGCCATCTCTTGGAGACCTTTAAAAAGGTGAAGCTGAAGTACCCTTTCCCTAGGGAAGGCATCAGGGAATTGTAGAATTGCCTGTGTTTCAAGTGGGTGGGTGGGTTGATGGGGTTTTAATGTAATGTCACTGTGAAATTCTGCTTGCCTTTTGCCATGGGGGTTTTCTTTTCTTTCAGTACTTCAACACTTTAGAGAACAGCCTCGTGAATCTCTTTGTCCTTCTGACCACTTCCAAGTAAGTCCATGCCTTTCCAGCTCAGTCTTTTTCTTTGTCCCCAAAGAAGCATAGCAGAGCCATGTGGAAATGTGTGGAAATGCTCTGTCTCCAATTGTGACCCTTTTCTTCTGCATAAGAGCTCCTGGTTCAGCCTGCAGGCATAGAAAGGGTTTTTAATTTTGGTTTAGGACACTGTGACCTCAGATGCTGAGTTACCTCTAAGCAGCTCAGACCACTTCATTACGGGGAGGGCAGAAAGGGTGTGGAAAAGCTTCATTCAGCCTTGGTCCAAAAAGGGAGAGTTTCTGTTTGTGCTCCTTTGTCAGCCAACAGTTTGTTGGTGTGAAGTAACTTCCTACTGCTCTGTTCACCTGTCTGCTGGGAAAGGGGAATGACCACAGTGGGTAGATCCTGATCAGCTGCCAGGGAGAGCTCTGAGGATTGGAAATTAGCAAAGGATGGAGTAAACCTCAGCTTGTAACACTTAGACCAATTGCTGTCCTATCAAAGCATGACCCTCAGCCACATTACAAATCCCCTCTGCCCGTTTGGTTTTTGGGATGTGCAGGGAATGTGCTTTGGATACTTGTTTTTGATGCCAAGCCTGCATGTTGTTGCTGCTGGTTACTCAGCACAGACTTGTGTGTCATGAGCAACCACAGGTTTTGCAGAGCTGTGCATCTCTTTGGGTGAGAGTTGACACACAAACCTGTGTCCTGTGCCCTCCTGCCTTTGTGTAGTGGGAAGTGTAGCTTGAGTTATTGGGTGTTTAAACTTTGGGTCTCTTTTGGATGCAGTTTTCCTGATGTGATGATGCCATCTTATGCCCGAAACCCCTGGTCCTGTGTCTTCTTCATAGTGTATCTCTCCATCGAGCTGTATTTCATCATGAACTTGGTAAGTCTCCTGCCAGCACTTGTCATTGCCCAGCAGCTTCCTCCCCATTCCCAAGAGTTCTCTGGAATAATGTGAGACCCTTTGGCAGAATATGTCTAAAAATGGCAGCTCTGCTGCACGTAGGAGTCTTTTAATGTTTAACCACAAGGAGTTGAACTAAATCACAGCAACCAGAATGACATGAGTATCCTTCAACTTCTCCCACATTAATACCATGCTTGGAGTGACATACTCAGTTGCCTGAGATTTATTGTCCTTTCCTGTCTTAATTATTTATCATAAAATGGCATTTTATTATCTGGGCTTGCCTGAAATACTTTGTAAATCAGTTTAAAGAGGCTGGAATTACTAATTATGACAGGACTTGAAGAGTGCCGGTGACTGCAGTGTGAGAGCATGGCTGCTGTTCTGGCTCTGCTTCTTGCAGCATCTAGGGCAGGGTGTGGATGTGAGCAGTGGAAAAGGGGTTGTCAAAGGAGTTGAGGAATTCTGTAACCCAGGCTGAGTCATTGGATGCTTGTACTGGGCTTGGATTTCACTGCTACTGTCCTAGATGGAGGGTTAGTTTTGACATGTGTCTGCCAAAGCTCCCTGGAAGGGTGAGTCCAGAAAGCAGTCCTCAAAACCCACTTTCCAGGAAGAGATCAAGGCATTGTAAGAAACCTTTTGATGCCATTTTCTTTTGGCATTTGTGGGGTTTATCCTTAGATCTTAAAACCACTCACGAGTGTTAGGAGGCCAGAAACATCTGGACCTCTTCCAAAAGGCAGATCGGTATGTGTGCAGTGGGCTTGGTGACCCTTTTGTGGGACTCTTCATGGCCAGCAGGCATTCTGCCTGCTCAGTAAATTCCTCCTGCAGGCAATGCCTGTCCTTGCGTCTGGATGATCCTGCCTGCTCGAGAAGCACTGGCTCAGGTGGCTTCAGAGTGTAAGGAAGATGATCCAAGGGCTGGACTATTTCTTCTATGAGGACAGGCTGGGAGAGTTGGGGTGTTCAGCCTGGAGAAGAGAAGGCTCCAGGGAGACCTTAGAGCATCTTCCAGTGCCTGGAGGGGCTCCAGGAAAGCTGGGGAGGGGCTTGGGACAAGGGCAGGTAGGGATGGGATGAGGGGAAATGGATTAAAACTGGAAGAGGGGAGATTTAGGTGAGACATGAGGAGGAAATTCTTTGGTGTGAGGGTGGTGAGAGCCTGGCCCAGGTTGCCCAGGGAAGCTGTGGCTGCCCCATCCCTGGCAGTGTTGAAGGGCAGGTTGGATGGGGCTTGGAGCAGCCTGGGCTGGTGGGAGGTGTCCCTGCCCATGCAGGGGGGTGAGACTGGGTGATCTTGAAGGTCCCTTCCAACTCAAACCATTCCATGTGCTCTCTCCTGCCTTCTCTCTGCAGCTTCTCGCTGTCGTGTTTGACACTTTCAACGACATTGAGAAGAGGAAGTTCAAGTCCTTGCTGCTGCACAAGCGCACGGCCATCCAGCACGCCTACCACCTGCTGGTCACCAAGCAGGTACAGGCCCCTGGCTGGGAAGGAGGGGCCATCAGCCACGTTGTGACAACACCAGTGGTCTGGAGTGCTTAAAGAGCAGGTTCCAGAAAAGATGGTTTGTGTCTGTCGGCTGTAATCATAGCCCTAAGGGCTACTGGTTTGTTTTTTCATTTGTGGAACTCATTTCTGGAGAAAACCCCAAGCAGTCTGAATTTCAGCCCCTCCTGAGGTTGTGGAAGTGTCTTGATAAAATGAGTGGAGTTTGTTTTGGAGAACATGCAAGCATTGGTTTCTCTCTGATTCAGTGTGGGTCACTTGAGAACCTGCTTCTCAAGCACCAGTACTTAGAGGAGGAGTGGGTTGTCCATGGGAAGGTTCAGTGCAGCAGCTACAAGCTGCATGAGTCAGTGGTGCAGAAACAGAAGTAATTCACCTCTTTATGGGGACAGGGCACTTGGGGAGTGGGTTGGTTTCTTGCTTGACTTGTGAAGCAGAGAGAGAAACGGGGCCCAAAAATAACTAACCCACTTCTAGTAGATGAGTTGATGTTTAGGGCATGTTCATTACAGCTCCTGAGGAAGAGCTGGTAATCTTTACAAAGTGCCAGTAATGGGATCTGTTAGGCCGTCTGCTAATTTCCCAAGAAGGGTGGTTGAACTCTGTTGCTCGGGGTGCCTGGTTGGGCAATTTTCCCGTGTAGGGCAGGAGGGAACAGCTCTGCATTTGCTGGAGGGCCTGGCTGCCAGGAGAGCTTCCTGATCTCCGTGCTCTGGGAGAAGCTCCGCACGTTACAGTAAATAGCTCAGGGAGCTTCTGGGGCTTGGTTGGAATGGCATTTCATCATCATGTGGGAATCCTGCTTAAAACCAATCCAGAGGATGAAATACTCCAGGCTGTATGTGCTTCTGCCTGATGTCCCTGCTTATGCCAACGTTCCCTTGTTCCTAGAGGCCATCTGGAATTTCCTTCAAGCACTTGGAAGGGCTGCTGCGGTTCTACCGGCCTCGGATGGGTGCCAGGGAGCACTATCTCACTTTCAAAGCACTGAATCAAAGCAATACTCCTTTGCTCAGGTAGGAGGGTCTTCCTGCTGCCCCCAGAGCAGGGAGGTTGCTTTGCTCTCTGAAGCTAAGCTGTGCTTCAGTGAGGATGGTTGGGCTGATGGCAGGAAAGCGCCGCTGGGATGTGGGAATGGAGTTACGTGGTTGGAAAGGCAACCTCTGGGAAGCAGGGAGTGGGAGAAGTGGGTACCCTGGGAGCTGAGGTTTTTCTGTGGAGGTGCTGGGAGTTCCTGCGTGCCCTCTTGTGGATACAGAGCTCTGCTGGCAGGCACCAGGCAGCCTCAGCTTGTCACCTCTCCTGCCAGAAAAGAGGAGCCAGGAACTGAGGAGCAGCACTGGAGCCTGCAAGGAGCTTTTCTTCTCACACTGCAGCCTTGCAGCTTGAACAAGTTTTTTGTTGGTTTTTTCCCAGCAGCTGGCTCTGTCCCCCAGGGTTTTGTTAATTAAAATCTGGTACCTTCAGGACTGTCATCCTCTGTGTTATGAGGCAGAGAATTACCATTCTGGTGGGTGGGTGCAGCTGACTCCAGCCAGCTTGGAATTAGAGGGAATTAGAGCAGGAGACCTTCTCTTCCTTTTCCTTTGTTCTGGCCACAGACAGGCTCAGAGTGAATCTCCTATGAAACTAGTGCTGATGCTTCTCCTTAAAGTCAAAGGCCACAGAGAAATATTGAAAATGGCATAGGGACAAAAACTGAGTTCTTAAGTTTAGGCACTTAGTGACAGCAGTAAGAGTCTGAGAAGTTCATCATCTTCACTTTCAGACACCTGGAAGCTGTTAGAGGCCTGAACCCTGAGCACCTAGACAGGCACTCATGTATTACGAGTTCCTTTGCTTTCATGTCCTTTGTCAAATTTCATTATTACCTTGAAAAGAAAATGTGCACAGTTGTTAGAAAAGGACTGTGCAAGTAATTAAGACAGTCCAAAGCTACTTCATGAAGGGCAGTACAATCTCTGTCCCTTGGACTTTGCTATCTAAGTCTGAAGTTTTTCCTCTCAGTGGTAAAATTCTGGAGTTCAGCAGAGTTGGAAGTTCCTCTGAGGGCTTCAGCTCTACAGAAGGTCCTGGCTATTGTCAGTCAAGTCACCTTCAGCCAGACTGGAGAGGTCACTGTTGAGTTCTATCAGCTTGTGGTTGCAGTTCTAATAAGGAGTTAACCACTTCCAGGGACTCTCTACTGATGATGCCTGACAAGGACAATTGAGGATCTAATCAGCTCCAAGGCTCTGATCAGATCCTTCCTTCTGTTTTTCAGTCTAAAGGATTTTTACAATTTCTATGAAGTTGTTGGCTTGAAATGGAAGGTAAGTGTTTGGTGGGGGGAGAAGAGGGAAAGTGTAGGGGGGGGGGAGAGCAAGGGAGGCCAGTGGTTGAAGAGAAGGTGGGGAAGAAGCAAAAGCAATCCCAAATGAAGCAGATGATGGGGATGAGGTGTTCACCATCACTGCACATTTTTGGAAGTGAATATTTCTGATCGTGGCTGTTTTGCTTCCAGGCAAAGCGGAATCGTGAGCACTGGTTTGATGACCTTCCACGGACAGCATTCCTTATTTTTAAAGGTAACAGCCTGTGTTTTCAGGACAGCATGTGTTCAGCTACCAGGAAAAGCATCTCTTTACAAAGACAGGATCCTCTGAAGAGACATTCTCTTATATCTCTGGTAAACAGCTAAGAGAAGGTCTCCTGTTCAAAGCCTCCAAGGCCAGAGCCTTGTATTCAGAGTCTCCAAGGAAGATTTCTGTCATGTAAATATTCCCTGTGCCCTCACCCAAGCCCTGGCTTCCTTAAAATAAGAGACTACTTAGAATCATAGAATGGTTTGGCTTGGAAGGGACCTTAAAGATCATCTAGAAGTCACCTACAGTTCTTTTTCAGTGTTGTGTGCTAGTGGGGTACAGTTGAGACCACCTTGATCCAAACATGCAGCTGCCATGGGAGTCCTGCAGATCTCTGCTCATGCCCTCGGCCCTCCTTGACAGCACATTTGTTGTTCCAAACATAGACAGTGTTTCAGCAGCTGCATTTACCTCTGTCCGCACCATAGAATTAATACATAGGGGGGAAAAAAGTCATCTTGGGGGTTAACTGTAGTAACTTCATTGCTGCGCAAATTCTAGAGGGGATTTTAAAACTTGGTGCCAAGAAGTAAAAGTTAATAATCTGCTAATCTCTTTAGCTTCTATGTTGAGGATTAGTGTGAAAAAATGTCTCTAAGGGAGAAGGTACAGAATTCTGTAAGGTATGGAGGAAGGCAACAGTTATTTTGTCATACTTTCCTTCCTGCAGGCATCAACATCCTTGTGAAGTCCCGTGCGTTCCAGTACACCATGTGTAAGTAGCAGTGAGGAGCTGTCTCTGCTTGGCTCCTGTAGCTTTGGTCTGGGCTGTGGCTCCTGGACACATCTTGGGAGCTTTGGCAGAGAGAGATTGAACTGCACACTCGTATCAACCAGTGCTGCAGCCTGGGTTCTTGGCTCTTGCTGTCTTCTGGAGAGGCTCCTGGGTCATCACCTACCTGTGGGTCTGGCTCTGTAGGGGTTAGCTGGGTAGGATGGTGATCAGCCTTCACAGGCCTTGAGGTTCTTGTCTTGCAGCTGAAGGATACTGGGTAAGGAACTGCCTTGCCACCTTCTGTTTGCACTTGAGAAGGTGCAAGCATCCTCCTTGCTGGAGGGATTGGTTGGCAGCTGTACTGTCTGTGAGGCTGATTCTGTGCTCCTCCAGAGGAGGAGTGCTTGCTCGTGGTGCTACTTGCTGTGTTCTAAATGGTCTGTTCCTACCCAGTAGTTTGGAGGTTTGAATGTTGGAGAAGTTATTTGTCAATTGTGATGCTAAACTCAAGAGGGTGGGGTGAGGAGATCTGAGTGAAAACTGCACCTTCAGTTCTCAGGATCAGGATACTGGGGAGCAGTGATAGATCCAAGCCAGCAGGGCCTTGTCCTGCACTGTGAGGACCCAGTGCTTCTTGAGATCTTGTTCCAGAACCAGGAGGAAGCTGAAATATGCAGGTGGTAACATGGCAGAAGGTAAGATCTGTATGAATAAAAACAATTGAGTGTGATTCAAACCATAGATTTGTTTTAGCTTTGTTTCCTTCTGAAGAGAAAGAAACTGTTGAAGGTTTGGGAAAAGTCAGGGTAGAAGGCTCTCCCAAGTTAAGAGATCTCTGCTCATGCCCTCGGCCCTCCTTGACAGCACATTTGTTGTTCCAAACATAGACAGTGTTTCAGCAGCTGCATTTACCTCTGTCCGCACCATAGAATTAATACATAGGGGGAAAAAAGTCATCTTGGGGGTTAACTGTAGTAACTTCATTGCTGCGCAAATTCTAGAGGGGATTTTAAAACTTGGTGCCAAGAAGTAAAAGTTAATAATCTGCTAATCTCTTTAGCTTCTATGTTGAGGATTAGTGTGAAAAAATGTCTCTAAGGGAGAAGGTACAGAATTCTGTAAGGTATGGAGGAAGGCAACAGTTATTTTGTCATACTTTCCTTCCTGCAGGCATCAACATCCTTGTGAAGTCCCGTGCGTTCCAGTACACCATGTGTAAGTAGCAGTGAGGAGCTGTCTCTGCTTGGCTCCTGTAGCTTTGGTCTGGGCTGTGGCTCCTGGACACATCTTGGGAGCTTTGGCAGAGAGAGAGGGAACTGCACACTCGTATCAACCAGTGCTGCAGCCTGGGTTCTTGGCTCTTGCTGTCTTCTGGAGAGGCTCCTGGGTCATCACCTACCTGTGGGTCTGGCTCTGTAGGGGTTAGCTGGGTAGGATGGTGATCAGCCTTCACAGGCCTTGAGGTTCTTGTCTTGCAGCTGAAGGATACTGGGTAAGGAACTGCCTTGCCACCTTCTGTTTGCACTTGAGAAGGTGCAAGCATCCTCCTTGCTGGAGGGATTGGTTGGCAGCTGTACTGTCTGTGAGGCTGATTCTGTGCTCCTCCAGAGGAGGAGTGCTTGCTCGTGGTGCTACTTGCTGTGTTCTAAATGGTCTGTTCCTACCCAGTAGTTTGGAGGTTTGAATGTTGGAGAAGTTATTTGTCAATTGTGATGCTAAACTCAAGAGGGTGGGGTGAGGAGATCTGAGTGAAAACTGCACCTTCAGTTCTCAGGATCAGGATACTGGGGAGCAGTGATAGATCCAAGCCAGCAGGGCCTTGTCCTGCACTGTGAGGACCCAGTGCTTCTTGAGATCTTGTTCCAGAACCAGGAGGAAGCTGAAATATGCAGGTGGTAACATGGCAGAAGGTAAGATCTGTATGAATAAAAACAATTGAGTGTGATTCAAACCATAGATTTGTTTTAGCTTTGTTTCCTTCTGAAGAGAAAGAAACTGTTGAAGGTTTGGGAAAAGTCAGGGTAGAAGGCTCTCCCAAGTTAAGAGTTCAATTTGTTCTTTGGATTGGAAATGGTGACCCTGCCACTTGTTCTGTATTGTACTCTTTGTCAGCCTAGGAAATGGAAGTCCTTTGGTCCAAGAGTGGGTTTGCTATGGGTTTTTACTTTGTTTTTCAGATACTGTGGTGGCTGTGAATGGAATTTGGATTCTTGTTGAAACCTTCATGCTGCAAGGTAGGAAACACCACAGCTTGCTTCTTGGCTGTGATGCTGGGAGATTGAAAAAAGGTAAAGCTAGAAAAAGTTCTCCTTGTATCTTGCAGGAGGGAATTTCTTCTCCAGAAATGTCCCGTGGAGCTACATAGTCTTCCTCACAAGTAAGCTGATCCTTCCCAACAGAGCTGTCTCATTTCATAAGGAGCTGGGAGGATAACAGACAACTCTAATCCCAGAAGATGATTCAGTTTGAAGTTAAAACTTGGCCCCAGGTGTACAGACTCCATCTAGAGCAATGCTGTGCCTGGCAGGGGTGGGCAGCAGCCACCCAGCCCCACGTGAGCCCTGCTGCACCATTGCATGGCCCTGCCCTCTGGGGAGCCTCTTGCCTCTGGTGCCACCCTGCAGAAGCTGCTGCATTACTCTTGGAGGTGGCTTCAGCCCTGAGAGCAGAACAGCCTTGTTTGTCAGGCACAGTGTGCAAGGTGAGAAGCTCCTCCAGGCCTGGTGTTGGCTCTGTGAGGAGCTGCTCACGTTGCTCTGTGCTGGCTGTTCCAGGAGGCAGGAGCAGCTCTGGTCTGGTGACAGCTGTAAGCTGGCTCTCTGCCACACAAAGCAGGACAGTCCTGTGGGAGGGCAGAGTGCAGGGACATGCTGAGGAGGAGACTGGAAGGACTGGAGGATCTGGTTGACAAGTTGAGTTTCCTAATTGCACATCAACATGCACCTTAGTCTTCCTTTTCAGCCCATGTATCTTCACGTGCTGGTTCCCTGCTCTTCCATGATGTGAATTCACTTCCCTTCTTCTGCCAGTGTCTTTTGCTCAAGGGGAAGCAAATAGTAGCTCCATGGAATCAAAATAGTGTGGAAAACTGCAGCAGGAGGTTCTTGGAAGAATCTAGGAGAAATTGGTAGCTTCTTCTGTGACTGCTAAGTAGTTCTAGTGCTTCCCTGGCCATTAGTCTTCAAAACACTTGTTATAAAAGTTTGAAGGCAGAGGAATTCCTCAACTCTTCTTTCCACAAGGATATTGTCAGCCAGCTCTCTGCTTCACTCCCCCCTCTGTCCTTGGAACCTGGAAGGCAAGATTTCTGTGTGATAAACAGGGAATCACCATGATAACCATGGCTCTTTCAGGGAAATTTGCTTCATCCTGGCTCAAACCAGGACAAACCTACAGGCCCACAAGGTGGAAGTGGATGATTTTCTTTGGAAGGATCTTTTCCCTGCAGGTCAAGGCCAGATGATGGGATGTGGATTTGTTCCACTGAGATAGGAGGAGATAACCAGGCAGA
>NW_009952169.1:65699-78801 GCF_000747805.2 Chaetura pelagica
TTGATAGTGTTACCCAGCCAAGTGGTTTGTAGGCTGCTCTGGAGAGAAGTCACCACAAACACAGGGAATTGTGTTGATTAGGAGGGAAAATGTCTCTCTGGCATCTTACTGAGGATAAGAAGGATGGGTCTGCAGACTCTGTGTTCAGAAGTTCTGCTCTTAAAGCAGCACTGAGGGCAAAGCTTTGCATTAGCCCTCCTTGTGCTGCTGCTTCTTGCTGACCATGCTGTCCTCTGGTTTCAGTCTACGGCGTGGAGCTGCTCCTGAAGACCACTGGGCTGGGGCCTGTTGAGTACCTGTCCTCAGGCTGGAATCTGTAAGTGCCCACTGATGTTTTGGAGAGAGAGGTGGTGAAAATTGTTGGCTTATAAAACTTGACTTTGAGATGAGTTTTTAGGCCTGTAGACAAGGCCATCAGCAGTCTATTAGAATTCTTCTGCCCTTGTGCATCCTTTTGGGCTGGAAAAGCACCAGGGGCCTCTTCTCTGCTGAAGCTCTAGTGATAAATCATTGCTCTTCCTTTATATTATGTTTTTCTTTCCAGATTTGACTTCTCAGTCACCCTGTTTGCATTTCTGGGG
Source organism: Chaetura pelagica (assembly GCF_000747805.2). Classification (NCBI taxonomy): domain Eukaryota; kingdom Metazoa; phylum Chordata; class Aves; order Apodiformes; family Apodidae; genus Chaetura; species Chaetura pelagica. Next base: position 66,281 of record NW_009952169.1, read on the forward strand.
CTGATGGCCCTGGCATTCAACATGGAGCCCTTTTACTTCATCGTGGTCCTGCGGCCTCTTCAGCTGCTGAGGTGAGACAGGAGGGCTGGGGGGTCACAGAGGGGAGATGGGGAAGAAAACAGCCAGGCTTGTATTCCATCAATCCAGTTGGGAACCAAGTTCCTCAGCAGGAGAGGCCAAGGATTGCTCTGTGGGTAGGTGACCATGGCAAACAGGACTTGCGTGGGGTAAGGAGATTAGCCAGAGTTATCAAAATGGATGATAACAAAAACTTGGGCTGGGATATGAAACCCTGGGCTTTGGAGCTTAAGCTGATCTCTAATAGAGATCAAGGGATTTACCAGGGGCAGATTATCCTGTGTCTGCCTTCGTGGGGTTCTTACACCTCCTCTAAATTGTCTGATGCTGCTCGGAGAAAAGCTCTTCTGTCAGGGTGAGCCAGTTTAATAATTTCCATTGAATTACCAGAAATTACAGTTTTCAAAGGATGCTGCTTTCTGGGGTGAAGTACAACCCTGCCCTAACTGTGTCTCACACAGTGACCTGTAACCTCTCTGCAGCTCAAGTCAGATGGGTCTGATTAACCCTCTCATTTCGAGGCTGCTCTGGGGTCCATTCACCTTTGCAGAGCACTCAGGAGAGCCACAGGGGGAAGGCATGTGAAGCAAAATGTTGTTTTGTTAAAAACAAGCTCACGTCATTGAGCTCTTCAGTGAGGATTTAGAGAACGTTTTATGACACTCAAGGGGGAAGGAAAAAAAAGAAAAAAGATGTTTTCTCTGTTGCTCCCCTGCCAAAGCCTGTGTTTGGCAGCTGTGTTTCTCTGCAAAGGCTGATTGAGTTGCCAAAGCTTAAATTAGCAGGCACAATGTAGTTTTCTTTCATCCATTTTTACTGGGTCATGGGGGAAACACAGGAAAGTTTGTGTCTGAGGAAGGCAGTAGTGAATCCTGACCCTGTCCATAGGACTGGTTGAAGTTCTTCTGATTTTATTGGTTTTGAAATAGCTGTTTGTGCATCATGCTGCATAAAAAGACACCAGACTTTTCCTTGAGGTTCCTCAGTCCTGTAAATACTGAGTTGGGTGTGTCATAAAGATTCAGATGGGACAGCAGGGCATGGTGAGCAAGTGATTTTGGTGTCAGGAAACCTTCCTGTTTGTTGCCCTGGGAGCTATGGAGGACTGAGATACTCTCTTTCACTATTTCCAACCCCAACAGCAGGGAAGTTGCAGTGTGTAGTTAACTGCTGGCTCCTCCTTTCAGGCTCTTTAAGTTGAAGAAACGTTACAGAAACGTCCTGGACACTATGTTTGAATTGTTCCCCAGGATGGCCAGGTACTAACTTCTCCTCTTTGGTGATGGTGGGGAGAGGGGAGTCAAGGTTTAGTGTCTAGGGCTGGGGTCAGGATACCCTCTCAAGGTGTTTATGCTCTGATCTGGCAATAGACTGTTACTGATTCTTCATTGTGCTGCAGTGGGGTGTTAATCTTCCCATTTCTTGGAGCACTGTGTGAGAAGCAACACTCCAGCACCCTGGGCCTCCTCCTGCTTTTCTGTTAGGAGGAAAACAGTCAATGCTTTGTTTAATTTTTCTCCCCCACCTCAGCTTTTGGTGAGAGGGGAGAAGCCCATTTGGGAGAAACACTGGCATGAATATCCTCAGGCTCTGATGTTTCCCTGTCCTTAGTACAGCCACTCGAGAGCTTTATTGTGAAATGGTGGGGCAGAAGGAGCTTGGTGTTTGAGTGGGGCATCCTCAGGCCTTGTTCCCCTGAGGGAGGTCTGAGCAGAGCATGTCAGCTGGAGAGCCCTGTCCTTGGCATAGTCCCTGCACCCAAGGACGTGGAGAGGGCACAGTGTCGTTCTTCATGAAAGAAACTGTGGAGAGACATTTGTTCACCAGAAAAAGGCAGACTGGGAGGGAATCCAGCCTGCTCTTTAGTTTCTCTCCTCAGTGAGTGGCAAGCTCCTTGTCCAAGGACTTCTTGAGTGAGAGCTGGCAACGGACTGCAGTGGCAGGGAGGGTGGTCTGGGGTTTTCAGGGCTGCTTCCCATCCATGGGAAACTGCTTCCAGAGCAACCAGCCTGTCACTTTTGTGTTTCCCTGCCCTAGCAACTCTTCAGTAGCACAGTACTCTTTCTGTTTTTGCCTCCAGCCTGGGTTTAACCCTGCTGATCTTCTACTATTGCTTTGCCATCGTTGGCATGGAGTTCTTTGCTGGCATGGTCTACCCAAACTGCTGCAAGTAAGTACCACAAATCCATCCCCTCTGCAGTGGCTTTGGTGCACAGCCAGTAACAGGGAGCTCTGGCAGCTCCATCTCCCTGTGGAGAAGGGGCCAGAGGATGGGTCTGAACGGGGTTTTGCAGCTGAGGCAACATGCTGTGAAAACCTAGGAGGACTCTTCACTTCTTTAGGTGAGATGGGATGAAATGGCTTTTGAGTCGCATTTGGAAAGGGAGAGGTTGGCTGGTTTTATGGAGCTCTGTAACTAGCCTCAGGTAGCTGCACTGAGAGGACTTCTTTGTGTTACCATGGCTGGAAACTCTTGTAGCATCTGCTCTAGAGTCAAGTTGAAGTTCTTACCTTGGGGATGCCAGATCTTACCTTGGTGATGTCCGAATTGCTTGGCCAGACATGTTAGGTATTTAGGCTTCACTTGGTACCAAGATAAATTCACCTGGTCTTGGAAGCTAAGCTCTTCTGTGCCCTTTTTATCTTAAGTGGAACATAAATTTGGGAATGCCAAGCTTTTGGTGTGAGCCAATGAGTCTAACTCAAACACTTAGTTTCCCTGGTGTGATATTTCCTGAATTATTAGAAACACTCCGTGTGCTCCCTGGGCTTGTGCTGAGCTGTGAAGGAGGGAGGTTTTCTTTCAAAGAAAAATGCAACTGTTGCTCAAGAGGCAGAAACTACCACCCTGCTCACCCTCTTCTGAGTGGTTTTGGCATTTATAACACCATGAGATTTTCCTTTTCTCTCCCTGACCAGCACAAGCACGGTCGCAGATTCCTACCGCTTCCTGAATCACACGGTCGGCAACAAGACGGTTGTGGAAGAAGGTTATTACTATCTCAACAACTTTGACAACATTCTGAACAGCTTTGGTAAGGGCAGTTTTGTCCAGAGCAAAGACTATTCCTTAGTGCATCCGTGTTCCTGCAGAGCTGGCTGGCAGGGCTGTGAGGCTCATGTGAGCCAGAGTCCTTCTAACACACCTCAAACTCTTGGCATCCTCTTTGTATCTGGAGAGCTCCAGCTGACTTAGGTGTGTCATGACTGGTTTGCAAGGTACACAGACATCTCTTCAAAGCCCATGTGAAGCCAGCAGATCTGTTCAGACTTCCTGAGGTGTTTAAGGAGGGCTTTAAGTCACTGCCCTTCTCAAGAACCCACAGTGATGCTAATACATTTCTTTAAACCACCTGATGAAGAATAATTTGAATGTGTTGATTGCTGTCTGTGATTCTTCTTCATGTATGAGCAGAGGTGCTTATCTCCTGGAGATTTCAGAGGTCTCCATGCTCTCTGCTGGAAAGAAGCAGATCTGTTTCAGATTGTTTTAAGAAATGCAGATTAAGCCATGCTGCTGGTGCTGTGGGTCTAAGTTTTTTTTTCTCCCCTCGTGCACAGTGACACTGTTTGAGCTGACAGTCGTCAATGACTGGTACATCATCATGGTAAGTACACCTCAGCTCCCTTGGGTCTAGGGACACCATGGACTCTTTGCCAGTTGAGCTACATCTTCCACACCACCACTGCTTTCTTCTCCTGGTGACTGGAGATGGGCCCAGGTTGTCACTTGCTGTTGCCAGGCTTCTTTTGGTCCTGATGGTTGGGTGGCATTTCACCCCTGGCCTGCTGCTGGACACATCTGGTGGATCTTCACCAGCCTTCAGGACAAAAGAAGTCACTCTGCATTCCAGCTTGTCAGCCTGCTGTCCAGGATGTGTTCTCCTTGCAGCAATGGCTCTTACAGCCATGAGCTTTAGCTGTTCTGTCTGCTTGTATGGAGGAACTGCTCATTTTAGCTTGGAAATGAGCTGCAAGGACTAGTTGGGATATTGGACAGTCAGTCCCTGGAGCTAACTGTGGGTGAGAGATGGTGTTCATGCTGCTTTTTCTGTTGGCAGGCAGTTAAAAGCAGACTCTCCCTTCTTCTGTGCACTACTGACTTCTTTCCTCTCCTCTTTAGGAAGGGGTGACATCCCAAACCACTCACTGGAGCCGTCTTTACTTCATGATCTTCTACATTGTGACCATGGTAGGTTTCTGGACATGCTTTGTGTGTGAAATAGTGGGGATGGGGAGGGGAGACAGATTTTACTGTGTTCCAGAGGGAGTTTCAGTCCCTAAATAAGGACAACTTTGCTCTTCTACACCAACATCTTCCAGAAGGAGGTGTGAGTTCACATCACTTGCAGAAAGTTGAATTTCTGGGCATTGACAAAGCTGATGTTGCACAAATCTGAGCCTGGGGTGAGGACTGGGGCAGCACATGAGTTCTGGGGTGTCCCTCCTGTGGTTGCCTGGGAGCAGTTCACTCACAGGTAGATGTGTGACGTGGGCATCCCCTCTGCCACGGAGGAGCTGAGGGGCCTGGAGCTGGAGCCACAGACCAGATAAACTAGTGAACTGTCAGAATGCCCCAGCAGCAGCCTCCTGATCTCTTCATGTCCTCTTCCAGGTGGTGATGACAATCATTGTGGCTTTTATTCTGGATGCTTTTGTCTTCCGGATGAACTACACACGGAAGAACCAGGATTCAGAAGGTCAGAACCAAGGGCTGGTTGTGTCTTCTCTCCCTGGTGCCTCAAGTCTCTAGGAGAGAATGGGACTGGCCAGCAAAGTACAGATTTGTTTTTCTCAGCCTGACTTTCTAAGCTTATTCATGTGCTTTTGTGTGATATTTCTATCCAGCCTTTCTGCTCTGCCCCTCATCTCTCCCCCAGTGCTTCCCAAAACCTTTGTGTGTGTGTGTGGTTGTTTTTTTTACATATATGTGCACACACACATAATAAACTTCAACTACTTGAGCCATTTCAACCAAAGATAGGAAGTCCAGCAACCACGTAGCAAAGCTCAGTGTGAGACCTTTCAGGAAGGGAAAGTGATTGTCCTTTTCAAACCAATTTCCCTTCCTCACTGACATGCTCAGTGACACCAACATGTGTCTCCAAGTCCAGCATCCAGGCACCGAAATGCCAGATCCAAATGGTTTTCCAGCACTCCATGACATGGAGGACAACAGTTGCTTTCCACATCTCCCAGTTGGACTTAGACTGGTAACTACATGCTGGTCTTGGACATGCCTTCCTGTCCCCTCACCCCTGGGAGCCACCAGTTTTACTCACTGTCCTTTGTCTCCTGAGCTGAGTGTCTAAAACCACGTGTAACTTCACAACCTGCTCATTTAGGTGTCATAAACACGTTAACCTCTTGCAGCCCTTTCCTGCTACCCCTTCAGGTGATCTACACCCAGAGTTTGCAGGTCGTTCTCTGTGCAGACTCATCTAAATAATTCTTTACCCATTTTTGCAGGAAGGAGATGTAACTGCTGCACTCTCACCTTTCATACCAGAGAATCCTCCCTGCAGAAACGTGATGAAGGCCCCAGCCAGGGGTGTAGCTTTGATCAGCCCCTCATCTTAGCTGCCAGAAGGTCACATTTGTGTGGTGCAGGGCCTGTAGGAGCCAGGTGTGGTTAGTTACAGACACACTTGTCCTGGTGATCCCTCCTGCACCCAGTTTGGAGGGTGCAGTGGAAGATCTTTTTATAGCACTGAACTTCCAAGCCGTGTTAGGCAGTTGAAGGTCAAAAGGCAGCAACTCCTGTGTGGGTTGTTTGCTCTGCTAGTTAATTTACAAAAAGCTACAAGGGTTCGTTTTGTTTTTTTAAGATACTGAGGAGCCTGTTGATTTAATTATCTTAGATGCTTCTTAACTTCTTCCCTGCCTTGTTGGGAGACAAGGACATGCACACTCTAGTAACAGCAGGAGGTACAGACTGTGCTTGACATCTGGCTTGGTCCTGTGTGCTGTTAGGCTTTTCCTTCCTTAGGATTATCACAGTGGCTGATGAAGCAATGATCATCTTGGAGACTTGCTTTTCTTTCCTCTCCAGAAGACAATGGCATTGTGCTGGAGAAAGAGATCTCCAAGGAGGAAGTGGTTGGCATCATTGAGCTCTACAAGAGGAGCTCGGCTGCCGTCGACACGTCTCAGCTGCAGAAGATCGTGTTGCAGATGGACAAATATGGGGTGAGAGGAAACCCTAAACTGAAAGTTCTCAGCTTCAGGGGAGGGAGGTGTGCCAGGACCACAAATGCCTCTTTTTGCTGTCTTAAAAGAGAAGTTGCACATGTCTTTGTAGCGTTGAGGGCTGAGCTCCTGGAGGGACTCGGCAGCGTCGCCACAACGTTTTGCTGCTCTGGGGCCCACAGGAAAGCTGGGGAGGGGCTTTTGACAAGGGTTTGTAGTGAGAGGACAAGGGGGAATGGATGAAAACTGCAACAGGGGAGAATTAGGGTAGACATTAGGAAGGAGTTCTTTAGTGTGAAGGTGGTGAGACTCTGGCCCAGGTTGCCCAGGGAAGCTGTGGCTGCCCCATCCCTGGCAGTGTTGAAGGGCATGTTGGATGGGGCTTGGAGCAACCTGGGCTGGTGGGAGGTGTCCCTGCCTATGCAGGGGGTTGGAATTAGATGATCTTGAAGGTCTCTTCCAACCCAAACCACTCCATGATTCTATGAAAAGTAGCAGCTGAATTTCCCCTCTACTCTGACAAAGACTCGTTGCTGTTGCTGCAAACTTCACTTTGAGCTGTCCTGACCCTCTGCTGAGTGGAAAAAAGTAGTTTTCCTCTTCTCTAAGGAAGCCACTGTCTTGTAATTCTTTCACCTCTCTCTGTGCCATCATACCCTTAGGCTTGGACAGTCCTGAAACATGATGCAGCAATCTGATGGTATTGATTCCAAACACCAGGCTTCCTTTCTCTATGGCATTGCTTACATTTCCGTTCTAAAACAGGATGGATAATTGGAAAAATGAGCTGACCTGGGTAACTGCTCGTGTCTCAGAACTCTTGTCTCGTGCATCTGGGAAGAGCTTAAGTGGTTGTTTTAATAATAGCCATTATATTCTTGTATCACCACTACAAACTGCAGAGTCTAGAGTCTCTCAGACGACCTTTATTTGTTTTGGTTGGCTTGGTGGACAAAGGCTGAGCTCTTGTTACACAGACAAAATTCAAAATAACAGTGTGGGTACTGACCAGAAGCAGCTTTCAAGACAATAAACCAAAGGAGGGTGCTGTCCTCAGCCTTACTGTGGAGCACAGCATGGTGATGCCAGACCTGAGGTTTCTCTTGAGTCTCAATCTGTTTTAGTAACTCACATGGTCAGAGAGTAACTCAGACTTCAGCTCTGCTGACAGGTTTTGAGAAGTCCAGGCTTGTGGAGTAAATGATGTGGTCTAGAGAAGTGGGACCTGATTTTTTTCTTAGATGAGAACTGATTTGGAAACTTGGGTGTGAGCCTTGTTCCAGGGACAGACACCCACCCCTGACAGACACATCCACCCAACCTGCAGCTCCCTCTGTAGTCCCTGGGGATCTGCTCTGGGTGATTTGTCTCAGCCTGCATTAGTTTGGGTGATGTGCACCTAATGCCTTCCTCCTGGGACAGGATAGCCCAGGTTCATCACTGGCAGCAGGAAGGACGCCTGAAGTTCACAGGACTGATCCTGTGAGCTGCTCAGTGACTGATCAGTGTCTTTATTTGTTGTTTTTTCCCTCCTCCTTCCCCCAACTCTTTAGCAAATGTCAACAGTGTTTCTGGGACGCAGATCAAGGACCAAGAGTGATTTGAGTATGAAGATGTATGAGGAGGAGATCCAGGTATGTGGGCCTGAGCTGGAAATACCAGCAAGTCTCTGTGGAGGGCACAATAACTGCCTAGAACAACAAACCATCCTCTGAAAGACTCAAAGCTGCCTTCCTCCAAGACCCAGGCAGCTATCAGCTCTGTGAGGAGGGTAGGCAGCAGATGAAGTGTGGATGAGATGGAGCTGTCCTTGCTCTTCTGAAGCCACAGGAGCCTCCTGGGTGGGTGCAGGTGCCTGGCTGTGCAGGTGTGTGTCAGCTGAGTCACACTCAGGGTGTTTGTGGGGCTGAGCTCACTTGGTCTCACCAGGTGTTTTGCTGGGCTCTGAGCACGTGCCTGGTGCATTCCAGAGCACTGATTCCTTAAGCCAGTGGAATGTGGTTGTGTTTGAGTTTGGGTGTGTCTGTGTGACACAGGAACCAAGTGTTCTTCCAGGCTGAGTACTCCTTGGTGTGAGCAGGGCTGCCTGGCTTTCCCTCACATGGGAAACATTTCTTCAGCTGATTTCCTGGAAAATTCCTGCTAGTGCCCTGCATGCTCAGGAGCTTAATGCCATGGACTTGGTCACTGCAGTGCCTGACAGACCTTCACCATGAAGGTCATGGGCTAACATAGTGGTTAGTACTGCAAGAATTAATCTTGTAACTCTTGAATCTCTCCTTTTTCCCTTGGTCAGCTTAGTATGGGGATGAACCCTCAGTCCCCCTAACAAAAATAATCTTGTTACTTTCCACGGAGCTGGGTGGGAACCTGCAGAGAGGCTCCTCCTCTGTTCTGCTTGGTCTCTGATTCAGGGATGTAACATGTTGTGGGTGCTGCCCAGGATTGGGAGCAACACTGCAACTCCCAAAGTTGATGGGGACATCAGCACTAGAGTCCTAGACATTCAGGAGGGACATCCTTGCCCAGGTTGGTCCAGTTCAGCCAACTGGGGCTGAGCCACAGCTGCTACTTCTTGCTTGGACCACCAGTGGCAAGTTCTCCATGCATCCATCACTGCAGTGCTGCATCCAGCCAGGTTGTTCCAGGAGGTTAGGAGCCATCCAGGGCTTGGGAAAGAGCCTCTCTGTCCCTGAGCAGATGTGCTCCCTTCCCAGGGCAGAGCAGCCCAAGGGTCCTGCTGGGGTCTGCCGTGGGGCACGGCCTGATCCTGATTTGTTTGATCTCCCCTTGTAGGAATGGTATGAAGAGCATTCCAGAAAAGAGGAATCCCAGCCACCACTGCAAGAGCCTGCAGCTGCTTCCAACAGCTCTCTGAAGCCCCTGAGCCTCCGACAGCGCTCCCAGACTGTCATTTAGGCCCAGCTAACACAGCCAAACCTTCTATGCAATAACCTAGAGTATAACTTCACAGCTGCACCTCGGGGTGGCGTGGCTTGATCAGTGCCCTGTTCAGCTTTAGGGTTTCAATCTTCTCCCCCAGGCAGTGAATTGCTGACAAACCAGAGGCCCAGGGGACTGGGTAGGGCTGCTACGCACAGGCTGAGCATGATGCCCGTGCTCAGCACAGAGACCTTCCTGGGAACCCCATTCCCAGCTCTTTGTCTCACCACTAACAGACCTTGGGGAAAGGGAGATGTCATCCATGAGCAGCAGGAAATGTGCTGAAGCCACCTGCTTGCTATTAAAACTTTTCCCCTTTTTGAAGATCTCTTTTGCTTAAAGGGTACCATTCCCCTAGGAAGAAGAGATCAGGGAGTGAGTTTTTGTTTCTTCCCCACCTCCCTTATGCAAAGAAGGGGAAATTTCAGCACTTTTGGAAGAGCAGTCTGCCTTTCCCCTCCTTTTTGGCACACCTAGATGCACTCCCTGTAGTAGACCCAGCTCTAATTATGGACTTTAGCTGTTTCTGAGCAGTTCTGTGGCAGCTGGAGACAGAACTAAGGGCCAGCATCTCCTCATCATTAGATCATAGGTGGGACAGGAGTCTGAGGAGATGATCTGTGTCTCTGCTGTCCAACGTTGGGACTGGGATTGTCTCTGTAAACTCCAAAGCTCCTGCCCCCCTTCAGTGAGAGGGAGACTCTGCAGGGTGACAGTGGCTGTTGACCTCTGCCACCTGCTCTGAAAATGTCAATTCTCTGGCTGGTCCTTACCTCAGATAGAGGACTAGGAAGAAGAAATAGAAGGTTTTGCAGCTCCAAGTATCACTTATTTCTGCCTGGCTCTGTGGAGAGCTTATGGGTATCAAACAGTGCTGCTGTTAGTCCTGAACCAGGGCAGTTTGTTCAGGCAGGTGAGTGAGTCCCAGTGCCCAGTGTGGCTCTCCCTTGCTCTCACCTGTGCAGGTATGTTCCTCAGGCTGGCAAATGCTGAGTCAGATCTTAAGAGGATCCACTGAAGAGCTTTACTGTTCCCCTGAACTTTGGATGCAGGAGGGATGGTGGAAGGTGATGATTCTTCTCACCCATCCACTTTTCTGCAGCTGCCAGGGAGGCTGCTAGACCTGGTAGCTGAGGGATGGAAAAGAAGGGGAAAAGGGATCCCTTCCCAGCTCTGCCATGTTTATTCTCTCATCAGGGTAGGTTGTGTCATTGCATGTTTCATTGCCCACAACGTGATGAGAACCTGTCTCTGTAAGTCCCCTTTTTTACCCTCCTGTCAGCACAGAAGGTGCTGAGGGCTAGAAGTACCAGCCAGCTGGGAGGTTCCCCTCACCTCTTGCTGTTGGATCTTTTCTCAGGTTCAGACTAAGAGCAGAGCTTGCTGGAGAGGCCTTCTCCTTTCTCCAGCTAGGTCAGGCAGTGGGAGATCTGTGTGCCCATCCCCTCTGTCCCACGTACCTGGTTTCGCCTTGGTAGCCTCACTATGTGACACAAGGACAGTAGGAAAGGACTGATCCTACCTGGGGCAGCTCAGGGGCATTTCCTGGGTGGATGAGACTTTCAGAAGTAGGCAAGACAGAGCTGCTGCTGAAAATCTCTCCTTGGAGAGCCTGCTGGGATGGAAAGAGAGGGTGAGCAGCTTTGGGAGCCGCAAACACACCAGCCTCTGCTCCTGCCAAGTTCCCTGGCTGCCTCAGGGCAATTCTTTGTTTCCTTTCAGGGTACTGCAGGTGTGAAACTCCTTCTGAGCTCTACCAGAGAAGGACCCTTAAAGGGCTGTTTTCCAAACCATGAATTCGACCACAAATTAATGAGCAGTGTGGTTGTTGCTCCTGCAGTGGCTCTGCATGGAGCTGCAGCCTGGGAGACTCATCCAGATTAGTCCTGGGGCTGCAAGAGATGATGTTTATTCGGTTTTAAGTTGTGGGCAGGATGAATGAGCATTTTTAAGGTTAGAGGGGAAAAAAATGTGGCTGTGTTTAAACTCCACCTTCCCCCACAGCCTGTTGCTCCTTGCAGGGCTGTCAGTGACTTTTTTGGGGTGTTTTCTAGGTGTGAAAGGAGCTGCAGCTTTAAGCTGCACCAAGGCGGGCACCAACCTGCTTAACATGCAATAAGGGGGCCCTCCTGGGATGCTTGGGCTGGGGTTTCAGGGCTCAGGTGCTGCTTCCATGGCTCCTGAGGTGTTGATCTGCCCTCATGTTCACACTGTCTTACTTATTTTTGTAAACCAAGGAAGGTTGCAGAAGTTTACTTCTTCCATATGACTTTGGAAGGAAACAAAGTTTGGAGTACGGGGCATCCCCTTGTATTTATCCTCCTCCTCCTCCCCCCCACCTGACACACAGACTAAGAAGAGAGACAATCATTTTGTAGGGAGCAAGGGAGGAAGCACTGCAGGATTTTGTATGCTGGCATTTTGCTTCTCAAACGATTTTATGGACAAGTCTGTAAAACGTTCTCTAGGTTGTTTGTTCTGTTTGTGTTGGTTTGTTGGTTGTTTGTTTGGGTTTTTTTTCAAGCACACTAATAAAAAGCATCCTGGGCTTTGTAAAGGCAGCAGCTTCCTTTCCTGCTTCCAGTGTTATTCCAGATGCAGGGCTTGGCCACAGCTGAAGCATTTCCACAGGGTTTGTAGAGAAGCAGTGCCCACCTCCTCCCCCTTCACATTTTCCAGTGTGCCCTGCTCAGCTGCTCAGAATTCTTGTTCTGGACATTGCAAAACCCCAGTTTCCCATCTGCCCTCCCCCCTGCCACATTTTCCCTACATGTTAAGTTAATGTTTTTAACTTTCTGGGTTTTTTCAAGCTACCCAATGCACCGTTGGAGGTTAGAAGGAAGTTATTTTTGACCCTGTAGCAGCTCTGAGTGGGTACGTTGGCTGTGGTTTTGATTGCTTTAACCCTGCTGGGTGTAAGGAAGTGTCTTGCCTCCCCAGATAACTCTGGCAGCAGACTCAGGGCAGAGCCAATAGCTGCAGGCACAAGGATCTATAGCCTCTATCTGGTTAGAAAAAGGAGAAATTCTCTGAGCCCAGGAAACTGTTGGTGCCCCAAGAAAGGAGCAGGAACCAGGTCAGGCCGTTGTGCTTCTTGCGAAACAGCCCCTTGCTCAGCAGAAAGGTGTTTGTCCATCCCTAACAGCTGTTTGCTCTCCAGCCTGTTCCCTGCAGGCTCTTCCCCTGGAGCACCAGCTCACCCTCTCCCCTTCCCCTGGGACCCAGGGGTTGCCCCACCGTGTCCCCAGGGAGCTGAGTCATGCCTGTGCTGGACCCAGCCCTGACGCTGCAGTTCCCAAGCAGAAGGGCTG
>NW_009952169.1:78813-82572 GCF_000747805.2 Chaetura pelagica
CTGCTGGGAAACCAGCTGCTGGGGAACCATGGGGAAACCACTTCCCCCAGCCCCTGGGGTCAACACCCAGGGGGTCAGGCCCCTCTGCTGGCTCAGCACAGAAGCCCAGGGTGTTCCCTTTCCTCCTCCAAGCAAGCCCAGAGACACCTTGCTGGGGCCAAAGGAGGAGAACAAACCCTTGCAGCAAACACAAGTCAAGGTGGGGTTTAATTTTATTTTTTTTTTAACATTGCCTAAACCTAATCTCCTTGCCAGAGGTTCACATTGTGTGGGAAACCTCCTGGTCCTTTCCTACAGCTCTGTACCCCCGAGGAGGAGAAAAGGAGGCTCTGAAACCCACGTGGAAAAACACTTAAAAAAAAACAACAACAGGGGAAATGCACTTCCCTTGGTTTGTTGGGGTTTGTTTTCTTTTCCTCCAGCTTTGCTTGGGTTAAATCCAAGCACTGCCCTGGAGCTTTGTCTCACCTTAACCCCATCTGGCTTCGTCTGGGCTGCTGTTTCAAACCCACAGGGTGAACAGTTTGTGTCCTCTGCACTGAGAAATTCGTGCTCAGCCCATCACAGAGTTACCCCCTGTACCGTGACCACTTCAGCCCTGTCCTGGAGCAGCTGGGATGGAGACAGGGAGGGGAAAGTGAAGTGGTTGAAGAGGTAAAAAAACCTCTCCTGTTGTGACCTTGGGCTAGAGCTGCCCTCCCCTCTGCCCCAGCCACCAGGACAGGAGGAAGCTTGAGGTCTTAACCTCCCCCCTGCTCAGTGAGTTAAACAGGATTAACCAGAACAGGGAGAGGAGGCAGCTAATGACTAACAGCTCCTTGTCCTTTCCCAAAGCACAACCAACCACCAAGGCCAAGGGCTGGGCTGGCACGTGATGCCTCCAGCATGTGGTGGCAGCAGCAGGGTTGGGGTCAAGGTGCCCTTGTCCCCCTGGCAGGGACAGGGAGAGGGGACTGAAGCCCTGATCCAGCAGGGAGGCAGAGGAACAGCCAGGGCTGGACGTGCATCTCCTGAGGCAGTGGGGCTGGTCAGATGGCAGAGAGATGGATCACCCTGAACTCGGTGAGCAGGGCCAGGCAGAGGAAGGCCAGGTAGTAGAGGATGAGGCCCCTGTCCTGGAGCAGCTGGGATGGAGACAGGGAGGGGAAAGTGAAGTGGTTGAAGAGGTAAAAAAACCTCTCCTGTTGTGACCTTGGGCTAGAGCTGCCCTCCCCTCTGCCCCAGCCACCAGGACAGGAGGAAGCTTGAGGTCTTAACCTCCCCCCTGCTCAGTGAGTTAAACAGGATTAACCAGAACAGGGAGAGGAGGCAGCTAATGACTAACAGCTCCTTGTCCTTTCCCAAAGCACAACCAACCACCCAGGCCAAGGGCTGGGCTGGCACGTGATGCCTCCAGCATGTGGTGGCAGCAGCAGGGTTGGGGTCAAGGTGCCCTTGTCCCCCTGGCAGGGACAGGGAGAGGGGACTGAAGCCCTGATCCAGCAGGGAGGCAGAGGAACAGCCAGGGCTGGACGTGCATCTCCTGAGGCAGTGGGGCTGGTCAGATGGCAGAGAGATGGATCACCCTGAACTCGGTGAGCAGGGCCAGGCAGAGGAAGGCCAGGTAGTAGAGGATGAGGCAGATGCCATAGGCTTTGCCCAGCTGGAAGCACTGAGCTGGCACCGACACCAAGGAGAAGACCAAGCTCAGCCCCAGGGCTCCAGCCAGGATCCAGACCAGGAGGTTGTCAGGGTCAGGCTCCAGCTGCCAGAGAGATGTGGAGTGATGTGGAGTGACACTGGGGTCCTGCTGCCAGCCTGACCCGTGCCACCCTGTCCTTACCTTCACCACCAGCTGGCTGCTGGTCATCTGCAGCAGGCAGCCGAGTCCCACGCCCACCAGGATGTCTGGGACACGTTCAGGATGGAGACACAGCACAGGGGACCTCAGGGGAGCAACTGAGCCAGCCATGGCCCTCCTGCCCCCAGGAGGGGACAGCACCAGCCCTCTTCCTCCTCCCTGCACGCCATGGCTCGTTGGCTTGGTCAAAGCATGGCCTGTTTGTGGTGAACACAGCCTGGAGAACCCAAGGAGCAGGGTTTGGGGACCACCTAAAGCCTGCTGCTGAGGGGCACAGCCTCTTTTTCCCTCCCTTCCCTTTGGTAGATCCCAAATCCACCAGGCTCTGGCCCAAACCCCAACCCTGCTGGGGCTGGGCCAGCAGTGGGGACAGGGGGATCCAGGGTGCTGGCTCCATCCCTGCAGCTCCCCAGTGCCACCCCAGTCCCTCCACACGCTGTGTGGGCACCAGGGATGTCACCAACCTCCCAGGGACTCTGGACCCCAACCAGCTCCTTCCCAGCGGCCCCCCAGGAGTGGGGCCTTTTCCCTGGGCTGCAGGCAGGGAAAGTGAGGCAGCCCCTGCCCCAAGTCAAAAGGATACTGAAGATGATGCCCCCGAAGCAGGCAGAGAAGGCCATGCGGGGGTAGCCCTGCCGTGCCATGGTGAGGTCGGAGAAAGTGTCTGCAGGGGGAAAAGGGGAGACCTTGGAGGGTGCCAGGTGTGGTGGCCCTGGCGTGGCCCCGGGGCACAGCAGAGCCCTCACCACCGATGCTGTTGCCCCAGGCCAGCAGTGTCAAGCCCAGCACAGTGTTGCTCAGCTGGAAGATGACCCCCAGGGTCCGGAGGATGTTCACCAGCTCGGTGGCCGCGGCGTTGATCCACATGGCGCTGGCTAAAAACCCCAGGAAGGCAAACACCTGCCAGGGAGAGGGACAAGTTGGTCCCTGGGTGCATCCCTGAACACCTCCAGCCAGCCATGTCCCTCCTGGGGATGCTGGGAGGCTGGGAAGGAGTTCCTGCTCTGCCCCCAGGATCCTCAGCCTGGTCCAAGGCTAGTCCCAGGTGGGTGTTCAGGGCTGGGGGACACCTTACACAGTGGTACTTGGGTGGCTCCTCATTGCTTGTGGTGAGGAAGATGATGATGGCCAGGACAGAGCCAACCAGTGTGACCAGTGCCCAGACTGGGAAGATGCCCTGGATCTGGTACAGCCCGTCTGCACGTGGTGGAGAAAGGGAACATCAGAGCAGGCACCAGGTGGGCTGGGGATCTGACCAGGTATGAGGTAAAGCCCCTAACAACCACCTCTCCCTTAAGCCCTCCTGGCACTGCTCCCCCCGGTGCCTCAGTTTCCCCAGATAGCCTGGGCTTGTCCCATTTTTTTCCCCCAAAACCTGGATGCTGGGGATCCCAAAGCCCCAGCCCTGGGGGAAGGATGGAGCCATCCAGCTGCAAGCCCACCCCCCCAGCTTGGCTCTTGGCTGGCCTGTCCTGCCCCCCCCAGGATGGGGTGACAGCTCCGAAAGGCTCCTCTGATCCCCATCTTGGTCCCCTCCTGGGTGTCCAAGGCTCTTACAGGTGCCCGACTTCAGGGTGAGGACACAGAGCAAGGGGCTGGTGAGGATGTGCAGGCAGTTGAGGGGTCTCCTCCAGTTCAGGTCATCCTTGTCAGGGTCCACGACAGGAACAGTGAGCAGCAGCACCAGCTCCACCGGCACCTGGGGGGAGCAGCTGTGAGCAGGGACCCCCCCCAAGATGAGACACCCCAGGAGCTGCCCCATGTCCTGTCCCCCCATCCCACCTTCCCGTGTCCCTGTTGCAAAGCCCAGCCCCAGGGAGGGGGATGCCTGGTTTGGGGGAGCAGCTCGTGTTTCCCCCCCCCTCCACGACTCACCTTGAAGACCTTGAAGAGCCGCCAGTACCAAGGAGTCCTCCTCC
>NW_009952169.1:82678-83044 GCF_000747805.2 Chaetura pelagica
TGCTGCGAGGGGTCTTGGGGGCTGAGCAGGGTTGGGGGGGAGGGCTCTGAGGTCCCCCCTCCCCACTGGTCCTTCCAACGTGGGGCTGTGGGCACCTGCACCTCCCCAGGGAGCTCCCCCTGCCCCCAGGGCAGCACCCAAGCCACGGCCACCCCATGGGCTCAGCCACACCTGGGACCCCCGAGGAGACAGCAGAGCCACCCCTGAGCCCCCTCCCCAAATGAATGACACACCATAGTCCCCACTGTTTGTGCCCGACGACTCCTGCTCCGCAGCATCCGTTGGCATCTCTGGGGAGGAAGAGGAGAGGAAGGGGGTGGTGGAGGGAGACCCCGGGATCCTGGGGGTCCCAGGAACACAGCCAGG
>NW_009952170.1:0-1085 GCF_000747805.2 Chaetura pelagica
ATTATCCTACAAGTTTCCCGCCCCTGTTTACCCCTTCCATCCCAGCAGGTCACTTTTAACCTTTTAAGGTAAAACCTTGACCTTCCTTGCCCCCTGGGCTGCCTCCCCAGTTAACAAACCCCCTGGTGTCACCTGCCCCCAGCAGCAGGACAGAAGGGGCTTCGTTGGCTCTGACCTTGGGCCATCAATACTGCTCCGTGTTGGGATCCCCAGGTGGATCCCAATTCACTCCCTCAGTCTCCTGACCACAAACCCCTCCTGGTGTCCTTAGGACGTGCAGAGATCTCCCTTACCTCAAACAAACGACAGGTTTCTAACACTGGGATACGAACCAAACCTGCCACTGTCTCTAACAGCCCCAGCCCTGCTCTGCCCATGGGCCCTCCAGGCTCGGTAAGGCTTTGCCAGTGATGGCTGGGGTGTCATTCGGCCTCTGGTGACAACCTTGTGCTTTTCCCTCGTGAGCTCTAGTGGTGTTTATCCCATTTCTAACCGGCGCTTGGCCATTATTTCTGTATTTTTGGTGATTATAACCCTAGCTGGAGCCAGCTTGGAGCCAGACTTTCCGATTTCCCCTGCCTGTCAGGGTGAGTTTCACATTCCTCTCAGCTCTGTTCTTTTTCTGGCTGGAGGGGACAACTTTCAGAAGCAGGTGACATTGGCCCGGGACCGATTATATCACAAATACTACAGAATAGTGCAGCGGGTGTTGTTTATTTGTTTTGCTTTTGTTTTGCTTTCCCCTCCCCTTTCAGAACCGAAGCCACAGGTGAGATCTCTGATCTCCCCTGCTTTTTCTGCCATAAATGAAACTTAGAAATGTATAATCTACCAAGTGCCTCGCAGTGTCTGTGCTGGGGGTTTGGCTGTGGCCAAACCGGGGGGTTTGTTCCCCAGCAGCTCTTTGCTGCCCCCGGGCTCTCTGCTGCCCCCTGCCGGCCGGGGGCGGCCACTGCAGCACAACAGCTTCTTTCTTTAGTTTGCTCATTAAAAGACACTGTGTACACAGCTGGTTTGTTCCACGTTTACATTCTTCATCATTCTGGTGCATCAGAGATGAAGTATAGAGAGTTTTTGGAAGAACG
>NW_009952171.1:0-616 GCF_000747805.2 Chaetura pelagica
GCCTCCCTATCCTCCTGCAGATCAACACTCCCACCTAACTTGGTAGCATAGAATGGATCTGTGAACCTGGACTTCACAAAAAGCAGCTTCTGATTCAGTAGAAAATGAAAGACAGTTTTAAAATAAACAAAAAAAATAAAGAAGTTCAAAAGCTAAAGAAGGTTCAGGATACTTGCATGCTGATTTTAGAGAGCAGCAGAAGCAGAAGCAGCAGAAGCATTGATCCTGGTAAGGACTATACTATCTCATGCCATTCTGACACTCATTCTTCAGACACTTCCCTGATGTGACTGTTCATAAGACGTTTGGACTCTGCTTCCTTGCCAAGTTACTGCTGTAACTCCAGGGTTGTTGTGGGTTTTTTTCTAGTTTAAGAGAAAAAGCTGCTCCCTGGAGTAGCCTTTGTTCTGGATAAACTGTTAAATTAATGTAGTCTTTTTCTCTGTAGAAAGTTATTTAGAAGAAGCCCCTGCCTGAGTACTCACACACTGTTCAAGAGACACACAGCTTCAGCAAATCCAGCTGCTTGTGCAAAATGACTGACTGAGCAAGTCATTCTACTTAAAACTTAGTGATTTGTAGATGTTTCTTTAGTTTTCGATACAAGCTGTCACGG
>NW_009952172.1:0-942 GCF_000747805.2 Chaetura pelagica
GGGGTGTCCCCTCTCCCTGGTTTTGGGGGGTGTCCCCTCGGTTTTGGGATCCCCCCCTCTTTAGAGTCACCCCCTCTAGGCTCTAGGGTGTCCCCCCTCTGGTTTTGGGGTGTCCCCCCTAGTTTGGGGGGTCTCCCCTCAATTTTGGGGTCCTCCCTTTTTAGAGTCAACCCCCTGGTTCTAGGGTGTCCCCCCTCTGGTTTTGGGGGGGTCTCCCCTCAGTTTTGGGGTCTCCCCTCTTTAGGGTCACCCCCTCCCAGGTTCTAGGGTGTCCCCTCCCTCGTTTTGGGGTGTTCCCCCGGTTTTGGGGTTCCCCCAGTCCTTAGAGTCACCCCCCCAGGTTCTAGGGTGTCCCCCCTCTGGTTTTGGGGTGTCCCCCCGGTTTTGGGGGGCCCTCCCCTCATCTTTAGGGTCCCCCCATCTTTAGAGTCACCCCCAGTTTTGAGGTCACCCCAACTTTAGGGTCGGAGATTCCTCGTCTTTTGGGGGTTCCCACTGGGTTTTTTTAGGGTCCCCCCCCACTTTTGGGGTTCCCCAGCTTTGGGTCCTTCTGTTTTTAGGGTCCCCCATGACCTCAGGGTTCCCCCATTTTTGGGGTCCCCCCATTTTTTGTGCCCCTCAACTTTGGGTTCCCCGTTCTTGTCACCCACAGGCTCGTGTCCCCCCCGAGTTTTGGGGTGTCCCCCCTGTTTTTAGGGTTCCCCTGTTTTTAGGGTTCCCCCATGACTTCCAGGTCCCCCCAACTTTAAGTTCCCCCAAATTTGAGTCCCTATCTTTGAGTTCCCATGTGTTTATGTTCCCCCTCCCTGTCACCCACAGGCTCGTGTGTCGCCCCCGAGTTTTGGGGTGTCCCCCCGAGTTTTGGGGGGTTGTCCCCCGGGCTTTGGGGGGGTGGGAGGAGGAGGAGGATGGCAGAGGAGAAGAAGCTGCAGCTGAGCCAGA
>NW_009952173.1:0-266 GCF_000747805.2 Chaetura pelagica
CCTCTTCCACCACCTCTTCCTCTTCCACCACTTCCTCTTCCACCTCCTCCTCCTCCTCTGGGAGCTCAGACCCCACCCCAGCACCCCCCCCATCCTTCCCAGCACCCTCACACATCAAAACATCCCTCAAAACGAAGGCCACAACCTCGCAAACCTTCCCAAACCCAACGTCCCCCCTTCCACCATCCCGACGACCATCCCAAGGGATGAGAAGCTGGAAAGTTCCACCTCTGGTTCCTCCTCCTTCCAACCCCCCAGCTCGGAAG
>NW_009952173.1:333-734 GCF_000747805.2 Chaetura pelagica
CCGCGGGGCAGCAGCGGGCGAATCGCGCCGCCGTCTTGGCCGTCACGTTGGCAGCCACGTTGTGGTTGAGCTCAAAAGGGTCTTGGAGGTTGAAAGGTCCCAGTTTGAAACCTTCTCCCAAACTGGGAAGGGTGGGATGATCCAAAGGGAGAGCTCGACCCTCCCGGAGGGAAACGACGCGGCCCGAGAAGTCGAAATCGGAGAAGAAGCAGAAGAATTCGGCCAAGAGCGAAGCTGGGGGAGAGAAAAAGAGGTGCTGGGGATACTGGGAACCAACTGGGAACGGTCTTCTCCGCCCAGTTGGGTCCCATCCAGGACTCACAAGGGCTCTGGGTGTTGGTGCTGGGCTGCAGAGCTGCTGGGTCCCTGGGGAAGGAGCAACCCCAACCGGCCACCACGAC
>NW_009952173.1:828-3482 GCF_000747805.2 Chaetura pelagica
TCCCCGTCTTATGAATGGCCCCCCCCCCCCAGGAGGCCAAGGACCTTCTGGGCCACCAAGACCACGAGGTCCTTGTCCCAAACAGGTCCCCCCCAACCCTGTCCTGCTCCATGGGTGGAAAACATCACCCTTGGTGACCCTCAGGAGCTTCAACCCTCTCCAGGTCCCCCTGGGTGACACCACAACCTTCTGGGCTGTCCCCAAAACCCTCTGGGGTGTCCCCACGACCCTCTGGGGTGTCCCCATGACCCTCTGGGGTGTCCCCAAAACCCTCTGGGGTGCCCCAAAACCCTCTGCGGGGTCCCCACGACCCTCTGGGGCGCGGTGTCCCCATGACCCTCTGGGGTGCCCCTATGACCCTCTGGGGTGTCCCCATGACCCTCTGGGGTGCCCCACAACCCTCTGGGGTGTCCCCATGACCCTCTGGGGTGTCCCCAACCCCTCCTGGCTCCACGTCCCCAAACTGAGGGGACATCAACCCTTCATCCAACTCAAGGATGAAGATGTTGGAGCCACCACCAACCCTTGCGGGACATCCCACGGCCCTCTGGGGTGTCCCCATGACCCTCTGGGGTGCCCCACAACCCTCTGGGGTGTCCCCATGACCCTCTGGGGTGTCCCCACGACCTTCTGGGGTGTCCCCATGACCCTCTGGGGTGTCCCCACGACCTTCTGGGGTGTCCCCATGACCCTCTGGGGTGTCCCCACGACCTTCTGGGGTGTCCCCATGACCCTCTGGGGTGTCCCCACGACCTTCTGGGGTGTCCCCATGACCCTCTGGGGTGTCCCCACGACCTTCTGGGGTGTCCCCATGACCCTCTGGGGTGTCCCCACGACCTTCTGGGGTGTCCCCATGACCCTCTGGGGTGTCCCCACGACCTTCTGGGGTGTCCCCATGACCCTCTGGGGTGCCCCACAACCCTCTGGGGTGTCCCCAACCCCTCCTGGCTCCACGTCCCCAAGCTGAGGGGACATCAACCCTTCATCCAACTCAAGGATGAAGATGTTGGAGCCACCACCAACCCTTGGGGGACATCCCACGGCCCTCTGGGGTGTCCCCATGACCCTCTGGGGTGCCCCACAACCCTCTGGGGTGTCCCCATGACCCTCTGGGGTGCCCCTATGACCTTCTAGGGTGCCCCACAACCCTCTGGGGTGTCCCCAACCCCTCCTGGCTCCACGTCCCCAAGCTGAGGGGACATCAACCCTTCATCCAACTCAAGGATGAAGACGTTGGAGCCACCACCACCAAAACCCTTGGTCCCCAACTAGACCTGAAGAGCCCAAAGGGCCACCAAGAGGTGACCAAAGGGACGTGTGTCCTACCTGCCAGTTCCCTCAACTGGGTGACACTGGGGAGCACTGGGGGACTTCGGGTCTGGAGGAAGAAGATCCCCAAGAGGGTCAGGGCGTAGTTGGTGAGAACGGGACCACCCCCCGTCGGGTGTCCTAGAGGGGGGGACACAAGAAGTGTCAAGGAGAGGTGGGTGACAAGGTGACACCCCCCCAAAGTGGTGGCAACGTGTCCCCCCCCCTTGTTGTTGTCACCTGCCAGGCCTTGTCCCTTGGCCCAGAACCTGAGGGAATAAACCAGGGGTCGGACACGGGGGTCGGAGCAGGAGCAGAGATGGAGGAACTGGGTGTTGAGGAAGCCCAACCTGAAAGGACCAAGAGTGTCACCAAGCTCTGGTGGCCTTCGTGTCACCTCCCCCTGAGGACAAAGCCACCCCAACAAGTCACCTGTTGTCCACAGAGATGTCCCCAGCCAGCCCGGATTGCTTGTGGCAGAACTTGACGACGGGTCGACGGGCGGTGGGGACGGGTCGGACACGGAGGACCCCGGGGACACAGCGACGAAGGACAGAGGCCACCAAGGCCAGCAGGTCCTCACCTGGGGGAGGGGACATCGGGGGGGTGGCCACGGGGGAGGGAAAAACAAGGTTGGTGGCACCTGGGACAAGGTTGGTGGCATCAGGGGCAGATTTGGTGACACCTGGGGCAGAGTTGGTGGCATCAGGGGCAAGGTTGGTGACATCATGGGTAGAGTTGGTGGCACCAGGGTCAAGGTTGGTGACACCAGGGGCAGATTTGGTGACACCTGGGGCAGAGTTGGTGGCATCTGTGTCAAGGTTGGTGGCATCAGGGGCAGATTTGGTGACACCTGGGGCAGATTTGGTGGCATCAGGGGCAAGGTTGGTGACATCAGGGCCAAGGTTGGTGACATCATGGGTAGAGTTGGTGGCACCAGGGTCAAGGTTGGTGGCACCAGGGGCAGATTTGGTGACATCAGGGGTAGAGTTGGTGGCACCTGGGGCAGATTTGGTGGCACCAGGGTCAGATTTGGTGACATCAGGGCCAAGGTTGGTGTCACCAGAGCCAGACTTGATGCCACCAGGGCTGGATTTGGTGTCACCAAGGCTGGATCTGGTGTCACCAACACCAGACCTGGTGTCACCAGGGCCAGCCTCGCTGTCACTTGAGCTGGATTTGGTGCCACCAGGGCCACATTGGGGGTCCCCAAAGTCCAACTGGCTGTCACTTGAGCTGGATTCGGTGTCCCCAGGGCCAGCCCTGGTGTCCCCAAGGCCACACCCCTCCCATGTCACCCCCTTGGTGGCCTCCAGGTCCAGCAGAAGGTCCAGGTCACACCCATG
>NW_009952174.1:0-1613 GCF_000747805.2 Chaetura pelagica
GACCTTTTGCATTGCCTCCCTAAAGGACACTGTACATATATATACATATCCCTGATAGCCATTTGCATTTGTATTTCCCCTAAGCATCATCCCTCAGTTTCTCTTAACCCTTAATAAACCGATTAGTTTGTAGAGCAAACCTTGGTTTTAGAGGCAATTTCTGGGCGTGGTGGGGGTGCTTTCTAACTACCACCCTAAAACACGGCCCCGCAGTGGCTGTTCCTCCGTGAGAGGCAGTGCCACATGTGACCCTCGGGCTTGTTCACAAACCCCTACACATCAGGAGGGGAAGTTGGAAATGCACCTGACAGCTGGTAGCTCCCCAGTACCAGCTTGCTACACCAAGGCCCATTTATACCCTTCAGGTCTTCAAAGTCCCCTTTCTGGAGAAATCTGTACCAGGGATGCACAAAACAGCTGGGCCAGTTACTGTCCAATGGGTCTCCCAGCCATTCCCAGTCACACTCATTTCAGCCTCCAACACACTCAGTTCTTGAGACCCTCCAGTGACTCCAGGGATGGTAATGGAGTCTGCCCCTGTGTGACTGATGGTATCAAGGGGCACTGTGCACCAGTGCCCCCCTGGGCTCTAGAACCCTGTGGTTCTGTTGTGTCAGGCCCCCCAATCCACACTGCCCAGTCAACTTGGGTATCCCTCTCCTCCAGCTGTCTGGAGCCAGGGCCCCTCTAACGGTGAGCATGGCATCCACAAGTAACACAGGGCTTTGTGTGGCGTGCTGGACTCGTCTCTGGGTTAGAGACCCCTCTGCTTGGGCCAGCAGATACTTCCGGGGAGACCCGAGCAGCCATCATGCTGGGACTGTTCTCTCTAGTGGCACCACCTGCAGCTCCTGTGCTCTTGCACGCAGAACAGCAGCGGCTTTGCTATCCCACCTGCTCGTGTCCTCACCATGTTAAGCAGAGTGGACCACAGAGAACCTCGTGTCTGATTACTCATAACCTGAGCTGGTCTCCTTGGAGTGCCCCTGTTTCTAATGGCTGATACATGGTTCCATTCAGGAGAGGAATGGGTGGTTTTCTGCCTCCCCACTCTGGAGACCCTATGACCCAGCTTCTCACTGAGGTTTTTAAAACAGTCCTCAACTGTTTTTTCCACAGCTGAGACACAGGCATTTAGGGGTTAGAGATACTGTCTGCATATTACCTTACCTGGTTAGCAAACTCATCAACAATTGGTGCTGTTTCACCATTTCCCTCAAAGACCCTTCCTCCCAAAATGGTGGGATACACAGGAGGAGCACTCAGTGAGAGCCTCTTTAGCATGGGCTGACTGCATGGCAGCTCCTCAGGGCTTTCAGGTGTGTCCCCATTACCATAGATGACCTCCTGGACTGCCAGCTCTCTCAGGTAGGTAATACCTCTTTCTGTGGTGTCCACCTCCTGGGGTGGCATTCAGTGTCCTCCCTGTGGGGATACTGGCTTTTGACAGCCATTAAGAGGCGGTGCCAGGGACTGTAAGGACCAATTTTCCTCCCAGTCACCTTATCCATGCCTGCATCTCTGGCTAAGGATCCCAACTGCAGAGCCTCCCTGCCCTCCAGATCTACCCCAGCAGCTCCCAGGCCATCACACCCCAACAGCCACCAAATCAG
>NW_009952174.1:1802-2346 GCF_000747805.2 Chaetura pelagica
CCGCGGGCCCCAGAGCAGCGCCGGGGGCGGCAGCAGTGGCAGGGGCCGTGGGGGCAGCAGCAGCAGGGGCAGCAGGAGGGGCCCTGGGGGCGCGGGCAGCCGCAGTTTTCCTGCACCCCTTCCCAACCAGGAGCCACCCGTGGCACCCAGCAGGGCACAGCCAGCATGCAAGCAGAAGGGAACAGCCATGCCTGGGACCCCAGGCTTGGGCACAGTGACCTGGCCAGAGAAAGGAGCAGAATCATTTTTCATAACACCAAAAATCAGTTCATGTCAAGGGGGGGTTGGAATTTGGTGACCTTTAAGGTCCCTTCCAACCTTAATGATTCTCTGATTCTTTGGACTCAGTAAAAAACCCCTGTACAGCCTGCTCTAGGTGAACCTGCTCTGGCAGGTTGGGTTGGACTAGATGATCTCTAGATGATCTTCCAACTCTGACAATTCTGTGTTTCTGTGATCTCTGTGCCCTTCCATACATTGACCCCATGTCTGCTCACACTTTCTTCCCTGGCCCTTGCTTTGACTTCCTTTGTACCTTCATTTG
>NW_009952174.1:5718-6541 GCF_000747805.2 Chaetura pelagica
AGCCCCATAGATCCACCCTGGTCCCCCAACCACATATGTCCCCATTTACTCCCATTGACTCCTATTGATCTCACTGATCCCCATTGACCTCATTAATCCCCATTGATTCCCATTGATCTCCATTGATTCCCATTGATACCACAGCCGCCCATTGATCCCGTAACCTCACCACTGATCCCATTGACACCCATTGATCCCACTGAATCCACTGACCCCCATTGATCCCCATTGACCCCATCAATCTCACTGACCCCTATTGATTCCCACTGACCCCCATTGATCACTATTGATTCCCACTGATCCCCATTGATGCCATAGCCCCTCACTGATCCCACTGACCCCCATTGATCCCATTAACCCCATTGATCCCCACTGATCCCCATTGATGCCATAGCCCCCCATTGATTCCCATAACCTCCCCACTGACCTTATTGACCCCCAGTGATTCTCACTGATCCCCATTGATGCCATAGCCCCTCATTGATCCCCATAACCTCCCCATTGATCCCACTGACCCCCATTGATCCCCACTGATGCAACAGCCCCCCATTGATCCCCATAACCTCCACACTGATCCCCATTGAACCCCACAGCCCCCCAGCTAAATAGCCCCCAATGGACCCCTCAGATCCCCCATTGACCCTCTAGCCCCCCAGCCGCCCTGGCCCCCATGCACAGGGAGGGGGCAGTTGGGGCTGCAGCGGCGCTGGCAGCGGCAGGTGGGGCTGGCCCCAACTGGGAGGGCCTGGGGAAGCCTCAGCCCAACTGGACCCCTCTAGACAGAGCCTATGAGAGAAGCTATAGGGTGGATATTGGTTCTATG
>NW_009952176.1:0-502 GCF_000747805.2 Chaetura pelagica
GTCCATTACTGTACAGAAATTCATCCACAAATTATCAAGTGGCTTCGCAGACTTTTTGTTCCAAGTGAAGGTAGAGAAAAGACAGGGTGAATCTTCTCTGGGCCCTGCAGGCACGAGGAGTCCCCCCTGTGCTGCTGCTTCCCCTGCACAGCCCCTTGGCTGGGGCTGAGGGACAGAATCCGACTGCCAGGAGCAGCAGGGCCAGCACTGACCCCAGGCTGCACTCGGGAAGGCCTGTCCCAAGAGCACCCACAGCCCGATCCCTGACCCCTCTTAAATATCTAAAATATTAAAGACATTTCCACTGGGGTTTCTGTGGCAAGTCAGCTGTAATCTGCTCTCCAAAAAATCCCCAAAATGGGACCTCAGAACTTTAAATGGTATTTAAATAACATGTATTTGTTTAAAAGCCAAAACTCAGCCCCCAAAATGCCAGAAGATTTTCCCAAATCCGGTCCCAACCCCCTTTACAAAAAAGCTATTTTAACCAAACAATGGGCTT
>NW_009952177.1:0-217 GCF_000747805.2 Chaetura pelagica
GAGCCCCTTTATCTTCTAGTACCCTGTCCCAAAGGATTTCCCTTAACAGTTGATTGAGGAGGCCAAAGTTTGCCCTGTGGAAGTCCAGGGTTCTGGTCCTGCTGGGTATTCTGTTCCTTCAACACAGGATCCTGAACTCCACCATCTCATGATCACTGCAGCCAAGGCTGCCATTGACCACCACTGCTTCAACAAGGCCCTCCTTGTTGGTGAGTAC
>NW_009952177.1:516-9584 GCF_000747805.2 Chaetura pelagica
GCTCTCTCACATAAAGAGCAACTCCACCACCTCACTTCCCCACCCTATCTTTCCGAAAAAGCACATAACCATCCATGGCCACATTCCAGTCATGTGACCTGTCCCACCATGTCTCTGTTATTGCTACCAGATCATAACCCTTAGCCCACACACAGACCTCTAACTCTTCCTGCTTATTCCCCATACTGCGTGCATTAGCGTACAGGCATTTCAGGAAGCAAGCAGAGCACACTGGTGGGACCAAATCCTCCTTAGACCACCTGCCTTCAGGCCCTGGTGTGTTCCTCTTGGGCTTGTCCCTATACGCTTGTGTGAGTCTGATATCTTGCTGAAAGTAAGCAGCACCTCCTCCTGGTGAAACTGACTCCATACAGACTTGACAAGTGGTCTGTGTTGTGGCTGGGGAACTAGCTGACAGACTATACCCAGAGGGTGACAGTAAATAGTTCCTCCTCAAACTGATAACCAGTCACAAGTGGGATCTCCCAGGGATTGATATTGGGCCCAATGCTGTTTAACATCTTCATAAGTGACCTGGATGTAGGGATCAAGTACACCCTGATGAAGTCTGCTGATGATACCAAGATAAGTGGAGAGGCTGGCAATCCAGAAGGGAGGACCACCCTTCAGGATGACCTAGAAAGACTGGAGGAGTGGGCTAGCAGGAAACTTAGGAAGTCCAATGGGGATAAGTCGAAGGTTTTGCATGTAGGAACATATAACCCAGTAGTGCCACTCAGATTGGGATCCCCCTGGCTGGAGATCAGCCCTGTGGAAAGGGACCTGGGGGTCTTGGTGGATAACAGGCTCAACATGAGTGAACAGGGTGCTGCAGCAGCAAAGAAAACCAAGAGAATGCTAGGTTGCATCAATAACGGCATTACCAGCAGAAATAAAATATCAATATCCTGCTCTACTCAGCACTTGTCAGACCACACCTGGAGTATAATGTTCAGTTTTGGTCCCTGCTCTACAAAATAGATGCGGACAGGCTGGAATGCATCCAGAGAAGGGACACAAGGATGATCAGAGGACTGTTGGACCTGCCATATGAACAGAGGCTGAGAAAACTGGTTTTGTTCACCCTTGAGAAAAGAAGGTTTCAGGGAGAACTTATGACATTGTTCCAGTACATAAAGGGTAGCTAAGAAGAAGATGGAGACTCCCTATTTAAAAGGAGTCACAATTATAAGACAAGGGGTAAAGGGCCCAGGTTGCTCCTGGGGAGATTCCAATTGGACACTAGAGGTAAATTTTTCACCATGAGCACAATCAAACATTGGAATCGTCTCCCAAGGGAAGTGGTAGATTCCCCCACATTGGACAGTTTTAAGGGTCAGTTTGACAGGGTCCTGAGCCGTCTCATATAAAATATAGTAGTACCTACTGCCATGGTTTTACTCAGGATTGGCAATTAAACCAGCAACAGTAATCTTGATCCCCTGCCCCAGTCCACCCAGGCAGGGAAGGAGAGAGACAATTTGGAGAGAGACTTTCTGGATTCAAAACTAAACTAGACAGCTTTAATTAAATACTAATGATAAAAGAAATAATATGTACAATTATATAGAAACGTGTTCAGGATTATGCAAAATCCTATTGCCTCCCCCAGAGAGCAGCCCTGCAGAAAGGGACTTGGGGGTACTGGTAGATGAAAAGTTTGACAGTAAAAAATGTGCACTTGCAGCCCAGAGAGCCACTGGCATCCTGGACTGGACCAAAAGAAGTATGACCAACAGGCTGAGGGAGGTGATTCTCCCCCTCTGCTCTTGTGAGACCCTACCTGGAATACTGTGTCCAGTTCTGGAGCCCTCACCACAAGAGGGTTGTGGTACTGTTGCAGCAAGTCCAGAGAAGGGCCACAGAACTCATCAGAGGGCTAGAGCACCTCTCTGGCAAAGACAGGCTAAGAGAGCTGGGGTAGTTCAGCCTGGAGAAGAGGAGGCTCCAGTGAGACCTAATAACAACATTTCAGCACATGAAGGAGGCCTACAGGAAAGCTGGGGAGGGACTGTTACAGGTGTGTACAGTGATAGGACATGGGGCAATGGCCTTAAAGGAGAGCAGAGTAGATTCAGATTGGGTATCAGGAAGAATTTCTTTACTGTGAGGGTGGTGAAACAGAGAACAGGTTGCCCTGAGAAGTAGTGGAGGCCCCATCCCTGGAAACATTCAAGGTCAGGTTTAAGGACGCTCTGAGCAACCCAATCTAGTTAAAAATGTCCCTGCGTACTGTAGTGGGGCTGGACTAGATTACTTTTAAAGGTGTCTACCAACCCCACGTGTTCTATGGCTCTATTATTCTATGATTTTATTAATAGATGCAGTCAAAGGCATAATGTACTCAGTTTACTCAATGTGCTGGTTCTCTGAGGGAAATGTATATAAAAAGATTTTGATCCTTCTCTACCACATTATGGTATTGATCTTGAGAACTGATCAGGTATTTTGGATCTACTAAGTAATGGATACATTTAAGAATAATGCTATAAAATTATACAGTAAATTTTAAATACAGCTTACATAGGGATCTGTCTTCAGAAAGAGAAGTAATTAGTCAAAACACATTAAAAGACATTACAATGGCATGTTGTTCTGCTACTTAAGAACTTAGACTCTTTATTAATGATATAATCTGCCTGTTTATCATATTCCCATTATGGACTACAATCTGTGTTTCAAGAACAGAGTTACAAACTATTCTATTTTCCTTAGTGCCAACAGAATTCTAAAATTTAACTGTATAGGATTAAATAAAAAATAATTTACACCTGTGATAAACATATTCTAAACAATATATTATCTGTTTTATTTACCTAAAATGTGAAGTGGCTTTTCAGTTAAAGTGATGTTATCTGACAATATTTTCATTGAAATTAAGTAAGAAATCTCTCTAAATGCAGAGGAGTAAATTGGTTTTCACTAACAGTGGTGTTAGTGCCCATTATATTGTGCTGATATTTGCATTAATAGTGAGGAGGTCTGCTAAAAGGTAGGTATGAATGGAATTGGAATTTAAATTCATAGGCAAAAAAATAACTTAATGTAATAAACAAAATTTCCATATATTCCTTTTCACAGAATCAGAGAATTACAGAAACATCATGGTTAGAGAAGACCTCTAAGATCACCTAATCCAAACATCCACTTGTGGGTAGAAGGGGAAACAACACAACCCACACAAACAAACAAAAAAATCCCCCCCTCCCCCCCAAAAAAAGACACAACAAAAACCAACCAACCAACAACAAAAAAAACCCACACAAAAAACCCCAACAAAACAACAACGAACAAACCCATGACCACACACCTCAAAAAAACAACAATGCAGAACCCACAAATAACCACTCATGGCCATTACCACATGCCTTGAAGTGCCACATCTACATGTTTCTTGAATACCTCCAGCAATGGTGAGTCAATGGCCCCCATGGGCAACCAGTTCCAACACTTAACTACTCTTTCAGTAAAGCAATTATTCCTAATATCTAGTATAAATCTCATGTTTTTCCTTCTTATGAATTGCATATAGTTTGTAGCATCTTAGTCCTCAAATTACTTTGTATTTCCTTTTTGAATTTGCCCTCTGTTGCTACTTTTAATTCAAACTATTACATCTTGGACCAATCCAATTAATGGAATCAGCTAGTAGTAGTGTTGTTTAACTAGTTTCTTTAATTTGAATTTCTTTCCAAATTTTTTGGGTTTTTTGTTTTTGTTTTTTTTTGTTTGTTTTTTTGTTTTTTGGTAGAGAGTGACAGTGTATAGTTAAAAATAGGGATGTGATAACAAAATAATCTTTCAAATACTACTTTCTCTGATACCAATTTGACATTGACCTTATCTACATGCTTTTTCTGGTTAAAAAAATATTACTTCCACATTTTTCATCAGTAGCAATAACAAAAATACATTAAACTATTGAGAATTTATATAGGTAGACTTAGAAACAGTTTTTATTTACTCAGATTATGAACTATAATTAGAAATTGGAACTCTTTCTCAAGGAATATGTTGATTTTAAGCAAAAGGAATATTTATTCACTTATTCAGAAACAGATAAATTCTGATTAAATAATATTTATTTATTTCTTTCTAATTTATTTTAAGTTTTTACTAGGCATTTCCCTTTGCTTTAGGACCTTAGAATGGAGGTGGATCCCTGGGAGTGAGGGTAGCAGGGCAGAACCTGGCCAGCTGGGGGCCACCTCTCTGCCCTTATCCAGGGAACAAGGCAGACTGGGGTGCAGCCAGAGGTAGCCCCAGTCCAGGTCATCAGGCAGTTCTCTGAAGGCTGAGAGGCTGAGGCCAGTGAGACACCTGGCTGGGCAGAACATGACTGTGGTGGAGAGCAAGACTGACATCCTATAGCATCAGTGGGGCTGGCACTGATGGCCTTATAGGCAATAGGAATGCATGATTCCCTCCTTATAAATAAATGCGTACAAATATACATAAAATATAACAGTAAAGGAAGTGCCATGCTAAGGCTCAAGAGCTGTGAAGGTTTACTTTTTGTGTGACCATACAGTAGCAATCTGTAAAGGATTTAAGTTCAAAATGGACCAATTTGAGGTATCAGGCTGCCTCACATGCAATTATATGAATCTTCAGATCAATGTTGCTTTGTCTGGATAAGGCACCCAGATATGCACAGAATCCTACCTCTAATGTACTTTAACTACCAGATGTCTTACAGAAAAGGGAGACACAATAATTTCCTTTTCCAGCCATCTAAACATGTACAGCAGAACTGTATGAAGTTTGAATAATGTTTGTTTATTAGTATTTGTCAGGTGTGCTGAGACAGTGCTGTTGGTTCAAAAACACTATGGAATTTAGATGTCTTGGATAGGTTTCTGTTCATTTTAGGCACAAGGTTTTCACTTCCTACATGACTGGGATAGCGTTGAAGAAATGTGCCATTATAATGCCTGGGAAAATTAACCTCCAAATACTGTCCAGAAAAGGAGTAAAGCAGATATAGGGAAGATTAAATGGGTGTTTCAGGAGTACAGTTCAATATTTAAATTCCTTATAAACCAAGCTTCTCTCTACCTTCTCTAAATATTACCAAAGAAAAGGTGGATATAAATGATATAAATTATCTAAATGCTGAGATTGCTTGTTCAGACAATAAGATTTGTACAGAAAGCACTGAAGATCAGGAAAGGCCATTTTTGCTGTTCCCTGATTTTACGGAGGAATTGCAAAAATGTATGTTTGTGCATCTCTTTTGGGAGCACCTTAAAAGGCACAAGTACACCATAAGCAGGGACCATTATAAATTAATTTATGATGTCTTCATCAGGAGAGACCTCAGTAGCATTGCAAATGAGCTCACAGATTTGGAAAATGGTACTCCTCTGTCTAAAGAGGCTAAAAGTCAGATTAAGAAGCATGGGCTTGAATACTTTAATGCCCATAGTCTCTTTATTGTGGCCATGGTTGTGTGGCAAGCAAAGGAGAGGTTACAGTGAAAAGTTGCAGAGCTGCAGCAAGAGAATGAAGGGTTACAGCAGGAGAATCAAGAGTTACAGCAAGAGGTTAAAGAGTTAAGAAAGCAGGGGGGAAAAAAAACCCACAAAACAAAACAAAACAAAAACCAACAATGCTACCCTATCTTGGTCAGATGATGAATTTGCGGAATTTGTAAGTTATGATTCCAGTAGCCAGGGCACCAAGATCCTGGATGACCTTAACACACTAAAAAAAAATGCAAGCCTGTAAACTCTAAGCAGGTTCTTTTCCCCAAGCAGTCAGCTAAGAAACATGAGTTTCCATCCCAGAATGGGAAAACTCCACCTTTCTATCTTAAAAACAAAGCCACAGCTCCAAAAGTAGCAAGACCCTGCACAGCCCCTCTATCTCCATGCTGCAGACAAGGAGAAGCAGGAGAGAGGAAAGGAGACAGATTCGTCAAAGATGCTGCAACAAGTAGTCAATACCTTTATAATACATGACATCAAAATGTTTGACAAATTGGAGAAAAAACTCTACCAACTCTCCACAGCTGTGAAAAGGGCTTTAGCTCATTCATCTTCTCACTATACTTGTTCTGAAGATAAGAAGGGGAGAGTGGAACATAAACTCCTAGGCCCAGTTGTGCAAACCAATTTTTCTGATGAAAAAGATACTGATAAAAGAGCAGTGACACATAAAGAAACATCTTACATACCAATATAATTGACAAAGCTAAAAAACAATATATCAGGCTTCCGTCTGAGACAGATACTGAATATGTTATTAGAGTGTCCCTCTCAGGAGGAGACAAAATCATGTTATATGAAGGTGAGGCCACAGGGTACTGGGGACCCAGAATTATTTTAACAACTGGTTTTCTGACTTACCCATGGACCCTAACTCAGCAAGTGGCTTATAACATTGGCTCAATTGAACCCATTTCTAGGGGACAGCCGAGTGTCCTGCGAGGAGACCACTCTAGTCTTCCGGAAAATGTCCAAAAGGCTGCTGCAATACAAATGATTTATGAACAATACTTGGTGCCCAATCATGATGGTCCTATGAATCTCCGAGTGAATTCAGATAAAGTGAATGCTTTAAACAGGGGACTCCCTGAGTCACTTAAAAATGTGGCCATCCAAATTACAGCTAAAATCAAAAGAGATAGCAGAGAGTACACCTGGGCTGAATTGGCCAGAGAATTTATAGATTATAGCAGGACTTATAGTGCACCTGAACCTGAAAATTCTCACAAGCCTCCTGCGGTCAGGCAAGTCACTCAGCCCTCGTATGCTGATGTGGCTTCTTTTCCACCCCAAACCCTCCTCCTCCTCAGCAGCAAAATGAATCATAGGGTGACTGGACAGTCGTGAACAAAGGTAAATGGAACAGAAAACCAAACAGCACACATCAAGACCAACATCCTGAAAAGAAAGATGCTTCAAGTCAGGGTGACATGAGGCCATACAATAAGCTTAAAGAGGAAGCTAGGTGTATAGGCATCCCACCTGCAGTTTTGGCTCAGAATTATTTGAACAATCACCTAAAAACACGGGTAGAAAACTGGTCTAGAATGTCTAATTCAAGGTCTAATTCCAGAGAAAGATTCAGTAAGTCAAGAAACTAAATAACCCTCCTTCTGTCAATAAAAAGAAATAAAAAAGAAAACCAAAAAGAGGACAAGAGGAGGAGAAAAAGCAAAATCCCAACAAACAAAACAAAAATGATTAGCAGAAAAATAATGAACAATCAGGCACTAAAATTTCCAAACTTCCAAAATATTGGCAAAGTATTTGAACTAAGATTAGTTCAAAATAAAAATGGGGACTTGGAGCTTACCTGTGCCATTGGGCCAAACCGTTATCCTGTAACATTTGTGGTAGACACAGGAGCACAAATTTCTACACTAAAAGCTAACATGGCTAAAAAAATGTGCCATTAATTTGTCTTTGAAACCAATATTTGCAAGTGGTGCATTTGGTAACTCCACTTTACAAAGAACAGCTAAAGTTTCTTTAAAATTGCCATGAAAATAATTAATTCAGACCAAAATGATTGTGGGTGACATTCCTTACAATTTGTTAGGAATGGATGTTCTCATGGGCCAAGCATGGAGAGATGAAAACAGTCACTATTGGAATTTTCACACACCCACACTAAGGCTGAGATTGTCACAATGTACTTCCTGCCTGCCACAAAGCAGGATAAGAAATGTGAGACGATATTCCATTCATATTGTTGCTAAGGAAGGCATTAAAGAGATGATTTCTGATCTAAAACAAAGAGTCATTATTGTGCCCTGTCACTCACCATTTAACTCTCTGCTCTCGCCTGTATGACAGTTGATTACAGAAAATTGAATGCTAATAGAGATACACTCACAGCCACAGTACCTAGCCTGCTGACTTGGTACTAGAAATCCAGGAAGTAGCACTCCCAGTGCTGACTTCACTGGATGTGAAGGATATGTTCTTTCAAATTCCTGTCGATCATGAGGACCAAAAGTATTTTGCCTTCACTTGGAATGGGGTACGGTACACTTTCACAAGGCTGCCCCAGTGATATAAACACTCACCCACAGTGGCCCATCATGCACTCGCATGTGAGCTGGAAAACATTCCAGAAATCAAAAATAATTTCAAAGTTAAAGTCTATCAGTGCATAGATGATGTGATGATAGAGGGCCAGATTGAGGAGGAGGTAAAGGCAGTTTATGATGCTATAATTAAGCATTTAACAGGCATACAAATAGAAGTCCCTGAAGAAAAATGGCAGCCACCTTCCCAAGAGGCAGACTTTCTGGGAATAAGGTAGAAAAGGGGAACCTGGAATATTCCTTCCCATACATTGTCTCACCTGAGAGAGCTAAAGGTACCCTCTAATAAAAAGGAACTGCAGGAAATACTAGGAACCATTCAGCACTGGAGAAAGCATATCCCAGATTTATCTATCATAGCACACTCTCTTTTTGATTTATTGAAGAAGAATCGTCACTGGGAATGGGGTCAGTCTCATGATGAAGCCCTCGAACTATTAGTATTGGACACTGACATATCAGACTCTGGGACCTCTCCACCCAGAGGATCCAACAGTAATAGAGTGGGGATTCTCAGCTAGTGCCTTATCATATCACTTTTGGCAACATGGATCAGAAGGGAGTACTTAACTAATCGATTTCTATTCTCAATCATTTAAGGATTCAGAAAAACAATATTCTATTCTGGAAAAGGGATTGGTTTCAGTGTGTACAGCACTGAAAAAAGTCAGTATGATTATTAAAAAACCAAAAAGTAGGCCTTCCAGGCCCTTTCAAGGTAGTTAACCAAGTACTATCTGGAGAGCCCCCTCCAGACAGAATATCCCCAAAAGGCACAATCAGGAAATGGTACAGCCAAATCGAATATTATTCAAGACTTTTCCAACTTGAAGAAGACAAACAACTGAAAAATCAGGAACAAATTAAATCTGTGTCCTGGTTTGAGCCAGGATGAAGCCAATTTTTCTTTTTACTGATTTTTTTTTCCTTCAGTAAGCTTTCTTTTAACTAGCAACAGTGTGTTCTGCTAGGCTGATAAGACAGAGGAATGTTTTTCTAACTACTGAGG
>NW_009952177.1:9921-12614 GCF_000747805.2 Chaetura pelagica
TAGTTTAGTTTTCAATCCAGCCAAGTCTCTCTCTTTTTCTCTCTCTCCTTCCCTACCTGGGTGGGGGGGGAGGGGATCGAGAGCATTGTTTTCGGACCTGAGTCAAACTGTGACAATCTGCAAATTAAAAAGATTTAATAATGAAAGTTTCCAGTCCTATTAAAGAAGTCCCAGCATATAAAAGTGAAATGGTTAATAATTGGTTTACAGATGCTTTGTCTCAGAGAGAAAAAAACAGCCTGCTGGTTCAGATCTGCTGCAGTTAAAATTTCCACAGGCAAACAAATAGTAAACCAAGACAAAGACAGCACCAAGGTGGGAGAATTGGATGCTGTTCCCAATGTTTTTGTAAAAGAAATAACCTCCAAGGACACTGTGTACATTTACACAGATTCCTTTGCTGTCTTTAAAAGCTGTGTAAAATGGAAATTAACAGGGTGCCTGTTTGGCATGAAGAGAAATGGCAACAGATACTGAAAATTTCTAAAGAGAATCCTAATTTTCATGTAGGACGGATACCTTCTCACCAAACTGCTTTAAAGAATGAAGCTAGTAAGTGGAATAACTATGTTACGAGCTAGCTAGAATTGATGTGAAGGAAATCCAACCAGCTATT
The DNA here is from genome assembly GCF_000747805.2 of Chaetura pelagica. Classification (NCBI taxonomy): domain Eukaryota; kingdom Metazoa; phylum Chordata; class Aves; order Apodiformes; family Apodidae; genus Chaetura; species Chaetura pelagica. The sequence goes on from NW_009952177.1 coordinate 10,538, forward strand.
ACAGAAGGAGAAAACCAGGAATTGAAAAGTTTGCTTGAATGGCTCCACTGTAAAAGAGGCCATTCAGGAATCTTTGATTTATACAAAGAGACACAAGCCCATGTGTGGCTTGTCATCCATGAGCAGTGCAAAACATTCATCTCTTCATGTGATCTTTGCAAAATCAAGCTTGGGAAACATCCCTTAACAACTGACAATCTGCATATCAGGGAAGGGAAACGTGTGGTTCCACATGGCAGGTGGGCTACATCAGTCCCTTCCGAAGATCAGGAAACGAACAATACATCATTGTGGTTGTGGAAGTGGTATTAGGATTGACTTGTGCTGAAGTTGTTTCTAAGGCAAATGGAGAAAACACCATTTGCTTTTTAGAAAAGGTATTTGGGGTTCTGCCTAAACACACAAATATTCAATCTGACAATGGAACTGGCTTCACCTCAAATCTCATACAACTGTGGGCTAAAATGGAAGGTATTAAATGGATGTTTCATACCCCGTACTGCCCACAAGCTGGGATACTAGAACACATTAATGGGTTAATTAAATGCCAAATTCACTCACAGGACTCAAAATGGGATAATAGATTAAGGTACTCAATCACTTCTATAAACAATAGGTGGGGGGTTAATGGGTGTCCCTGCCTGAATGCTTTTTTCCCTAAGTTACCTACCCAAGATCACAGAGAAAAAAAAAGCTCTTTCAAAAAATCTAAAACTTTTCTCCACTCTGGACAAACTGTTTTGGCAAACCTGCCAAATATTGGTAAAGTCAAACTTACCTTACAAACTCCAATGAATTAAAATACATGGGTTGCATTTAATTCAAATGACAAACAACATAAAATTAGTACAAAATGGATAATTCATGTTGAGTAAATCAGTGTTTCTTTTTGTTGCTTTTTGTTGTTTTGTTGGTTTTGTGTGTGTGTTTGTATTTCTGTGTACTTGTGTCTAATGACATTAGTTAATATATTGCAAGTCTGACAACTTAAAGAGCTAGAGATATCTCAGAAACAGTATCAGGACTGATCAACCTGCTACTGGACTCTGGAGGAGTTACTTTGTGACTGCTATGGGACTGATCACGCCATAGCCTAAACAGGGTACTCCATAACATTGTCTCCTTCTGTGCTTGCCTTTGAGTTGTTGTTTGCAATATATTGTATTGAATGGGAATAATTAAGAACATTGTTAAAGAACTCACTGAAGTGACAAAAAAACTCAGTTCAAATCCGGGAATTTTCTAAATGGTCTGTTTTCCTTTTTTTGACAGAATTGAGGATGGAGTTTATGTTATAATAACTGCAATTATTCTATTCCTAATCTTGAACCCATGTGTAGCAAGTTAATTACTTGTTTGTTAAAAATAGTAATCATTAGTAGTTCACACTGGATTGTAAGACATACATATGATTGCATATACTGTTTGGGAATTGCTTCCTCATTTTGACATGTTCTAAACACCTGAGGAGGGGAAGGATCAAATGAGGAGAAGGATTGAAGGATTTGGGCAGGAATCTAGATAGAGTAATGAATATAAAACTTCAAATTACAAGCTGCTGCCTTAAAAGCCACAGAGTGAGATGTGGGAAATGGTTCTTCTCCTTCTCTACCTAAGTCTAAACAAAATGCTTTTTAAGACAGCTGTCACGATCCGTGACCTATTATATCTCCTTATTGGAGTGTATTAACTTATCAGGATTTGCTGAGAGATCCACACGTGGGTATCGCCTCACACAGAGGATACAGGAACTTATGTCCTGACTTTTTTGAGTGAATAACTCGCTCAGTGCTTACTAAATTTCTAACAACAGCAAGGTTTATTGTGGGGAAAACAAAGCAATTTGGGGCAGGAGGTTCAAAAGGAGTGATTACAACACATTAAACATATATGGGTACACCTTAGTTACACATCTTATCCACGTGAGGGAAGCAGAGGGGAGGGATTTGCCCGAATGGCTGGATTATATTTTCCCCTATAAGCTGGGGTAGCCGGAATTGTCTCACCACGGCAGTGCAGGTTCGATGAGCGGGTAGCAAAGAGGCTGCAGGCACTCCAAGCGCAGGTCGCCCCCCCC
>NW_009952177.1:13262-26396 GCF_000747805.2 Chaetura pelagica
AGGCCTGCTCGGTTGCTTCCTGGGTGGGACACCCCCCTGCTGCAGAGCTTGGCACCGGGACCCTGCCGGGCCTGCCCCCCTGCCTGCCCAGGGATCCAGACTGAGCAGTACTGGCGAGCGTGCCGGGTTCTGACCCCTGCAGCACTGGGTCCTTCCCACAGCCGTCAAGGCCGGAGCCCCACCCTGTTTTGCTGCTGCCACCGCTGCCGAGCCAAAATGGACTGCACCCCCAAAACCACGGATTTCGAGATCCTGCTGTAGCTGCCGGCCCAGCCCGCCTGCCACTCTGCCCCCAGACTGGAGCCTGCCCGGCCCCCCTGCCTGCTGGGGGGTCGCCCTGGTACTGGGAAGCCCCTACGGATCTGATGCTGGCTGGAAAAGAAGATGCATCCCAGGAGCCACACGCTATGGAAGGGTGAACGCGCACACACACACACGCGCACACACACGCCGTCCCCCCACATACACACACACACTCACATGCGCTCTAACTAAACTAAACATTGGTCTCAGCAGCAATTTGTGGGCATGGTGGGGGTGTATCGAGCTTCCACTCTAAAATACAGTCCCACTGCAGCCGTTCCTCTGTGAGAGGCAGCGCCTCATGTGATCCTTAGTCTCATTCAACAACCCCTCCAAACTGGGGGCAAATTGTGAGAGCACCTGACAGCCAAGAGCCCCCCTGGCATCGGCTCGTGACAGGGGTAAAGCAGATACAGGGAAGATTTAGTGGGTGTTTCAGCAGTACAGTTTAATACTTAAACTTCTTGTAAACCAAGCTTCTCTCTACCTTCTCTAAATATTACCAAAGAAAAAACACTGTGGATTTTCCAGAAGGTTTTGGCAAGACAATTTAGCTTTGGATTGACTTTGACTAAGATTTAAAATTGATTAATAACTTTCTTTTTTGGATATCTCTGTCTTTGCAGTTTGCCTTCTAAAGCATGATGCCCCTCAGGTGTTGAAAATAAGATCTTTCAAAATGCAGCTTTTGCATAACAAAATTAGAAGCTTGGTCCCTTATATATAAGATTTCCAAAGAATTCCACTATGATTCTATTAATTAATTGATTTAATGTACACTTCCAGCACATTATGTAGCTTGAAAGGTTGACAAGCTATTTCCAAGGGTATGTCTTATGTTTCTAAAGTAACTGAAGAGCTTGTGAGAGCTTGGACAGTTAAACTACTTTTTTTCTTTAATATAATATATATATCTACATAGGAATATAGAGATATTTATGTATCTATCTATAAATCTATTTATCTATAATCTCTATAATAAATATTGTATTTATAAGTGTAAGCACTTGATTGACCTACATTCTCATTTATTGAGTCATTTGTCCTTTCTACACAACCTTGACAACTAAAGTATAGCCTGAAAAAGAATAATCAAAGCATTATTAAAAATACTCCTGAGAATTCAATGCCTTTAATCTACAGACTGCAAGTGTTGCTATGAGGAAATGTTTGAGAAAATTGGTGCTTGTTAGTTTGCATAATAGAACACAGAAATTACTGTACAGGCAAAGCAAAATGTAGGACTCTGGAGTTTTTTACATTTACTTGAATCTAAAAAGGATAAATGAAATTTCTGGAGGAGTGTATAGAAATGGAATAGAAAAGAAAAAGGTAAAGGAAAAAGGAAAAGAAAAAGAAAAAGAAAAAAGGAAAAGAAAAAGGAAAAGAAGAAAAAAGAAAGAAATAAAAATATGTACCTTGCAAAACATCCAAACACTCTTGTTCTTATAGCTTTGTCTTGTGCTTGGCTTCTCCATTAACTTTTCAAATTTTTAAAATATTCTAGATTTTCAAGATCTGGCAGAAAAGTGAACGAAGACTTACTTTCTTGAATTTATTCCTAAAAGGGTCTTCTGAATACTAGAGGGGAAGACAGTTTATTATTTTTCAAGGAAGAATGCAGTTCTAAAATTAACTATAATTTCAGTAACTGTAAGATGATGGGTGTTTAATTCTGGATTATAAAAATATCTCTTTATCTGGAGTGACTAACCTTGCATCACCATTTACTAGTAGATTTCTTACCTTTCAGAAGAACACTTTCAAACATCAATCATTATTTTCTACTTCAGCAAATCTGTCATGGTTTAAGTCCAGGTGGCAACTAAGCATCATGTCCACTCATTCTCCACTCATGGTAGGATGGGGAGGAGAAAATATAGTGAAAACTTTGTAGGTTTGGACAAGGAAGAATTACTCACCAATTGTGGTCACAGGCAAAACAGACTTGACATGGGGGGAAGGGGAAGTTACTACATGAATCAGAGATCAGAGCAGGATAAAAAGATGTAAAAACATCCTAAGAACACCTACCTACACCACTCCTTTCTTCCCAGGCTCAATTTATGTTGATCCTTATTTCTCTACATCCTCCCCGCTACAGTAGTGCAGGGAGATTGGGAATAGGAGCTGCAGTCAGTTCACCACGTATTGTTTCTGTCACTCCTTCCTCCTCAAGAGGAAGGACTCCTCACACTCTTTCTCTGATCCACCATGGAGTTCCTCCCACAAGAGACAGTCCTTTATGACCTACTTTTAAGTGAATCCCTCCCATGGGCTGCAGTTCTTCACTAACCGCTTATGCATGAGTCCCTTACCTAGGATACAGTCTTTCAGGAGCAGACCTCTCCAGTGTAGAGTTCCCACAGAGTCATGGCCTTCTTAGGGTGAAGCCCTGCTTTGTCGTGGGCTCCAGGTATGTATCTGCTCCACCATGATCCTTCACCTCTTGCAGATCCACATCTACTTCACTGTCATCCATCATGGGCTGCAGATCCATATCTTTGAAAAATCTGGAAAACAGGATAAGTGCCTGAGGATTGGAGAATAGCTAATGTCACTGCAGATTTCAAGAAGGGTAAGGAACAGGACAAGAGTAACTACAGACTGGTCAGCCTCACCTCCATCCCTGGAAAGATGATGGAGCAGCTCATTCTTGTGTTCATCTCTAAGCACATGGAAGAAAAGAAAGCTATCAGGAGTATCCAGCATGGATTCAACAAGGGAAAATCGTATTTGACTAATCTGATAGCCTCCTGTGATGATGTCACAGAAGGGATAGATGCAGGGAGACTAGTGGATGTTGTCTTCTTTGATGACTTTAGCAAAGCTTTTGACACTGTCTCTCAAAATATCCTTGTGGAGAAGCTCAGGAAGTGTAAGTTAGGTGAGTGGACAGTAAAATGTATTGAGACCTGGCTAAACAATAGAACACAGAGGGTTGTGATCAATTGTGCAGAGTCCAGTTGAAGATCTGTGACTAGTGGTGTTTCCCAGGGGTCAGTACTGGGCCCAGTCTTATTGAACATCTTCTTCAATGATCTGGATGAGCAGACAGAGTGTATCCTCAGCAAGTTTGCTGATGGTACAAAGCTGAGAGGATTGGCTGATACACATGAAGGCTATGCAGCCATTCAGTGAGATCTAGACAGACTGGAGAGCTGGGAAAAGAGGAACCTAATGAGGTTCAACAAGAATAAGCATTGTTCTGCACCTGAGGAGAATAAAACACCATTCCACAGTATAGATTAGGAGTTGACCTGCTAGAAAGCACCCCCATGGAGAAGGACCTTAGGTTCCTGGTGGACAGCAAGTTATTTATGGGACAGCAATGTGTCTTTGTGGCCTAGAGTGCCAATAATATCTTGGGATATATCAAAACCAGTGTAGCCAGCAGGTCAAGAAAGATTTTCCTCCCCCTCCACTCTACCCTCATAAGACCACATGTAGAGTACTGTTTCCAGTTCTGGGCTTCCCAGTTCAAAAGGTATAGGGATATGCTGGAAAGAGTCCAATGGAGGGCTACAGGGATGATTAAAGTTCTGGAAAATCAGTCATATTAGGAAAGGCTGAGACCTGGGACTGTTTAGTCTTGAAAAGAGAAGACTAAGAGAGGACCTTATTAATGTCTCTAAATATCTGAAAGGTATTTCTTTTCAGGGATGCCCTGTGATAGGACGAGGGGAAACAGCACCAAGTTGCAACACAGGAAGTTCCACCTTAACATGAGGAAAAACTTATTTACTGAGATGGTGAAGGAGCACTGGAACAGGCTGCCCAGAGAGGTTGTGGAGTCTTCTCAGGAGACTTTCAAGACCCATTTGAATGCGTTTCTATGTGATCTGCCCTAGGTGTTCCTGCTGCAGCAGGGGGCTTGGATTTTATGGTCTTCAGAGATACCTTCCAACCCCTATGATTCTATGTTTATATGTTTTTATCTGCTCCAGTATGAACCTATATAATAAGGGAAGTAGAAATTTGATTTAAATAAAAATATTTTGTTTCCAATTGAGTTTTTGATGAAATATTTGCACAAAAATGCTGAACCTGTATCTTGAAGTCACACAAGATGAAAAGTCATGTATTCTGAGTGCTAGCTCTCTCAGGCTTTTCTATAGGGACTTGGCTAGCAGAAAATTGTAAGGAAATTCATATTATGGGATCAGTCCTAAGATTACTCAAAACACCCATGAGCAGAACACATTTGTTAAGACAGATGAGCTATTTTTTTCACCTAATGTGTAAAAATAAAGGGATGTTAAAGTGTGTAATGTGGTGTCATTTTATATAATATTAAATGACCAGAATACCTATTTTCTTGAGCATTATGTATATAGTGCTAGAGACAGAAATAGAACTGATGAATTATCAGGTGTTAAATTAAAATGTGACAACAACAACTAAAAAACCTGGCAAAAAAACCCAAATGGGAGATCTTTCCAAATGAGGTCAAGTACAGTGTAGCAGTGAGACTAAGAAGTGCAAAACCAATTACTGCTCAGGTGTAATTTCTCACTCATTCTGTTTTCACCCAGCACTGTAGAGCTGACTGCTATAGGCCCCTTATGTTATGTGTATGTGATAACAGCACAGCTGATACTGTAACACTGTAGCACTGTTGAAAGTGCTTTCCTGTTTATTGCTATAGTTTATTTTTGATCACTAATGAAAGAGCCACATTTAGTGTTCCCTTGTGTGAGAGATGTAAAACTGAAACACTCTACTTCAACTGCACAGACATGAGTGATTACTGTTCAAACTAAAAACAAAATGACTCTCCGCATCATGGCCAAATGTTTTGTGGTGAAGTTTTTCATAAATAATTGAAATAGAAACAATTGTAATAGTAGCTAATGGGAATTAGGGCACACAGGCTTACAAACACAGCAGTTTGTTTTGCAGGGCTAGGGAAGCCTGGAGTAAGATTATGGAATGTAATGACAAAATGTTTTCTTTTTCACATGGATGCTTTTCTTAATGTACATTTTGTGACGTCTCCTGTTTAAGTACATTTTCATTACCAGAATTTTTGGATTTTGTTTGAAACCACTTTTCAGTGTATCAGTAAGTAGACAAGTAAATTATATCTTTCTAAAACTCATTCATATTGGTAAACAATCTACTTTGCTGTAGTTAAGTCTGAATAGAGTTAAATAAAAAAACAAGCCCTACTTGTTTAACTCTTTTATATCTTTGACTTCCAATGGATAGAAAAGTATTTAAAAATATAGAATAAAAAAAGCTTGAATTTGTTTCATATATATATATATTTTAACTGTAATAACTGTCCACTATAATGGGATTTAATAATTCTTAAGAAGAATCTCTTCATTTTGGTAAGACTACTTTAGATGTTGAAGATCTACTTTCTCTAGAGAAGGTCTTATGAATTGTTACATACCTACCACTCTTGAGTTCTACATCTGCTTGTTTGTGGGGCTCTTGGAAGTAGTAGGGGGAATAATAAGTAAAATAAAAAATAAATAGAGTTTTGCTATGAGTTGTTTTACTATTATTAGCATATACTATATTATTTTAAAATGTATTTAATAAAAAAATAAACATTTTAAATGAAAAGGCAGGTGTAGGAGAAGAATTTTTTTTTACTCTGATACCAGATGAGAATAATTTATCCAGTCATGGAAACAGACGAAACATCTGTAATTGTTCCTGGAAGCATGTTTTGTATGTCTAAGGGACGGAATACTGGAATCTAATGTTTCACTCAAAACCTTGTAATGAGCAAAAGAGAACTATATACATTGAATCAAGACTATGCCATTAGTAACATTGTTTCAGCAGCATAATACAATCCAAAATTATCTCTGTAAAAGAGAAAAATCTCAAAACCAGTTAACATTGTCATACAGAAACTTCGTACTTTCTACCCCTTGTGTCTGCTCTTGGGTTCACCTTTCCAACAACTCTCTAAGTCCTAAGGCTAATTGTTCAGGTTCCCTGTGCAAAGACTGGGGAGGAAGGATGGGAGACAAGAAGTTCCAGCCTCTTGTGATCTTCACTGGGAGAATGATGATGTATATTCTGGGTGTTCCTCTCAATCCCAGATAGACTGAAATTTGTCTTTTTGCATTTCTATGTCACATCCTGCTTCTTCTCAGTGCTTCCCAGCTGAAGTCTGGAAATTGTATTATCACCTCCTCCCACATTTGAGGATGTTGGGGGAGTACTTGACCATAATGAGCCTCCCTGAAAGGTCTTGTCTGGTACAGCACTTACAGAGATGCATCTCCAACATGTCTGGCAATGGCCACCAGGTCCTTGTTAAGTCAAACTAAAACAGAACAAGGGCCAAGGTCAGCTGAGTCAGGTCTGAAACCCTGCACTGCCAAGCCATTGAAAAGTCTAAGGGTTTTTAAACCCTTAGTGATATCACCTTAGTGATATTAAAAATGTGTGTATTATGATACACTAATCTATCATTAACTGATTGCTCTTTGACACTGTTGCAAACACTGTGACAATCTCATAAGCTGTTCTGTGGTGCAGGAACTGAAGGACTAAACAGAGTTAGAATTAATACTTAGTTTTGAAAAGGGTTTGGTATAGTTTTAATTAGGGGTCTCTTTTGTGTTTTATATTGCATGACTAAAATTCTGTTTGTAAATATAGCACAAACACTTTTCTCTTACTGTTATACGCTATATATTTGGCACTGAAAAACAGGTGTATGAAAAGATATGGTCAGTAAATCTATAGTGTTTCCATGAGTCATTGCATTCAGGTCCCTGGTATGGTGTAAGAAAATCCTTTTCTGCGTTTTTTCTGATTTGACTGAGTTTCTGCTGTTCTTCTTCGAGAAGGCTGGAATAATTAGAAAAGAAAATGCTCTGCTAACTTCCAGGTAACATTTTCCTTGAATTAATATATATTTGCATAGAAATAGACATCTTATCCGTACTGAATTTCCTTAAGTTTATGGTCTCCTACTTCTCGATGAGTACTTTGAGAAGAAAGATCTAACTGCCAAAAAAATCCCCAAACAAACCCACAAACAAATAAAAACATTCTACTCAGAAGTTAAAGCTTAGAAGTTATCATGACTATTTCTATTAAATACACACCTGTACATACAAATGCATACATTACATATTCAGACTTCCATAACCTATGGTTATGTGTGTGTATGGTAGAGAGAAGGATCATTCCTGGTCAAGACAAAGCTGCTTGATTGTTGAGTATCCGCTTCTCTTAAAACTAGAGCTTCAAAAGGAACCTAGGGGAACATTATACCTTGATTCTTCATCAACTAAAGCTTGAATAGACTACATGCTGCTACTTACCTGTAAAAACATTATTAATTCAGTTCCTCAAAAGCTGTGTACTGTTGCTCTCAATAAAATGAAATTCTACCATATTTGAGAATAAAGTTGATGTACACACTTATATTGCGGTGTGGGAGTCCAAAATTATGCATTGTTCAAATGAGGTTTAATAACTTCTGATTAAAGGGGGATTCACTACACTCCAACTGATGTCTCCCAAGATGGCCCTCAATAGCCTTAGATGCTGCCTATGTGTATGACTGGCACCTGCTCAGGTCAGTGGCCCACCAGGGCCCATGGCCATGTTCCAGTACTGCTCCTTGGTGCCACTAGCCCCACACTGCATCCCTGCAGGGCTCTGTCTTCCAGGTACAGAGTTTGGCCTCGTTTTTATTGGATTCCATTAGGTCCTGCTAGCTTCTTTACCTAACCTGGCACATGTCGGCCAAGACATTAATTGTTTTACCTGCTTTCTCTCTTTTCTTGGGCTGGAGTCTGCTATTTTATTTTGTTTTCCAAAAGTAAATTAGCAGTTTCTTTTTGGTCTAAAACTTCACTGGAAGATTATTCCTGTAGTGAACATTTTGATACAAGTAAAGACAAACAGTGGATCCAATGTGTTTCTTTATTTTTATTGTTTACTAGGTCAGCACATATCTATTGCAGAGGTTTTATCGGTACTTTTAAGGATGTAATATCATTGCCAAGTTAGATGGACATTTTCTGATATATTTCTGCAGATTAAAGTGGTTTTCTTTTTTCTCTTGTTCAACCATATCAAAATAACCTGAAACCTGTAAATAACTAGACTACCTCCTCCTTCTTCCAGCATGGTCTTGTATTCTACTGCCAGGAGAGAAAATGCAAGTCTAATATAGCTATCAATACTTTCTAACAAAGGGTATTCAAGAAACAGGCTTTCCAAAGGAAAGGGAAGAAATAGGCCACAGTAATAATCATAGCACTTAACACCTGTTCAATTTTTATTATTGCTTTTGCTTTGTACCCACTGTATTCATACTCTGCTGTTTTGAGAACACGTTAGGTCCAAGCATTGATACAACCCACAGTTAGGTTAACAACACATTCCAGTTATCTGCAATGACTAAAGTTTAACATAGAGTGTTAATATTCTGCAGTGACCAAGAAAGAGTAATGGATGAAAACTTGGATGGATGAAAATGGATGAATTTGTTGAAACTGGGAAATCCACAAACTTCTCTGTTACATAAACTTAATGGAAATTATTTGTTTCCAGTTTTAACTCTCTGTGCCTACATCTTTTTTTCTCTGATCTACAAAATGAACAGCATTTTGAGGAGCGCTTTTTGTCTCTAATTTTTCTACCCAACCCATCTGGAGGTTGTTGCCCATCTTAAGAAGTGATGAGTGATCTGTAGTTCTTCTTACAAGTTGTTGAAATAAGATACTTCACCTAATTACCAATACAAATCAGCTAGTTCTAATATGAGCAAGAGTCAAGGTGCAGCAGCAGCAGCTTCACAGAAGCCAAATTTCTCCCCTTAGACAAATGGGGTTTCTGTTTGTTTCTCTACCTCTGTGATTGCAGACCAGAGACCTGGAGTAGAACGGATAAGTTACTGATTTTTTCTGTTATTCTACTATTCAGTACAGGATTCAAATAAGAGAAGAAACTACGAGTTGAACTTTTTAATGTTTAGATTAGATATGAGCATTTAATGTAGTTCTGCAAAGGGAACTACATTAAAAGGGAAACAAGGCATGTTTTAAAGTCCACAAAGTGACTGTGCTATGTTGGAAGATTTTAAATAATTTTAAAGCTGATGCATGAGCTTATTTATCAGAAGAGAAAGTGGTTGTTTAGGGGTTCTGTTTGTTTGTTTCCCCTCCCCCTTATCTTTGTGTTCTGCTTTTTGAATTCAGATCTTTTAATAATGACATCATTATGCCTACATCAGGATTCCTAAAAAAAAAAAAAAAAAAAAAAAAAAAAAAAAAAAGTAAAATAACTTCTGAATTATTTTCTTCTGTCTTTTTCACATGGGAAATATTCTTAATACATACTTTAGAAAAAGATAGTGCCAATTCTTGGAGACAGCAGAAAATAAGTTTTCAGTATATTTCCCAACAAGTTTTGATTTGTTTTACAAGAAAATTTTCATAGAGTTATGGAATCATAGAATGGTTTGGGTTGGAAAGGACCTAGATCATCTAGTTCCAGCTCCCATGCATGGGCAGGGACACCTCCCACTAGATCAGGTTGCTCAAAGCCCTGTCCAACCTGGCTTGAATACCTCCAGGGAGGGGGCATCCACAATGTCCTTGGGCAACCTTTTCTGGCGTCTCACCACCCTAATAGTAAAGAATTTCTTCCTAGCCTAAAATTTACCTAAATCTGTCTACCTTAAATCTACCTTCTTCCAGTTCAAAATAATTAATCCTCATCCTATCACTACACACCCTGGCAAAAAGTCCCTCGACCCTTACCAGCTTTCCTGAAGGCTTCCGCCAGATACTGGAGGGCCGCTATAAGGTCTCCTCAGAGTCTTCTCTTCTTCAGGCTGAACAGCCCCAACTCTCTCAACCTGTCTTCATAGGAAAGGTGCTTCATCTTTTGATCATCTTCATGTCCCTTCGCTGGACTTGATCCAAGAGATCTATGTCCTTCCTGTGTTGAGGGCTTCAGAATTGGACACAATACTCCACGGGTGATCTCATGAGTTTGAAGTAGAGGAGTAGGATCACCTCCCTCCACCTGCTGCCCATGCTTCTTTTGGTGCAACCCAGGATGTAGTTGGATTTCTGGGCTGCAACTGCACATTGCCAGATCGTAATGAGTTTTTCATTGACCAGCACCCCCATGTCCTTCTCCTTAAGCCTGTTTTCAATCCATTCTTCACCCAACCTGTATTTGTGCTTGGGGTTGTCCCAACTCAGGTACAGGACCTCATATTTAGTCTTGTTGAACTTCATTATATTGGCATGGGTTCACCTCTCAAGCCTGTCAAGGTCCCTCTGGATGGCATCCCTTCTCTCCAGCATGTCAACCACCCCAAACAGCTTGGTGTCATCAGCAAACTTGTTGAGGGTGCACTCAATCCCACTGTCCATGTAGCTGACAAAGATTTTAAACAGCACTGGAGCAAGTACTCACCCCTGACAAACATCACTTGTCACTGGTGTCCATCTGGATATTGACCCATTGATCACTACTCTTTGAGTGTGACCACCCAGTCAATTCTTTATCCTCCAAGTGGTCCATCCATCAAATCCATATCCTTTCAGTTTTGAAACCAGGATATCGTGAGGGACAGTGTCAAACACTTTGCACAAGTCCAGATAGATTACCCCTTATCCATTGATGCTGCAACTCCATCATAAAAGGCCACCAAATTTGTCAGGCACTACTTGCCCTTGGTAAAGCCATGCTGATTGCCATCAATCACTTCCACATTTTCCATGTATCTTAGCAGGGCCTTCAAGAGGATCTGCTCCATGATCTTGCTGGGCACAGAGCTAAGACTGACTGGCCTGGAGTGCCCTGGGTCCTCCTTCCTTTCCTTTTTGAAAATGGGGATTATGTTTCTCCTTTTCCAGGCAGTGGGAACATCACCAGACTGCCATGACTTTTCAAATATGATGGAAAGTGGTATTGTAACTTAATCTGCCAGCTCCCTTAGGAGCCATGGCTGGATCTTGTCAGGTCCCATGGACTTGTGCACTTTCAGGTTCTTTGGATGGTCTCAAACCTGCCCTTCTACTACAGTGGGGAGATCTTCCTTTTCCTATTCTCTGCCTTCTGTGACCTGGATGGTCTGGGCAGAGCCCTTACCGATGAAGACTGAGGCAAAAAAAGTTGTTCAGTACCTCAGCCTTCTCCATACCCCATGTGATGAGGTATCCTCTTTCCTTCTGCAGAGGCCCCATATTTTCCCTGTTCTGTCTCTGACCACTGACGTACCTGTAGAAACCTTTCTTATGACTCTTTATGTCCCTGGCCAGGTTTAAGTCTATCTGGGCTTCAGCTTTCCTAACCTGATCCCTGTCTTCTCAGACATCTTCTGTGTATTTCTCCCAGGCTACCTGTCCCTACTTAGACCCTCTGAAGAATTTCTTTTTTCATCTAAGACTGTACAGGAGCTCTTTGTTCATCCATGCAGGTCTCCTGGCACTCTTGCCTGCCTTCCTCTTTCTTGGGATGCATTGCTCCTGGACTTCGAGGAGGTAATCCTTGAATATTGACCAGTTTTCTTGGACTCCTCTCCCATCCAGAATTTTATGCCATGGCATCCTACCAAGAAGATCCCTGAAGAGGCTGAAATCTTCTTTCCAGAAGTCCAGTGTAGTGAGCTTTCTGCAGACCCTCCTTGTTGCCCTACAGATCCTGAATTCCACCATTTCACGGTCACTGTATCCAAGGTTGCCCTTAAGCTTCATGTTGTTCACCAGGTCATCACTGTTGGCAAGAACAAGGTTCAGCATAGCACCTTGTTTTGTTATTTCCTCTACCATTTGGAGGAGGAAGTTTTCATCAATGCACTCCAGGAACTTCCTGGATTACTGGTGCCTTGATATGTTGTCCCTCCAGCAGATGTCAGGGTACTTGAAATCCCCCATGTGGATCATGGCCTGTGAATGGGAAGCTGCTCCTATCAGCAGCCCCATCCACTCGGCCATCCTAGTCAGGTGGCCTATAGCAGACTCCTACTGTAATATTGCCATTGTAATATTGCTTTCTTCCCTTTAACCTTGACCCATAAACTCTCTGTCAGTTCCTCATCCATCTTCAGGTGGAGCTCCATGGACTGTAGCTGGTCATTGATGTAGAGAGCAGCTCCCCCTCCTCTTCTGCACTGACAGTCACTCCTAAAGAGCTTATACCCATCTATTCCCATACTCCAGTCATAGGAGTTGTCCCACCATGTCTCAGGTATGCCAATAACATCATAGCCCTGCAGTCATGCACACATTTGCAGCTCCTTCTGCTTATTTCCCATATGGCGTGCATTTGCATAGAGGCATTTAAGTTGGGCCCCCTTTCAAGCTGCCTTACTATCTGGCATCCCATTATTCTTCATTACCAGTATTCTCCTGCTGGCCTGTGATTCTTCTTCAGGCCCAGGGCATCTCTTACTCAAATAGACTTCAAAGTGGTGGCAGCAGGATGGATTGAGGAACCCTTCCCCAAAAAAATTCCAGTTTAAAGTTCTCCTTACCAGCACTCCCTGCTTGCAGCAACTGCCTGCACAAAGTGCCACATCATGCCCTTCTGACATGCCACCCCATTTGCCCGCCCTGTGCATCACACTCTGGGTAGCTTGTACTTCCTGGGTCAGCTTTTTATAAAAATGCAGGAGGATGCAGGTGGTGCTGGTTGTTAAAAGAACCACCCTAAATACAAATTATTAATGGGCAGAACTTAAATGGTAGTGTCACCATTTGATTCAGATCTGACAACAATGCTCTCAATCCCCTCCCCTACCCACCCAGGTAGGGAAGGAGAGAGAGAAAAAGAGAGAGACTTGGCTGGATTGAAAACTAAACTACACAGCTTTAATTAAACACT
>NW_009952177.1:26641-31970 GCF_000747805.2 Chaetura pelagica
TGTCACGGGTCTCCTCATAGTGTCTGAGCCGGCAGAGTGCAGGTGCGGCCTTGAAGACCCAGCAGTTAGAAAAACATTCCACTGTCTTATCAGCTTTGGAAGAACACACTGTTGCTAGTTACAAGAAAGCTTACTGAAGGGAAAAAAATCAGTAAAGGGAAAATTGGCTTCATCCTGGCTCAAACCAGGACAGGTAGTAAAGAGGCAATCAGCTACACGGTCATCATTATGTAAAACATGATAACTACGCCTAACATTTCTGAGATATCAGTTGCAATGAGAGTGCATCTTTACCAAAACATGACAAAGACAGAAAAAATGCAAGTAGAATCGTCACAAACACAGAACCCTCTCCCTACCCCCCCCTCACAAAAAAAAAAAAAAGAAGAAAAGAAGGGGGGAAAAGTAACATTTATTCTTCAGCTTCATGAAGACGTATTTAGTCAAGTAATGATGACCTAAGGGAAGCTGAGCAGCATCTTACTGATCTCATCATAGTTATGAGAACCATCCATCATATGGTCAGTGATTTGTATGTCAAAAGACACCCAGCAGTGTTCCAGCCTGCCAGTTGCCAGTTTCTGAGAATACATATTCACTTTTTCAGACACGATGATGCTCAAATAGTCTTTGATATCTATATGTTTCCCACTGCGGTTGGTACTTGTTCACCACCAAACTGTCATCTGTTAGCACTCTAAGCCATCCATCGTGAAATGGCAACTAATTAGCACTGTCTGAATCCCTATATTTGGCTAGTGTGCTTAGAATTGTTTTGCAGATGAGGAATGACAACAGTAACTGCTACATCAGAGAGGAGGCAGCTTTGCTCTTCTCTGTTTTTTTAAGAAGCTCTGCCTAACTTCAGAGGAGGATAATAACCTCCAGGTCAAGCTTATAAATGAATCCAAAATGAACATTTGCAAAATGCCAGAAAAAGTCTAGATGTAATAAGCGAAAAGAAAAGAAAAGAAAAGAAACCTAAAACAAAACACAAAGGAATAAAATAAAATACAATATGAAATAAAAACCAACATACAAAAACAACACACCACATTTTTCTTAATTAGGACCTACTGAACACTGGAATAATACCTTCTTGCCTATCCTATAGATGTACAAAATAGATATACAAAGCTATGTTCTACTTTGATTTACAGGGATGTACTTTCTGAACATCAATGTCACTCAGCATATGGATTTTACATGCAGTTCTAACACTTAGTAGCTGTATCTGGCACCTCACACTTTATAAACAATAAATTACATTCCTATTAAACTTGTGGTTAAACAAGGAGTTACCATTCTATTAAGATCCAATTAAACATGCATAACTTTTAATAGCTATAATTAGAATAACTTCAGAGGATAATAGTTCAAAACAAGAGAGCTAGAAAATGTCAGTGCAGTGGAAAGCTAAATGAAAAAAGTAAACTATACAATGCATATAGAATGTACCTGTTTGTGAAAAGACTTGTTCTTTAGTATCATTTAAACACATTTATTTCATACTTTGGCACTTCAACAGAACTAAATATATATGCTGTTATACTGAGGTTAGACTTTTGATCCTTGTTCATTCTGGAAAGAAAAAAAGAAAAGTTTATTTCTCTATTTTGGGACAAATTTTGCAAGCAAAAAAAAGGAATTGGCTTAATTAATTCTAGCGGTACGAGGGTATGCTCTACTAACATAAGACAAAATCATAGAGGCCAAGAAAATTATTTTCCAAGAAAGGATATGAGTTGTGGTATGAAATATATGATATAAAGAACTTCTGCATGAAGCCCTCTGTGGTGTGCTTTGCCATTTTCTGGAACTCAAGTATTTTTAGAAAAGAAGAGAGAGGTTTTCCACACAATGTGATAATGAAACCCCTGAGAAAGCATCATCTGTATGTTCAGTTGATTTGAAATCTTCCTTTGCCTAAGCTATGTTTTGAAAAAATCAGTCATATAAGTAGACAGAGTATAAGAAAAATATATTCTTTAAAGGTGTGAACAAATTTAATATGATTTTACTTCAATAATTAATGTTTTTCCCCAGCCAAGACAAGTACAAATTATATTTGAAGCAGTTACCTTAATGTCATTGACAAAACTGAAGCAAGTAAAGTGAGATTATATAACTATAATTCTCTAATAATTCTGTTCTAATCAATGGGATTCATTAAGATAATAATGGCTTAAATGAGAGAAAAAATTGGCTCACATAAAGTGCAGACACACATTAAATTAATCCTAAACAATTAACAGAACTCTGATCTTAATGTTTTGTTCATTTCCTTGTTTCCAGCAAATCAAATTTTGCATAAATTACACTATCAGAAAAAAATAATTATTGAGTTTCAGAAAACCATCAGAATTCTCTTTTCATTCTTAATGACAGAATCCCAAGTGTATTCTCATCTTGGTACAGAATCTTTTTAACACTTCACTAAGAGATGTGAAGTATGCCCTTGAAAATAGCACAGCTATGATTATAATTAGCTTACACAGGAGCAGCTTATCCACAGATAATGAACTCATACTGAAATATCAAAATTTGAAAATTACACTAAAGATAACCCTGGCACATAATAAAATGTCTATAAAAAGAAATGTCTTTTTAAAATTTATCCCCCTACAGTGTCTCCCCACTTGTTGTTGATAATGTGGTTGTTTGGGGTTTTTTGTTGTTGTAAAAAAATGTAGGGAGTACAATTCTGTTCTCTTTTAGACAGTTTTGATTGAGACCAGAACATGACCTAGAGTGAAATAAAAACAAACAGCTGTTCTTTATAATAGTTAACATAGATAGCATGGATGATGTAAAGTTGATGGGCACTATTTTAATACCTCCGTCTCTCTATTTTTCATAGGATGGGACAAAAGGAGAATTGCAGGGATGCTGGAAATTAGTATGTTAGTTTCAGAAAAAGGTTTATGAAATAAAGTGAAGGACTTTTTATAAGAACAACTGTTTCATCCTGAAAGCTTCTGTTCTTTCCATTATTTAATGTCAGGAGTAAGTATTCATTATGGTTTTTCTGATATGGTAAGTACCCAGTTCTATCTGTGCTAAAACGTTTGAGAGTCCTACAGTATTGAACAACTCTAAGAGTATTTCTTTCAGAAAAAGGTGGTTGAATGACCAGCATGGATTATTAGCTAATAATAAAGGTGTAATTGGCAAAAAAGATACCTTGTTAAACATCTACATATTTGCAAGGAATCTCTCTGCTAGTATAAATAACCAGTTGTGTCATTATTAACTAAAAACTATGGGCTTATTTCAGAAGCTCTAATACAAAATGTTTATATAGACAGAAAATCTTACCTAATCAGGTATACAAATTAGAGACAGAGAAGCATACAAGAAGTATATATATATTAAGTGTATATAGAATAATAATTATAACTATAATTATAAGGTAGTTGGAGGAGAAGCAGAAATAATTGTTAGTTATTTGCTATTAAATTGCCTTGTGAGCAACTGGCAGGAGTCAGGAATCCTGTACCTGACTTTTTGTTAAGCATGTAGGAACTTGACATTTTTAAACTTCACATCCTTTCATCATATGTGATGGAAATTAAACACATTAGAAACCTGTGGTAAGACATGGATAAACAAACAGACAAATACTATGAGTACACACATTTCATTTTCTTCAGTGACTAGGCATATTGTGTAAGATAAAAGGTGCATTCAAAGGAATAATGTAAGCAACATGGATATTTGAATGTATTGGCTTAGTAAAAAGCTCTCTTATTGTTGCATCACTGTTTTTTGTATAGATACTTCCAGAAATAAGAGGGATGCTGTTTTGAGGACCTCTGGCAGTAGATGCTCCAATCCAGTCTCAATCTATGCCTTCATGATCTTGCATCATCATAGGCTTGGTTCTGAAAACATACTAGATGATCTCTTCTCTGGCTCACACAGCATGCAGAGGCTACCAGTACTTCAGTGAGAGTGAAATGAAAACACATTTCTTTGCTTCAGAAAGAAAGAACTTGGATTGATAGTAGAGAATGAATGGTAGAGAAAAGCTTCTCAAAGTTGCTTGTACCCTACATCCATTCAGTCTTGCATCTGCTGATCTACTGTACCTTACATCTCAACTCCAACAGTATTTTTTTTTCTTTACCCTGAGACCATTCTTTTATTAATTTGCCCATACAGCAAACAGCTTTTTCAAAATACAGTTGTAGAAGGACATTGCATTACTAGTGTTGTCACGGTTTGACTCAGGATCAGCAATTAAACCAGTGACAATAGTGGTCTCGATCCCCTCCCTCTCCTACCCAAGTAGCAAAAGGAGAGAGGAGAGACCTTCTGGATTGAAAACAAAACTAACTTTAATGAAACACGACTAATAAAGGGAAATATGTACCAATATACACAAGTGTGTGTAAGAATGTGCAAAACCCTGTCAATTCCTCCCCACCCTCAGTAACTCTCACAGAACTCTCCTGAGCAATTCCAAAAATGTCCCAGACCACTACCCGAGATAGCGGCAGATCAGAAAGGAGCCGAGTTAGAGTTATAGGGGTCCGGAATGCACAGGTCTAGGAATCACTGGTGATGGATGGACGGAGTCCTGCCATCTGCTGGTCATGAAGAGAAGAGAAGGGAAGAAGAAGAAAGGAAGCCACTTAGGATGCCTGAATTATATATGGTATGGTATACTTTGGTTTACTGAATTTGCTGTCTGTCTAATCTGCTCCTCCCTACAAGAGTGTTGTACATACACCTGCTCTTTTAATGTGCAAAGCAATAAATTCAACAAATCTATAAACATTTCAGTTTTATTAGTCTGCTACCTAGAAAATTTGCTGCCAGTTAAAAAAGAACTCACTGAAGAAAAAAAAAAAAAAAAACAGTAAAAAGAAAATTTGCTTCTTCCTGGCTCAAACTATGATGACTAGTTTACTGGAAAGAAAGGCATGCAAGCCTCTGCTCAGATTTTCAGAAATTTCACTGGAATATTTTACTTTTTTTCAGGTATTATGTGAATTTTAAGCAGGAAGTCCACATTCTAATAATCCCCAAACTTAAGATCCACTGTGGCACTTACAATATTCTTAGCTACAGATCTATTATTTTATGTATGTACAGAGTATAAATTTAATAAGTTTTTAGAAAAATTTCAAATCCAACAATTACATTTCCAACTTCACTTAGAATTTTCCAACAAAAAGCCTACAAGCAAATACAAACCTTAAGACAATACAAAGAAACCCAAAAGACATTTTTCTTTATCTGCAGGTTTTGAGGCATTTTAGTGATAGATATCTACTCTCCTCTCTTCTTCTTAACATAAAAATAATATTAATAAAATATAAAC
>NW_009952177.1:32017-36793 GCF_000747805.2 Chaetura pelagica
AGTGTATTTCATTTTAATTAGGAAAATATTCACAAAATATATGCAGAACTATAAAAAAAAAATAAAGTAGTTATCTCAAGTCTTCTCTATGGCCTCTACAAAATTGTTTATTCTGGAAACATTAATCTAAGAATTACCTCAATAGAACTTGATAGTCATTTTGCAATATAGTTTATCTGGCACACAAGAAAATTGGTTGCAAATTATACCAGGTGTGGTACTTCCATAAGATGTAGCAGAAGCTTGGCAACCTTGCTCGTTCAGCCTCAAATGCTTTTCTGACAGAGGGATTCTTAAATTACAATCCTTTGAGTAACTCCAAAACATCTGGGGTCCTAATGCTAGGCACGAATGACTGCAAAGTCTAGAAATAAATGAATATTGAAATTGGTTGTGGAGATGTTACAATTTTATTGTGAGTAACAAACAGCTAGTATAAATTTAAAAACAATTCACACAAAGTTTCTAACTATTTGAAAACAAAGAGAAAATGTGGCTCTGAAAATATGTGTTACAGGCAGAGAGCATTGATTATACTGAGCATTGTTGTAATTAATTGTACTGTGTTTCAGTGATGGGAAGAATTGTTTGGAAATCTGTGTGAGAGGGGTGTTCTCCAAGGACATAGAACAGGGGAGCATCTCACTTCCTAGCTGGTTCAGGCAGTCTAAAATCCAACCATTCTATATACATGCTCCAGCTTATAGGTATATTTCCTGATTTTTCTTTCTCTTCCCTTCAATAACAGTGTATGCTTTGTACAAAGATTAACAGTTTTCATTTAAAAAAAAAAAAAAAAAAAAAAAATTGAGAGCTGTGGACTGTCTTAAAAAGAATCAGGCAAAGCCAGGCAACAGTCTCACAGTCAGACTCTGCATAGTGGTAAACAGGTAAGATAGGCTTTAATTTCTTCTTATTTTTTTTTATTGAGTCTTTGGAGGAAATCAAGTAAGGAGAGTGACATAGCTCTAAAAATAGTTGAACAAGTCTGAAGAAACAGATGTAAGGCATTGGTTGGTGTTTTTAGAGTGAGCAAAAGGTCTGGTTGCCTATCAGAAAACCGGAAATATCTCTTCTTTCCTTACTGGGAAAAGAAAGTAAGGCCAGTAGATTTATACAGAATTTTTTAAGAGCTGACGGCATACTTCTTGTTTAAAGATTTTCTAAACTCATTTCCAAGTAACCAAGTTGAAGACTCCTTTGTGGATCAGAGCTCAAGAAAAACTGTTACAGAAATTTACTATATTTGCAAGACAGGATATTTGCCCAATTTGAATTGTGTTAAAAAGTAATGTCTGATCTGTGTTATTCAGGTAAGATTGATCTTTTCGTCTTTCTCCACGTAGCTTTCAATGGATCTGTTCAAAATAAGCTTTTGAATCCAAGAACACTCAGATTCAACAGCTGCAGTGTCACATTCTTCAAGCCCTGTAAAATCACAGATTCTGTCTGTTCTGAAGACTGGAGTAGTTTACACAGCTAAATCACACCATTTTTTTTGTGTTCAATATTTTTTTGTTTCTGACAAAATGTAAGGATCCTTCTTTCACCTAAACTGCAAGACTGTGATCTGATTTGTTTAATAATTCATCAATAAATAGCTTAAAAATACAGACCTTTGATGTATTATCCCTGTGACCATGCCATCCATTAAAGGTAGGATTAATAAAGTGATTTGGGGCATCTCATCTAGTAACATTCTAGAATATGAACTTTAAAAAGCACTTTAATTTGGAGTAGTGAATAAATCCCAGAGAACTGACATATTAGGTTGTAATTTACTAAGAACCTTCACAACTAGTTTTAATGAAATTACATGACTTAAAAGGAGTGTTCGTTGTAACACTTAGAGGAACAGCTGGGGTCAAAAAAAAATAAAAATGTTAGCAATAAAAATCCTGTAAAACCACCTGAAGTCTTTCAGAAGTAAAACACAATTATGTTGCTATTCAAAGAATGAGGAAGACTATTCTAGTTTCTCTAACCTCTGTATGGTCATGAGTCTAGTTTGGATACATGGTCAAATGCAGCTAGGTAGATCTGCTACTACTGCCAGTGATGCAAGGGAAAATGTGACTATTATTGTCGGTACACCTAGCTCTTTGTTTCAAAGTAGTAATGTAGTTATGGTTATTTTTAAATAGCTTCATGTTGTTTTGTTCTCCTCAAAAACACTTTATTGACTTGTTATTTACATTTTCATAAATGTAAGTTACATTTCAGAATATCTTAAAGTTTTTCACATGGACACATAGACACCTCTATTAGAATAGAATAGCAACATACCTGGTCTACTTTTGTCTCAAACAGCAGTTTTGACAAGTTACAAATCAGTTGCACAATATAAAATACAGAAGTCGGAAAATAAGGAAAAATTAAGGAAAAAGCAATCTACAGAGTATCTTTCCCACTCACATTCATTAAAGAGTCCTTGCATTGGCAGGTGATTATTGAAAATGTTATTGTTTTTTTAAGTTTTAAAAAGTGTAATGCTTTTTATGCCATTCACTGTAGATTAACTCCTTTGAAATACATTTCACCTCCACTTGTAGAAAAATGGTTTCTTTTTAAATCTACCTGAACAGAATTCTAATAAACATCTTTTTAATATTACATTATTACAGAATCAAAGAATCATCGTGGTTAGAAAGGACCTGTGAGATCACCGAGTTCAACCATCAACACAAAAAAACCCCCAAAAAAACAGAAAACACCCATAAAAAAACCCTCCAGCAGCCTTGACCACTAGAGCATGCCCTGAAGTGCCACATGTACACGTTTCTTGAATACCTCTTGTAGAGAATGACCCATCTTCTCTTCCCACATAAGAGGGGAAGTTGCAGAAGCATCCTGACTTCTAGTGGCGTCTGTGACGCCGTTGGTTCATGACACCTCCAAGGATGGTTACTCAACCTCATCCCTGAGCAGGCTGTTCTGGTTCCTGACCACTCTTTCAGAATAGAACCTCTTCCTCTTATCCAAGCTGAACCTTCCCTGCCAAAACTTCAAGTAATTTCCTACACTTCTGTCGTTATTTACTTGGGAGAAGGGTCTAACTTAATTCTGACACTAATACTTATACTTATTAGAAGGACTCAAGTGCTTAATCAGCATTGTAACACTGCATAAGAAAGATTTCTACAGACAAGGGACCTGAGATATATGAAGTCTGTGTGGTTTTAACACTGTAGTTTATGCACAGGCAAACTGTGAGTCCATATTTCAGCATCAATATATACTTAAACATTTTGTGCACAAGCTTTTCTGGTAAGCTGCAGGTAAATACATGTATGTGCAAAACTACACCTGAAATTAATCTTTTCTGTGTGTGATTTTATTTCTAAATGTTTACTTGTTAATCTTAAAAAAAAAATAAAAATTAAAGCCTATTTCCTCAGGTCACATAATAATAAAATATTTGAGGTATTTATGTCAGCACAAATACTCTTGCCTGGAGCTCTGCTTGATTAAATAGTTTGGCTGACATAAATTCTGTCCAAACACTGATGTCATGCTGCAGAATATATTTTGCAGAAATGCAGAGCACATTTTTTTAAGCTTCTTTGAAATTCAGTATTGCAACTAACTGGAGGACTTGTAAAATAAGCAAAAACTTTTTTCTATTACTTAAAACATTTGAACCATTTTAAAAACAAGAGTATATGTAACTGTTATAGTTGGTGTAACTTAGATCAGTTCTTTTCATAGATCTTATGGTATTAACTGAACACACATTTCTTTCTCTCTAAGGAAAGTTCAATGCACATTTTGAAAAATCATCTACTATGGATTGAATGGGGAGGAGTTTTAAAAGTTTGGGCCACACATTTATTTAAACTTTTCATTCTTCCTTTTTGATTCATATACATCTTTATATAATTTTATTTGTTGTCGTTTTCTGACAGGGACACACATTCGTAAAAATACAATAAATTAAAACATATAGAAAAGAGTGGAACATCATCCAGTGAAAGCTTGCATTGACAAGGTAAAATTACTGTATTATTTTAAAGCATTATTACAAACATATGTTCTTAAAATCCCTCACTAGTAACTGAGGCAGACATTATATTTTTCAGACAAAACCATATTTTATGATTATGACCATAAAACCCACATTCTTCTGGTATTGCAAGTTGATGCAAAGCCTATTACAATCAATATCAAGCAACTGCATCTCATTTTCAATCAGCATGCTAAATCCTTGATGGATAACTAAGACACTAATCAATATTTGAATGTAAGTCTGATTTCATACAATTTTCTCCTGTTTCTGCTGTCTGGTAAAAAAACCCAACCAACTAAGCAAGACTCTGAAAATGTTAGGACAGAGCATGAAAATATCAGGGAAATAAGCTCGCTCTCTCCAGGTTCTCTAAACAGAAAGTTGGAGTAAGGCTGTGTCCTGGTTTGAGCCAGGATGAAGCCAATTTTTCTCTTTACTGATTTTTTTTCCTTCAGTAAGCTTTCTTGTAACTAGCAACAGTGTGTTCTGCTAGGCTGATAAGACAGTGGAATGTTTTTCTAACTACTGAGGCTTCAAGGCTGCACCTGCACTCTGCCGGCTCAGACACTATGGGGAGATCTGTGACCCCCCCGTAGGAGGCTGAGTTAGATGGACAGCAAAATTGGCCAAAGATATTCCATTCCATATATCTACGTAGCTCAGAGGAAGGTCAGAGATCACAGAAGACAACTCCCTTCCTGCTTCTTCTCCCCTTCTCTTCCGTCCATGGCCAGCATTCAGGGAGGACTCTGTTCATCCATCACCGTCGA
>NW_009952177.1:41366-43113 GCF_000747805.2 Chaetura pelagica
AACTGTCCTGGTTTGAGCCAGGATTAAGCCAATTTTTCTTTTTACTGATTTTTTTTTTCCTTCAGTAAGCTTTCTTGTAACTAGCAACAGTGTGTTCTGCTAGGCTGATAAGACAGTGGAATGTTTTTCTAACTACTGAGGCTTCAAGGCTGCACCTGCACTCTGCCGGCTCAGACACTATGGGGAGATCTGTGACCCCCCCCGTAGGAGGCTGAGTTAGATGGACAGCAAAATTGGCCAAAGATATTCCATTCCATATATCTACGTAAGCTCAGAGGAAGGTCAGAGATCACAGAAGACAACTTCCTTTTTCTTCTTCCCTTCTCTTCCGTCCATGGCCGGCGTCCAGGGAGGACTCTGTTCATCCATCACCGTCAATCCTCAGGCTTGATCTCTCATGACCCCCATAACTCTCTGCTTTCTCCAGCAGCAGCTCCGGGATTCCTCAGGACTCTTCCCAGTTCAGAGAAGTGCTGTGGGAGTTGCTGGGGTGGCGGGGGGCGAGAGGCTTTTTGCCCATACCTGAATATATCTGTATATAATTGTATATATTTTCTTGTATCATTCATTAGTGTTTTAATTAAAGCTGTGTAGTTTAGTTTTCAATCCAGCCAAGTCTCTCTCTTTTTCTCTCTCTCCTTCCCTACCTGGGTCAAACCGTGACAGGCTGACATCTACAAATGACATTTCCGCACTTTGAGAGTAATTATTGCTAAGAATGTCACTATTAGTAATTAAATTAAATTTGAAATAAAGACAAACTGCAGATCAAGCACATCAATAGGTTTCCCTGACCCATCACTGTAAAGTCACATACTAATACCTGCCAAAAAGTTTATTTAATCAACTTTTTAAATATTTTCTTTTTCAATCATCTTTTGACTCAAGTGCACAACATTGGACCAGTATAAGTAGCAGTTCTGTCATTTCATAATTATATAATAGTAAGGGACTATTTTAGTAGACTAAAAATAGTCTACTTCCAAGTCACCTGCCCTGGGAGACTTGGAAGTAGATCAGGTTGCTCACAGCCCTACCCAAACTGTCGTTGAACGCTTCTAGGTAGGGGGCATCCACAACTTCACGTGGCAACCTATTCCAGTATCTCACCACCCTCACACTAAAGAACTTCCTGCTAATATTTAAGATAAATCTCCCCTCTTCCAGTTTGTCCTCTTGTTTGCCCTTTTAAAACAGTCCCTCCCCAGCTTTCCTGTAGGTCACCTTTAGGTACTGAAAGGCTGCTACTGGGTCACTCTAGAGCCTTCTCTTCTCCAGGCTGAACAGGTCCATCTCTCTCAGCCTGTCTTCATAGCAGAGGTGCTCCAGTCCTTAGATCATCTTTGTAGTTCTCCTCTGGACTTTCTCCAGGAGCTCCATGTCCTTCTTATGTTGGAGGCTGTAAGGGTTATGCCACCTACCACAAAAAAATATATGTCTCCCATAAAACTATTTCAACATATAAGGACTATTAAATGGGCACGAGTCCTGTACAGTGCTTCTGGCACCTGGAACCGTCAAGACCCAAGATGCTGGCTCCTTGCTGAAAGGATCTGCATCCCCTCCAGCCTATGGCTGGTCTGTCCTGTCCCAGGACTCAAGATTGGCTAGGTCAGGGCTGGTATGCAGATGAGATAATGCATTGCAGCACCTGAAACTCACCTGAAACTAAAGAGAAGTCACCAGAAAGCACGGGGGGGGGTGTGGCTCCTGCCCCTGTGAGAAAGGAGAGTGGAGGTCGCCAATG
>NW_009952177.1:43715-50208 GCF_000747805.2 Chaetura pelagica
TGGGGGGGGGCAGGGCTGGCCGGTATGAATTAAAACAAGGCGGAGGCGTTAACCGCTCAAACCCCTCCTTTTTCTGTTGTAGAGCCTTCACAGAGGCTCCATAAATGGACCTAGTACTCCTGGTGGGGTCTCACCAGAGCCAAGTAAATAAGGAGAAACACCTCCCCTGACCTGCTGGCCACACTTCTTTGATGCAGCCTAGAACATAGTTAGCTTTCTGGGCTGCAAGTGCATGTTTCTGACCAGTGTTGAGCTTCCTATCCACCATCACCCTCAAGTCATTCTCCTTTGGGCTGTTTTCAATCCATTCTCCTCCCAGCCTGTATTTGTGCTTGGAATTGCCCTGATCCAGGTGCTGGACTTTGCACCTGGCCCTGTTGAACTTCATGAGCTTGCACTAACCCACCTCTTAAGCCTATCATGGTCCCTCTGGATGGCTTCACTTTCCTCCAGCATGTTGACATTACCACCCAGTTTGTTGTCATTGGCAAACTTGCTGAGGGTGCACTTAATTCCACTGTTCATGTCACCGACAAACACATTAAATAGCACTAGTCCAAGTACCAATCCTTGGAGAACATCACTCACAGCAGTAAAAGCAAGAGCAGGCCATAGCAGCTGTGTTCCCAAATTCTCATCCAGAATCTTCCTACAAAAATAAGTTTATCAAAATCTATCTCACAACACCTGGAAGTGAATTATATCTATCATAGAATCATAGAATCTTAGGGGCTGGAAGGGACCTCGAAAGATCATCTAGTCCAACCCCCCTGCCAGAGCAGGGTCACCTAGAGTACATCACACAGGAACGCATCCAGGTGGGTTTTGAATGTCTCCAGTGAAGGAGACTCCACAACCTCCCTGGGCAGCCTGTTCCAGTGCTCTGTCACTCTTACAGTAAAAAAATTTTTTTGGATATTCACCTTGAACCTCCTATCCTGGCACTCACCCCTTACATATTTGTAAACATTGATGAGGTCACCCCTCAGTCTCCTTTTCTCCAAGCTAAAGAGACCCAGCTCCCTCAGCCTTTCCTCATAAGGGAGATGTTCCACTCCCTTAATCATCTTTGTAGCTCTGCGCTGGACTCTTTCAAGCACTTCCCTGTCCTTCTTGAACTGAGGGGCCCAGAACTGGACACAATACTCCAGATGTGGCCTCACCAATGCAGAATAGAGGGGGAGGAGAACCTCTCTTGACCGACTAACCACACCCTTTCTAATGCACCCCAGGATGCCATTGGCCTTCTTGGCCACAAGGGCACATTGCTGGCTCATGGTCATCCTCCTGTCTACCAGGACCCCCAGGTCTCTTTCACCTACACTACTCTCCAGCAGTTCAGCCCCCAACCTATACTGGGACATCATGTTGTTCTTCCCCAAATCCAAAACTCTACACTTCCTCTTGTTGAACTTCATCATGTTTCTCCCCGCCCAACTCTCCAGCCTGTCTAAGTCTCTCTGAAGCTGCACAGACAGATATTCCAGGGAGTTCTGGAATGGGGTTGGCAGGGGGCCTTCTTACAAAGTCAGCCTTGGGGGTCAGCACATGCACAGAGAACCTGCTGGAAATTTACCAGGAGAGGCAAGCAGGAGAGGAGGGAGGGAGGGGGATAGCCTACCATCCCACCTGCACTGTTCATGCTTGCCTAAGCCAGGACTCCATCCTGAGTTGTTTGAGGCACAACAAGGGATGCTGTGATTCCACATGCCTTGCAGGTCATCATTAGTCTCTGACAGCTGCCTGCATTTGTCATCAGTGAGAATAAATGGTAGTCAATGGGACTTAAACAAAAGACCTTCTATCCTATCTGTGCAGTCTTCAGGATTAATAGCGCTATTTCAGGATTTAATTTCTGTCTTCTTACAGTTAGAATTTTTTTGTGTGTGTGCCTGTACTATCTTCTGCCCATGAAAGCCTTGTTGAATAGCATCTAAACCATTCTCTGATATGCATAATATGGAAACTGGTATTACAAAACTGAATCTACTTATTTGTTTACATGTCTCTGACAGTCAATATTATTTTCTCTTTTTCTTGTCTTTTGGTTTTATGTATTTTTAAACTCTTCCAAATACAGGAGACTAGAATACTGACTAATACAGAGAAATACAGATTAAAAAGGGCATATCTAAGCATACATCCTTTCTGTGGACTAAAAAGTTTTATATGTAGCTTAATCTTATCTGATTTTCAGTATTTAAAATGCTATAGCTAATCTAAATTATATAAAGAAATATATATTTGTATACAGACAAATGTACAAAATAAGTAGCAATTTAAACATATTTGATGCATAACTTTATGTTTTGCTTTTTATAGGTTTTATTTTTATAGGTAATACTGTGGATGAGCTAGCTTTCAAAATTTCAAATTTAAATTTGCATTATGTTGTATTTTATGGCATCATTTCCCCCCGATTACAGTGTAGCAACCTTTGCAGTGTTAGCCTGTGTGTCCACATATGTCCCTTACTTTCAAGACAAACTCATGACAGAAATGGGAACTTCGAAGGAATTTTGCTGAGGTGTCTGACATAATCCCTCCACAGCACGTGGATTAGCTGTAATGAAATATGCAAGGGAATAACACCAGTTTGAGATTAAATTCTAGACATCCTTGCAGGTATTCTTTTATTCTAGTGCATAATTGTCCAAGCTGTGATAAAAATTAATCCTACTAAGATTATTTCAGTGTTTAGTGTTCAAGTCTCCCTCAGCGTAGCACTACACCCTCTCAGCTTCCTGCAGTAATTTTGAAGACTGTGGAAAGGAGGATGGAAAAAAGGATGAGGCTATAGACCATTTTAATCAATGAACTGTGGCTCAGAGGTGACAAGAAGGTAGCTTGTTAGATCCTGTTCCAGGGCTGCCTTCCTGGAAAGCAGAGTAAAGATGAAAAATGATTTAGCAGTAGATGAACTGCTAAGTCTCAGGCAGGGTTTGAAGGCATCTTGGACAGATGCTCCTGTCTTATGTGTATTGCTTCCAAATCTGGTTAAAATTTTTCAGTGCTGGCAGATAGGAAAGACATCTGGCATAGCTTTGTTGATCTGGATTCAGGTTTAGAAATTCTTAAAAAATACCAGATGCAGTATTTTTTTATTATTATTTCTTCTTTTTTCCCCTTTTTTAAAAAAAAATTTGTCTGTTTTAATGATTCAGATTTTCTTTTCAAATGTATTGTTCATAAAACTTCATGAAAACAAAGTAAAGAAATCCAGTGTCAGCCTGTGTTCACTGTATTGCAGATACTGTCTGGGGTATTTCAAAGAGGTCTTAGAGCTCCACTGCTTTGAGAATGGCACACCTATTACCACATATAGCCAGAGAGACCACTCCCTACCCTACTTCAACCCTCAGACTACTACCCATTAGTAATTTTTTGGTAGGCACTGATGAAATTGCAACAAGAAGTTCAAAGGCAATGAAGAGAGACTTCAGGGTCCTAGGATGGCTGATTAGGAGATTGGGAGCACAAGTAGTGTTTTGCCTCTATCCCTCCTGTTGCAAGGATTTATGAGGAGATAAACCGGAGGAGCCAACAGATCTATGCCTGGCTATGTGACTGGAGTAATCGGCAGGACTTCAGGTTCTGTGATCACAGGATGCTTTACAAGACACCATGGCTACTGGCAAAAGATGTCTCAAAGAAGGAAAACAATCCTGGGTCAAGAATTAGGAGAATTCATAAAATTAGGCTTACTAGAGAGGAGCCTGGAAGCTGAACACCCATAGCAATTGGACAGTGTAGTAGTAAGGTCCTACTATCAGCTATCTCAGTGGAGATGAAGGATGATAGGCTGGTAGCTATGGAAGCATCTGCAAACAGTCTGGTGAGAATTAAGGCTTGAGCTAACATGATTGACACTGTTGTGAATGTTTATTACATGCCACCTGATCAGGATGAAGATCTTGATAACGCCTTTTACAGGCAGCTTAAAGAAGAAACATAGAATTATAGAATCATTAAGGTTGGAAGAGACATTCAACATCATTGAGTCCAACTATAATTCAGCTACTCAACCACTAAACTATATCCTGAAGTGCCACATCTAAATGCTTATTGAACACCTCCAGGGATGTTGACTCCACCACCTCTCTGGGCAGCCTGTTCCAATGCCTCACCACTCTTTCAGTAAACAAATTTTTCCTAATATCTAACCTAAATCTCCCCTGGTACAACTTAAACCCATTTCCTCTTGTCCTATCACTAGTCATTTCGAAGAAGCTACCAACACTGGCCTCTCTACAACCTCCCTTCATATAGTTGGAGAGAGAAATAAGATTTCCCCTGAGCCTTCTCTTCTTCAGACTAAACAACCCCAGTTCTCTCAGCCTCTCCTCATATGATATGCCCTCCAGACTCCTCACCAGTCTCATTGCTCTTCTCTGGACAAGCTCCAGGACCTCAATGTCTTTCTTATATTGTGGTGCCCAGAACTGAACACAGTACTCAAGCAGTGGCCTCACCAGTGCTGAGTACAGGGGCATGATCACTTCCCTACTCCTACCGGACATACTGTTTCTGATACAGGTCAGGATGCCATTGGCATTCTTGGCCAGCTGGGCACACTGCTGACTCATGTTCACCCAACTGTCCCTCAGTAGTTTCAGGTCCTTTTCCACTCGGGTGCTTTCCAGCCACTCTTCCCCAAGCCTGTAGAGTTGCTAGGGATTATTATGATTAAGTGCAGGAACAAGCCTTGGTCTTGTTAAACCTCATCCTGCTGACTCCAGCTCATTGATCTAACCCACACAGATCTCTCTGCAGTGTCTTTCTACCCTTGAGCAGATCAACACTCTAGCCCATTCAATTTAGTGTTGATCTGTAAATTTGCTGAGAGTGCACTCAATCCCCTCATCCAAATTATTGATAACAATATTAAAGAGAACTGGCACCAATACTGAGCTGTGGGGGATGCCACTTGTGAGGGTTCAACAGCTGGATTTAACTCCAGTTATCACAACTCTTGGGGTCACTGGTTTCTCAAGGACAATGTTGTGGGAGACAGTGTTAAAGGCCTTACAAAAGTAGACAACATCCACAGCTTTCCCCTCATCCAATAGGTATGTCACCTAGTCATAGCCTCATGATCACGGGCCCTGGTTCTCGTGGGGTGCTTCAACCACCCCAAGATTTGCTAGAAAGGTAATACAACCAGGCTCCACAGACCAGGAGGTTCCTGCAGAGTTTTGGGGACAACTTTCTGATGCAGGTGGTTGAAGAATCTACAGGGGGAGGTGCACTGCTAGACCTTTTATTAACAAACAAAGAAGGTCTTGTTGGGGATGTGAAGGAACACAAAGTTTTGACTCTTCAAATATCTACTCAGTGGAATACCATGGGCCAGAGCCCTGGAAAGTATGGAAGTCCATGAGAGGTGGGCAACTTTCAAACACTACTGCTCCAAGTTCAAAACCGGTGCACCTCTGTGATGAAGAAATCAATCAGAGGAGGTAGGAGACCAGGATGGATGAGTAAGGGACTTCTGAAAAAAATTAAAGGGAAGAAGGAAATTCACAGAATGCAGAAAACAGGACTGGCCACTTCAGAGGAATATAGGAATATAGGCAGAGAATGTAGGGTTCAATGAGGAAAGTGAAGACCCACTTGGAGTTAAATCTGGTGAGGGTATCAAGGACTATAAGAAGGGTTCCTTCCAGTACATCAATAAAAAAAGAAAGACTAGGGGAAATGTAGGGTCATTGATGAATGAGGCATTTGTCCTAGTGGCAAAAGATAGAGTTACTGAATACCTCCTTTGCTTCTTTGCCAACCTTCTTGAATCCCAGATCCTGGAGGTAAGTGATTAGGTCTCAAAAGATGAAGTCTTTCCCTCAGTAAAGGAGGACCAGGTTAGAGACTGCTTAGCCAATTTGGACGTCCATAAATCCATGATCCTGACGAGACGCATCCACAATTTCTGAGAGAACTGGCAGATGTTATTGCTAGGCCACTCCCCATCATCTTTAAGAGGTCACAGAGAACAGGAGAAGTGCCTGAGGGCTGGAAGAAGGCCAGTATCACTCCACTCTTCCAAAAGGGCAAGAAGGAGAACACAGGGAACTAGAAGCCAGATAGTCTCACCTGTGTCCCTGGTAAGGTGTTGGAACAAATAATTTGGGACATCATCATAAAACAAACTGTGAAGGACCATGTATTTCCTTACACAAACATGAAATGCCCTTTTGGTCAGCAGACAAAACTGACCTAAAGATGGCTGCTTCACGTGGCACTCTGAACCCTCTCCTGGCTGCCTTCCTCAAGGGGGCAGCTGCTGTGGGGGAGGAGCCGTGGCTGGAAACAAGGACGGGACAAGATCCCGTCTGATTGGCTGAAAAGCCCGGAAATACAAAAGTGGCTAATCGGGAGCAAAAGAAAAACCAATAAAAGAGACAGTGCAGTGCGCTTTTCCTTTTCTCGTCCTCCTCGTGTTCGGTGGCTGTTCCGCGGACACTGAAGGTGCCGCTTCTGCCGCTCACTTCTTGGC
>NW_009952177.1:53040-53261 GCF_000747805.2 Chaetura pelagica
GATCCTGTGTGCAAGGAACAGAATACCCAGCAGGACCAGAATCCTGGACTTGCACAAGGCAAACTTTAGCCTCCTCAGTCGTTAAGGGAAATCCCATGGGACAGGGTTCTAGAAGGTAAAGGGGCTCAAGATAGCTGGTCAACATTCAAGGACCACTTCTTGCAAGCACAGGATCAGTGCATCCCAATGGTTAGGAAATCTAGTAAGGGAGCTAGGAGACC
>NW_009952177.1:54580-56665 GCF_000747805.2 Chaetura pelagica
GGAATAGGCTGCCCAGGGAGGTTGTGGAGTCTCCTTCACTGGAGACATTCAAAACCCACCTGGATGCATTCCTATGTGTTGTGCTCTAGGTGACCCTGCTCTGGCACGGGGGGGTGGACTAGATAATCTTTCAAAGTCCCTTCCAACCCCTAGGATTCTATGATTCTATGATCTTCTGTGACAGGTGAGCACCACGTGCGGACCTCTCAGCAGATCCTGACAAGCTAAATACACTCCAAAAAGGAGATATAATAGGTTGCAGATCGCGGCACAAATGAAAGAAAAGAATGTTACAGGGAGATGTCAGAATGGAGTGGACTAGATAATCTTTCAAAGTCCCTTCCAACCCCTAGGATTCTATGATTCTATGATCTTCTGTGACAGGTGAGCACCACGTGCGGACCTCTCAGCAGATCCTGACAAGCTAAATACACTCCAAAAAGGAGATATAATAGGTTGCAGATCGCGGCACAAATGAAAGAAAAGAATGTTACAGGGAGATGTCAGAATGGATTTATTAAAGGGAAATCATGCTTGACCAATCTGATTGCCTTCTATGATGTCATAACTGGCTGGTTAGAGGACGGGAGAGCAGTGGGTAATACCTACCTCGACTTCAGTAAGGCTTTTCACACTGTCTCTCATACTGTCCTCATTAGAAACCTCAGGAAGTGTAGGCCAGATGAGTGGACAGTGAAGTGGACTGAGAACTGGCTCTGTGACAGAACTCAGAGGGTTGGGATCACTGGAGCAGGGTTGGGTAGCCCGCGATATTCCCCAGCGGTCAATGATTGGTCCAGTCTTGTTCAACATCTTCATCAACAACCTGGATGAGGGGAGTGTATGCTCAGCACCTTTGCTGATGATACAAAACTGGAAGACATGGGTGACACTCCAGAGGGCTGTGCTGCCATCCAGTGTGACACGGACAGGCTGGAGAGGTGCGCAGAGAGGAACTTAATGAGTTTCAAAAAGGGCAGATATAAGGTTCTGCACCTGGGGAGGAAGAGCACCATGCATCAGTATAGGTTAGGGTTGAACCTGCTGGAAAGCAGTTCTGAGAAGAAAGATATTGGAGTCTGGGTAGATAGTAATCTATCTATAAGCCAGCAATGTTCCCTTGTCACCAAAAAGGCAAATAGGATCCTGGGATGCACAAGGAAGAGTGTGGCCCGTAGGTGGAAAGAAGTCACTCTGCCCCTCTACTCTGCCCTGGTGAAGACACATCTATGCATCCAGTTCTGGACTCCTCAGTTCAAGAGAGACAGGGAACTATTAGAGGGGGTCCAGTGGAGGGCAACAAAGATGACTGGGGGATTGAAGCATCTTTCTGAGGAGAAAAGGGGGAGAGAGCTGGGATTCTTTAGCCTGGAGAAGAGAAGGCTGAGGGGAGATCTTATCAATGTAAGTTTCTAAAAGGTGGACGAAAGGAGGATGGAGCTAGTAGTTACCAGTGACAGGACAAGGGGCAACTGGCACAAGCTGCAACATAGGAAGTTCAATTTAAATATGAGAAAAAAATATTTACTATGAAGGTAACAGAGCACTAGAACAGGCTGCCACGTGGGATTGTGTAGTCGCCTTCTCCAGAGATATTAAAAACTCATCTGGATGCAGTTCTGAGTAATGTTCTCTAGAAGATCCTGCTTTACTGGGGGAGTTTGACCAGATGTTCTCTGGAGGAATAATTCTGTGATTCTGTGGTCACCATCTTAAAGATGAAGAGAAATTATGCATAGTATTGCTAACTGGCACAAAGTTCACAAGGTCTGCTGTTTCACATCTGGTTCTACTAAAAGAGAAAGACCTGTAAATGCTAGTTACTCAAAAGTAAAATAGAGATATACAGGGAGAAAGGAAATAAAGGAATTACTTAATTAGCTGTCTTAATTAGTCACAGTAGTATTGTGTAACTTCTCAATGGAAAGATTTATGATTTTTAACTTGGTTGGTTGGTTTTTTTTACTCATGAGGCTGGTTTGCTGTAGAATTAAGTTATGAAATACATGTCCTCCTCTCCTCCACAATCTAAGGCCACCTTTCAGTGAAAATTGATTTGGTTTAGTCAACAGGGCTTTTTTTTTT
>NW_009952177.1:57000-84939 GCF_000747805.2 Chaetura pelagica
AATTTGTTTGGTTTTCCCAAAAGGGTTTTTTTTTTTTTTTTTTTTTTTTTTTTAATGGAAATTTGAATGGTCTTTTAGCAAATAATCAAGTTTTCTAAGTAAGCTACACAAAATCACATAACACTTTGATGCCAGTTTCTAAATAAGCTGCTCACCAAAAACTGTGGTATAGGAATGAGAAGTGTCTCATACTATGACTATAAGAAAACATGATTTCTGTTTTGGAAGTGTTAATAAACAATGCTATAAACATGTGGTGTAAATTTAGATCACAGCATTTAGTAGCAGCAAGTTCAAAAGTTTATGACTAGGTACTAAATAACTTAGATTTGTTCTCACATGAAAAGTTATTTTCTTCATGTTAAACTTATTTATTATTTCTCACACATCTTCCTTGACCAGGTTTTCTTCTTTCAGTCTTTTTCTCCCTCCTTTTTCGAATGTCTTAATTAAAATCTCTGTATCCTCCCCATGTATCTTCTTTTGCCTTTTCTCTGCATTCCTATCTAAATTTAATTCTGTACTTCTTTCATTAATATTACCTAATGAGCATTCTTTTTTTTCCTGAAGACTTAAAGACTTTGCTATATATTCTACTATTACATCAGATAATTCTTTATAATGCTACTAAAAGCTGTTGTACAGGTACAGAGCTAACTCCCTGAGCACAACAGATCTCACTTAACTGTACAGGAGAACACTTTCAGGAAAGTTAACAAACAAGAGAGATTTTATAATACCTTAAAGACTTTTTAATGTAACTTAAGAATCCTTTTAATTAATGATTTATCTCTTGGTTTCAATGCATTCTGAATAAATATTTTTAATTAAATAATAGGTAGTGAAGGAAATGTATCCCAGTGCATTCTGCTTCTCACTACAATAGCTTGCAATATCTTATCCATCAAAAGTGTGACACACCTTGTAATGGTTATCATGAGATAGTGGGAGTCCACAGACTTCCATTCTGCACATGGTTCTGTCCTATGCTTCAATGTGTCTGTTTTTCCTTTCCTTTCTCTTTTTTTTTTTTTTTTATGGTTTTTTTTTTTGTTTGTTTTGGTTTTCACCCTAAGTGCTCTGCCTAGAATAAAATTGTTGTGAGTTGCTCTATTATGTATGCAATACCATATACAGCCATGGCAGAGTCAATTTTCAGTACAATTACAGTAAGCTAGGGCTGTGCATCACATAGATCATGAGTCAACCAGCGTTGACAAAAATGCTTGACAAATAAATCCATTATGGAAATAGTTTTTAAAATGTTTTCGTTTACATTTACCATTAACATAAAAAGAATGCTATAGTATATAAACGAGAAAAGGAGAACAAACTGTTAACTTTCTTCTTCTGCACAAGAATGTTAACAGGAAATTTTAATGTCTGGTACAAAGAGCTTGTTTAAATAGACAGAGCTTTGAAGATCTTCTCCAGAGGACAGTTACTTAATGGTATATTTAGGTTGTGTTCTGTAATTTTTATTTTTAGCGAATCCTCATCTTATTTAATAGCAATATTATAGAGCATAGGAGTTACTGAGAATAATGCATCACTCCACAATTTCAGACAGCTTAACAAAAAAAACTCCAAACAGCAAAACCGATGTGTACACAGAAATTTAGATTCCATAAGGTACTCTGCTTCACTGATGGGAGGTCATATTATAATTTAGATCAATAGTCTGACATTGATTAGTGTGAAATTCTTGTGCAACCCTTTAACAAAAGTAGAAAATACTGTGTATGTTAATAAATAAATAAACAGATAAATAAATAAATAATTGTACTTTCTCAGAAAATGGCACCATTTAAAATTCTTTTTCAACACACTTTTTTTCACCATTAAAAAAAAAATCTCAAGGGAAAAATGTGTATCTTAGTGCAGTAGAAACAATGGTTTGAAAATCAAATTTTTACAGCTATTTGTCTTCAATTATATTATCAAAAAACAGGATTATGTTTTAAAAAAATCTTTGTCAGCAAGGTGACGAAACAAGCTTTATTTTTTATGATATAGAATGACAGAATGTTCTGGTTTAAATAGTAAAGCTGAATCCCAAAAACCAGAGGACAGAATTGCTCTGTTACCCTCCTTCTACCCTCCCAAGGGAAGACAGACAGGGAGTAAGGAAGAGAGACATGGAAACTAGAAACAAATTTACTATAACACAAAATAAAAGGGTAAAACATGGGGGAAGAACAGATAAGTATCTACATAAAAAAGTGATCTTGGTGATCACAGGGATATGGGAAAGGCAGGGCTGCTCCAGGGAAGAGGCCTACGGCTCCTCCCAGCACCCAATGCCGTTGGATTCTGGAGCGAGCACTTGGGAAGCCGAAAGAACTAGCAGCAGCCCCAGCAGACAGAAAGGAGCAGGAAGGGAGAAGGGCCAGCTTCTGGCTCTCCTGGCTTTATATTTTAGATTGCAACAGGAAGTGGATGGCAATACTGACCCTTCCAGTCTCTCAGGGTCCTAAAGACCCTCTCTCTCTATAGGTGTCCAACACTGTGCCAAGGTCTCCCAAAACATAACACAGAATCATAGAATGGTTTGGGTTGAAAGAAACCTTAAAGATCATCTAGTTCCACCCCCATGGATATGGCCAGATACAGATTGTGATCATCTTGTGATCCTATACATTTTTATCCTTTTTATATGTTGGAGCTCTCATGAATCACAACAGACTGCTGCCCCGTGCCTCATGAAGAAAGTTGGTCTATTTTGAGAATAAAAAGCATGATCAGTCCACTACTTTTCATTTTTAGACAAAATGCTCAAATTATAATTATTTACTATAAATTAATCTCACAGAGATTAATCAGAGATTAATCACAGAGATCAATCTCACTGAAGCTTCTTTTTGTGCAGTTTGAAGATCATTATATACCAAAATTTATTAGATTTTAACATAAGTTAACACCTGTATCTCTGTGTATGTGTGTAAGCAATTTAGTATAGGAACTTTGTTAAAACTTCAATTGAATCACTATGTTTGGTTACAACAAATGGTTGATTATTGATTAATTAAGAGTTACTATAAAGTATTGCCATGAAATTATATAACCTAATTTCGTAATTAGTTATCATAGTGTCTAACAAGCTCAAATTGCTCCTGTTCCTAATCACACTGGACTTGTAATTATGTGTTAAAACACTACTCTGAAATCCCTACACCTAAACCCTTTAGTCATAAACCATTGGCCAAGTCTGGGACTAGGACTAGATCCAGCCACACTTAGGCACCTCTCTGAAAAGGAGCTTAGAAAACAAGAAGGTCCACTCTGAACCTCATGATTCAGTGGGAGGGCATTCCTCATTGTTTTACCTGACCCATGTACAAAAATCTCCAACCTAATCCTGACTCAGTCTCTGCTATCCATGTGTAAATAATTTCTTCTGATCCCTATGTAGATCACTCCAATCCCAATTCCAACCCCTATCTGTTCCTTCCACACAATAAGTAATAGAGTGAACCTTGTCATCAAATTCTGGTAAATTGTGACTTTACAAATTCATATCAAAATCATCTTAAGACCTTACACTGCCAGTTATGTGAGGGACAGCCACAACTTTTCTGGGGACCTTGTTCCTATGTCACACCACCTTCACACTAAAAAAATTCTTCCTAATATATAATCTAAATCTACTCTCTTTCAGCTTAAAACCATTCCCCCTTGTTCTATCATTACATGCATGTGTAAGAAGTCCTTCTTCAGCTTTCCTGTAGGTTCTCTTTAGGGACTGGAATGTTGCTATAAGGTCTTCCCAAAGCCTCTCTCCTGTGTTTTTCATGCAAGGACCAAGGCATGATTATCTCATGGAGTACTTGAACCAGTCTACTGAAGGCACATCTGCCTCTGTAGCAAGCAGCACTCAAATTGTAATGTGGCTAATATCAAATCCAGTTGCTTTTGACTTTCTATAATAGATACAATAGAATAAGATGATATCTGTACATTTCTGTGTGGGCAACTGGGAGTAGGATTTCAGAGCACAGATGGAGCACTGATCTTTTGTGCTCATAGCCAAGTGCCTTAAGGACTTGTTGCAACCTGGAACCTCCCATCAGTACTTTACCACCACACTCCAATTTTTTTTGTGTTAGCTACCTTATTAATAATAGGCTATAAATATTTTCAAATTCCAGAC
Source organism: Chaetura pelagica (assembly GCF_000747805.2). Taxonomy (NCBI): domain Eukaryota; kingdom Metazoa; phylum Chordata; class Aves; order Apodiformes; family Apodidae; genus Chaetura; species Chaetura pelagica. Next base: position 61,151 of record NW_009952177.1, read on the forward strand.
AGCTAGGCTTTCTTTTCATATGGACAATAATGTATGAACCGTAGACATGTTTACCTTAAGTAATGACAAAGAACATCTTAGCCATATAATGAGACAGATTACTAGGAGTCAGTGATTCTTGATCACAGTTAACTAATAGCAATCAATTGTATTCCGAATACTGTTAATATTCATTTGCATGAATGTTTTATTAAGACTTGAATTATTTTTCTCTACCTGAATAAAGTTCAACTGTTGTAAGACATTAACATAATAAGGATTCTTGGATATTTAGGAAAATATAAAATCATGATTTTTTAATAATTACTTGTATGAAAATATGAATATGTATCAAAGTTATAAAAATAACTGTAATAAACAGAGTAATAGTGATTTACTAGATCAGAAGTTCTATTATTTGAATACTTTTTTTTTTTTTTTTCTTTAATAATTACTTGTATGAAAATATGAATATGTATCAAAGTTATAAAAATAACTGTAATAAACAGAGTAATAGTGATTTACTAGATCAGAAGTTCTATTATTTGAATACTTTTTTTTTTTTTTTTTCCATCAGGAATAAAATTTTATGCTAGAAGGACTGTATGTGAAATGCTTGAGAACTGGGAGGTTCTATTTCCAACACTTTTCATTTCTAACATTCATCTTCTTTTATTGTTCCAAATGCATCTTGCTAGAGCTGGACAACTCTGTGTCCTTCCAAAACCTCATCAAGGTTCATAAATTGGGCATCCTCTTGACTTGGGCAAGCTTCACCTACAGATGAAAGAAGGTAAGAAGCCAAGGACTGAGTCTTTTCTCCATTTACTCTGTAAGTTTTTGATGTGGGCTATTCACTGGGAAAAAAATACTATATATTTTTCAGTAAAAATTGAAAGAAAATCCTTCTGAAAATCTAGGAGGCCGAATTCATTTTGTGGCTTTGTTTTAACTTCTGTGAAATTGAAGTGATGATTTTTTACCACGAAGTATCATTTAAAAGTTTGAATCCAGTAAAGACCGTGAGACAATCAGGTGCTACAAAAAAAAAAAAAAAAAAGGTTTTAAAAATATTTTTTAAATTATAATTTAAAAAATATATGACTTTTCATTTGGATTATTATTATTTTCTATAAGGTATCTTTTACTTTTTATCTTCATTTATTAATTGCCTTTTGGCTTTTTGATTTAAGATAAACAAAAGAAATACTTTTATTTTGGGAAAATGACCTAATTAGATATGTTCCCTTGGGAGTTTTGCCCTACTTATATGTTGTAGGTAATTCACATTATTGATTGCTTTGTTGGACAAAATATTTCATTTTAAGATAGAAAACAAACAAACAAACAAATAATGTGAAGAATAGTGGTCCATTTTCATGTCTTGCATACATATTTTGGTTTTGTGTTGCTAGTTGAAGGAAGACACTTGATATATGCATCCGAGAAACAAGAAGAAAGGACAATAACATTCCAGGGTGATGGAGGTTTTAGCACCACAGAAATATTATAGTTACTAAAGTTAGTATTACAGACAGACATTGGTGCTAGTCACACCATTGTAGTTTGTCGGATATTAACCTTTCACTTCTGAAAGGCATGAACAGGTTTTCGGATGAAAATGGAGAAATGGCCAAATTGTGATTCCTAGTAGAAACACACAATAGATTTGAGATTTTGATATTCTATAGAAGCTGTTTGTTTGCTAATTATTTCTAGATTATTTTCTTTGCATGTTTTTTTTCTGTAGATGACATGTACACATTAAACTGGTAACATATGGCAATTTAATCAATTGTCATCATTGTTTGTTTATACCTTCAAAAGCTGTATCAGAGCATCTCACTGTGCTGCTAAAGTCCATGCATTATGTACAGTACTTTAGTTTCAGGAAAATGTGCAGCTAGGAAAATTAAATTCTCATGGTGACTCAGGTTACTTGTGTGACTGTATTCTACATTTCAGAGTATGATGGCTCAAAGCTCTGTGTAAGGGTCCTATTGGTTGCTGATGTAAATTCAAGCTTTTCACAAACTTCTTTTAAGTGTAGATCACTAAACCTACAGTAACATAACAAAACATATGCACATAAGCATGTGAATAATGCAAATCATGTGAATAATGTGAATCAATCAGCAGAAGAGAGATTTTTAATTATGTAGGCAATTTAGAAGTAGTTGATGACATTTACAAAAAAAAAACAAAACAAAACAAACAAAAAAAAAACCACACAAAGAAAACCTGACAAAAATTAGACTAATAATTCTGATGTAGTGACAATAAAATACTTCCTCATATGCAGAAAGAAAAGACCTAAAGCGAACAGGTGGGAAAAATAGGTTGCACTCATGAGACTGAAATTGACCAAACTATCTTTTTCTTCTTTCTGGAACTCTGTTTTCTATGTCTCTATGTAAATAAAAGAACCAAATGGGTACAGACCACCACTGCCAGGACAGGGAACTTTGGTCATATCTTTGTAACAGTGGAGAATTATGTCTGCATTTTGGCCATAGTCAAATGAGATTTAAAGTTACTGTAGACAGTGTTAAATACAGTATTTACACACATGTACACACAAAGGAAACATTTTCAGTATAGCCAGCATTCAATTAAATGATTTAGAGAGACTAACTTTGAGTACAAGTTCTTTCTATTCTACATTATGGATGTACAGATACAGCAGCTCTGAATGGGTAAAAATAATCTTCTGTGCCTGATCTTCCCTTATGGTTTGCTTGTCTTGGATTTATTTAAAGATACTCCTCAAGGTAGAGTAAAAATTTCTAAAAACAAGAATCTGGAAAGGCTCTGAAAGTACTTTTTTTTTCAAATAGACTCTTTTATTATAAAGGTATAGTGTGTTCTTCTTCCTTTCATGATTTTTCTTAACATAAATTAAAACATTGCAAAAGGTCTGTTCTTATATTGGAAAAATTAAATAAAATAAAAATTACTCTAATATGCAAATACAGCATTAATTTTATTACATACAAAATTCTCCTTAAAGATAATGGGAATGTTTAAGAAAGTAACATCAAGCAAGTATTTGTCTTCCATAATTTTAATTGTATTTGCAAAGTAAAACCAGCAGACTCTATAAGGCCTTTATTAGAAGGAACTGGCAAATATATTCACAAATGTGGCATTCAGGGTGTACAGTGCTTGTCTCAAAAAATCCAAGAGATAAGTGTGGACTTTGGCACTCAGGATATCTGTTCTCTGTCTTGTGGCATCTGAGGGTTGAACGACATCTGCTGATGAACTAAAGAGATGTCTCAGCAACCCACCCAACCGCCTCCTGACCTGAGAACTGGGGAGTTTAGTGTGGGACATGCTGAGCTTGGAGACAAAGGAGATCTACAGCTGGCTCTGGGAGCAGAATATCCAGTGATAACCAGGCCTTGATATGGAAACCGTCGACTTTGCAGGAGAAGACAAGGAGTGCCAATTTCAATCTACTTTCTAGGACGGAAACTCCACCTCAAGGAACTAATCCTGTGGTGCCAGTTGACTCAACCTCCTCCTTTGTAATGACTGATCTCATCAATAGCCAAACAAAGACTACATAGCCCCTGGCATCTTACCTGCCCCTGCTATCACAGAGAAGATCTGAAGGGTTTTTGCCTATGCAGGGAGAGAAGTGGGGGTGCAGTGGGCAAGAACTGTATAAAAATCTGGGACTCTATGGGTGCATTGGAAGCACTTCCCCAGCAGGAACCACTTCCCCACCGACAACATCGCTGGACTGTGGGTGGTAACTATGCTCTCGCTTGCTGTCCTCCGTATCTCTGCTTTCTCCTTTCTTTTCTGTCTCTGTTTTCCTCCCTGTCCTAACCGCTCTAGGGGCTTTTGTTGTGTTACTGCAATAAAAGTTTGTTGTGTGCATGACATCTGACCTCGTTTGCGTCTTAATTTCACCATTTGGGATCACCTTTATAAAAAAATTGCCACATATCCGAATACCGGATCGTGACAACAAACATATGAGAATTTTAAATATATTTAAAGAACATTTCAGAATATTAGCTATTCTCATTTGTGTGGTTTAGATCTTGCTACTTAAATGATAGCATTTTTCTTTCTATCCTTTTATCTTTTTTTCCAGTGTTTTTATTGATTTTATTACAAAGCTGTGGATAATTGTGTTACTATTTATTTGTATGAGCACAATAATATTCCACAGGAGTTAAATAAAACCAGAAGAAAGCCCTATATTTGAAATATTAAGTGTAACAAAGAAGCATAGGCAGTGGGGAACACAGTCTGTAATTACATGGTCTAACTCACTAGTGCTCAATCTTTAAGAACTGCTTTGCTTTAAAGTGGAATTAAAGATTTTTTAATAGATCTTTCCAGAATACTGTAGTTCATAGCTAATTCATGTTTTTGACAGGATTTGTAGAGGTCTATGAAATGAGAATCAGGTCCTGTATTTCACAGGAATTTTATTGAGATGAAATAATTAGATAATAATTAGATAATTAGATTACTTGGTCTCATTATTGTGATTCTCTTCATTCTGTAAATGCCATGTTGTCAACCCTAATGTTAAGGAGCCAGTAAGAAATAAAGTTTATAAACACTGAGTGGTCAAATGTACTAATATAAAATTATTTTATCTTTTTATTCTCTGTTGCTGCTGCAAAATGTGGAGAAGAGAAGAAAACATGGCTTCAATTTGGAGAGTAGGTTTTAAATTACTCTAGATTATTAGCACTTTATCATATCAGTTGCTATTGATAAAGTACTACTCTTGGCAATAATTAACATTAACACTTAAAACAGAGGATTCTAAAATTTGAGGATATAAGAAAGGTTTCTTAAACAGATCAAAGCCTATCCTAAGCTATTCTTTATTTCTGATATGACCTATCAGATGTTTATGGAGTGATATTAGTGCATTTCTGCTGTCCAAAATGTGCTTCTGTCAGCATAGCGATACCTCCAATACAGTTACAGAAGCATTAGCATGTAAGGATAAAATCAGAAATGTCAACATATAAAATGAAATACCTGGGATTAATCTTACTAATAAGAAATTATTCTATAAATATATTAGTAGAAACAGAAGAACTGGAGAGGTTTTAATATGTTAACCAATAAAGAATGACCATATGAACACTTGTATTTACCAGCATTCTTGGTCTTTGATTACCATAGCCTAATGCTCAGAATGGCTTTTGCAAAAGTCTGATAAAAAAAATAATAAAATAAAGTCACAAGTATTCACTTTCTCAACAACTTAGAAATAGTTCTTAATGCCTGAAATGTCCATTGATTTGTTGGAGTTCCATTTTTTTTTATTTGTGGGACTAAGAAACACCTTTTCTACACAAAGCAAAAAAATTGTTGCTTTTCAAAATGAAATAACAATCAAATCAAGTAATTAAAATTTCCCCAGTTATGATGCTTATAGAAATAAACAGAGGAAGTGTCAGTAAAAATCATTCCAACTGCTAACACACTTGCTAATGAGTGTAGAATGACTCACTCTTATCCTGTTTCTGCAGTTGTTATGTTAGTGACAGGGGTTTGAAGCAAGAAGGTGTTCTGGCGAGTTGTCAGCATTTTTCACTTGAAGGCCAATATTGACTTTGTGGATGAGTGGTTCTTGTTCTTTAGTCAGGAGTTATTTTGCAGTTTTGCTTTTGGGTTTAGTTTGGGGTTTTTGTTTGTTTGTTTTTACATTTTTATATTATTAACAACATTTTTTCCTCCCTGTGTATATATCTACAGCTATTGAAATCCTAAAAATGCATGCATAACTGAATATTATTGTATGTTACATATAAATATATAGTAGTCACATAATTTAGATAGTTGTTGTTACACTTGAACGCCTTAAAGCAATACTCCCTGCAGTTTAAGACAACTTCAGGTAGCATCTAACAAGTCCTGATGCCTATGCAGTTAGTAAAGCTCAAATACTGCATCTTGGCTATACTAGTGATGACACTGTTATTTATAGGCTAAAATATTAAAATATAATCAGGAGGCTTATGGGAAAACTATCAGTAGTGATGGTGAATAGTTTCTAGACTAGTTGCAGAAATTTTCATATAGAATGGATTTAGGAACTTTTTCATAAGTTTCTTAGAGAATTAGCTAAGGTAATATTTGAACAGCTAGCTTCTTTCTCACAAAGGACAGTACAAATGCTACAGCCCATTCTGCCTAGCCTTTATTTCTAGGGAAAAAAAAAAAAAAAAAAAAAAAAAAAAAAGGCATAATCAAATCCATAGACACAGTGTGGGAAAAATTCCTATAGAAATATCAGATTCTCATCTTCTATTCTATTCCGCTCCACTCCAATCCTCTCCACTCCATTTTAATTTTTTAAGAAGAAAGAATTTGTTAATGGTAGTCCAACTGTTTGATCTGTTTGCATCAAGCTCTCAAAGATGTCTTGAAATACTGAACATAGGTGGTGCCAGTAATTTTTATGGAAAATAACACAGAAAAAGGATTAACAGGCTTGACGTTTTTTCACTGATGTATTTCAGTTTCCACCATTTTTCATTCTTATATTCAATTATTTACACTATACTGGCATCCTGTCAAGACTGAAACCTAAATGTGTTAGACTGCAGAAATATAAAGACAATGACACCATTGGCTCTGCAAGACAGAAACTAAAAATTTTGTGATAGGCAAAGGACATACTATGAAAATAATTTTCTAGAAATCTGCTGTAGATTATTGGATGTGTATTATCTACAGATAATTTCCTAGAACTCTGTTTTGTTTGGTATAAAAATTGCTGAATTTTTTTGTAATATTATATTGAATTTCCCACCATAGTGTGATTGCTGAAGTATACAGGCACTTCCATGAAAATTCTGATCCTGAATGCCCCTTGTAACAATTTCTAAGTCAATGTGAGTCCATGGTATTCAAAATTCAAGTTTCATAAATTAGTTTGGAAATCAGTATTGTTTTTTTTGGAAGGAAGTTTCCATATATCTCACTTATTGGAAAGACTTAAGTTCATCCCTGCCTTCCTAATTTTCATAAGTAGTGTATTCAGCAACTGGTAATGATCAGCAATTAAATAATCTAAGAGTTTTCTGTAACAGATGACTGTAAGTCTGTTTTCTGTAGACCTCACTTCCAACATTCCTCTTTAAATATTTTTCCAAGTGCGACATTCTTTTTTCCTGGTGTTGGCATGCTAACTACTGTCCCTGATCTTCCTTAATTTATCAAAAGGAGTTGAATTATTTACTGTCTACCACACTCAACAGACAAAACTTGAATTTTCCAGCTTGAATAGTGAAAAAGGTCCTGCAAAAATGTTCAGATACCTTCCTACAGGGATATGGTTTTCATATTCAGATAATATAAATATGTAGCTAAAAATCTTATATTAAATGTTCTGTTGCAGCCAAAATAAGCAAACTCATGAACTAGACTGATGGGCTGCTTTAGCCATTCTTTTTTCTCAGTGCTGTTATGGAGGTAAAGGCTGTTTTTATATTTTCATAAAATGTGTCTCTTCTCCTTTCCCCTAACATTTCAGGTAATGTTATTCTACCTACTCTAAAGGAGAGCAATGCAATGAACTGCATAGCTTTTTATCTGTGGGTGCATGGATAATAAATTTCAGTAAAGAAGAGAATGATCTGGTCAAGGAAATGCTGCAATAATTCACCCCAAAAACCTTTGCTCCTGTTTAACATCAGTACTACTTTCCTTTGTATGCTTTCTTAAAGTGTAATTCTAGATAAAGAGGCAAGAGATAACAACATCTACTGAATTAGTCTTTCCCTTTTAGACTTCCAATAATTCAATGTTGAAACTTCATGTGGATGCCAAAAATAAATTAATTTTGTAGCCTTCTCTAATCCTTATGTGAATATAGGCCAGCTGACAAATCTACCCCTTTGGGGGCATAATACAATGCAATTAAGCACTTCTGAAGAAGATCAGAAGATGTATCATAATGTTTTAGAAATAAAAAAGCACTCTTATGTCATATACAGCATTACCTTACCAGTGAAGTATCTATCCTTATAATTATGCCTTTTAATGCTGCATCACACTTTCAAAAATTCCAGTGTACTTCTTCTCCCCTTGCAATTATTAAATGCTATAAAATAGGAAAATAGAAATTTTCGTTTCAAGATACATCCCAACTGTTTTAAGCTTCCCTCCATTTAGTCCTACACACATTCCCAGGTAGTATTTATGTATATATATAGATCTCATCTATCAATTAGTTGTTATTTCTTATCTGTGAGGGAAGATGCATGCTTTAATAAGAAAAGATACACTTTTGGCAGGAAAGCACAGTGAAACCTGAGCACTATCAGCTCTATTAGTCTCTTTTGAAAATCAGATTTATCCAGATATTCTTGAGAATAATACTTAGAGAATGACAAACAGCAGGACCTCTGACTCAGAAAACCAGTTGTTTACCTCACAAAAGGAATTAATGAACTAATCTATTTTCATGCCTTTGTGTATTATAGACAAATCCTTTTTAGTTAACTTTATAAATATGTCAATGGCTACATAAGTCAAAGGACTTGTGTGCAACATTTTGTTCTATCAGGAAATCTGTTTTCCAGTTGTTGCAGGAAGGCTAAGATGTAACCACAGTACTTAACATTCATTCAGACTTCCTGGGAGCTGCTTTAACAGATAAAACAGGCAAAGTGAATTAAAATCACCTTCCTTCCTTGAATTAGTGAGGGTTGGTGTATGCAAGCATTAAATCAATTGTTGGCATCAACTTTGCTCAGCTTTATGGAGGTCTGTAGTCTGCTCATAATTTGAGTTGTAAAATATTTGTCTTTTACAGCATCCAGCACTCCCTTTATTCTCCTCAGTACCCACTGTGTTAACACCTGTCTCCGCTAGGACTTCTGTTTGAAGGTGGCTTAATGATTTGGCAGTAATGCTGCACGGATCTACAGTATAAACATAGATTTCTGCAACACCTCAGGGCTCTTTCTCATCCCATCAGTGTGGGCTCTTAATAAATGTAGGAAATACATTGTACTTTACTTTTAAAATTGCTTATGGGTAATGCTTTATGCAGACATTTTAGTGAAACTGATCTGGGGCCTTTTGTCTCCTTGTTTCTTTGTTTTAAAGAGAATTTTCAGCTACTACCTAGTAGATGTTGAAAAAAGTACAGTTAAGCCCATATTCAACAGAGAAGCTTTCCTATGTAAGTCTGGCTTAGAGGTTTTTCAACTCTGTTTGAAGAAATAATGTTTTTAAAAAGTCTCAAAAAATGTGGTGTCACATGCATATCTCACAGTATGGAACCTCTTCACTGAACTCATAAGCCTCTAGGAACAACATTATTGCCAGTTTTTCTCATATCTTGGTACAATATCCTATCAAAAAGCAAGGGATTTATTTTGTTTTGTGTGTAAAATATCTCTTTCTTTCTTTCCCATGAAAACAACAGTGATGGAAAAAGGCTATCTAATAATCGATGTGACCACTATGTCACACTTTTACTTTGTATAGTTTTGACTGGGAGTTGGATCTCCACAAAGAGAAATACATATATGATGTGTGTGTTGGCATACTAATTGTTTTGTACTGACATGAAGTTTGAAATTATTTCCTAGAAAAACTGAAAGGTCTCTTTTTTGACCATGGTTATTTTCCTTTTCATTTTTTGACTTTCCAACATTTTGAATTAGTTAAGTAGATGGATTTCATCCTTTGACTATATACACATATGTATCAATTTCAAAACTTAAATTTTAACCTCAAGGTCTTACAACATTCTTCCTTATTTATGTCAGTTTCAGATTCTTTCTTCAAATTAATACACTGTATTACTGTCTCTTCGCCTTCTGTTCCGTTTCTTCTGTTAAGCTCTTCCCACATTTGGAACAAGTTTCTCCCCTGTAAACATTTAATAGTCAATGGTTTGCTTCAGCAGTTCCTGCCTCCATAGTAATTAGTTTGAAGATACAGAAGTACATGCATATGCCCATATGAAAAGAATGGGATAGAGAGGCAACAAAGAGAGCACTATTCAGCTTTTGTTGTGGCTATTCACTTGTTCTCACAAAATTTCTGCACTTTTTTCTTTTTTTTCTCTCTCTCTGTTGTTTTTTGTTGTTTGTTTTTTTTTAACTATTGGGCATTTACCAACAGAATGAAAATGTTAAAGATAGTTTCTCCTCCTCTATCCCTTACTTTAGAAGTAAAATAGCAAGGAAGTTTCAGGATGAGTGGATAAAATACAAATGATTTATTCAAAATCATAAACATGCACCACATATTTCAAGAGGTGCTGTACAAGAATCTATATAATTCAGCATAATGTGATCACCTCCATATGAATTATTCCTCAAAGATCAAGAGGAGACAGAAAGAAGACAGATACTTTGAAATCCGTTTAATAAGATAAATTAATTAGAAAAATACAACAGTCTATTTTGTCTGTGATCCATTATACCATAGTTATAGATCCTTTTAATATAATTTAAAAGAAAATATTATTTAATTAGGAGATATAAGCCTAATATAATTTCTGTTACAGATAGGAATTTTTTTTTCTTAACTTTTCTAGACTGCTAAATGCTGTGTTTGTAATGCCAAACAGGGTGCTCTACTTAATCTCTTTCTGACTAAAAGAGTCAGAAGTTAATGATACTGGAGCAAGTTTGGTTTTCTTACAATAAACCTAATTGTCTCCAATATGTTGCACTGCAATCTGTTATTTTTATGAAAGGAGCTACTTGAAAACATAATTTTTATTTTTATTTCTATTTTTTTTCCCCACTAGCTTTTGCCCACAGTACCTGAAAGTACCTGTAAATAAGAAAATCCTATAATTTCTATCAGTTTGAGTGGCTCTGTTTAGATTCTGAACGAGTAAAGTAATTTAAGTCCCTGCCTGTCTTTGAGGGAGAAAGTAACACTTCTCTTGAAGCCACTGGGAATGCTTTCATGCTTAAAAATAAGCCAAAGTGTCTTCCTATTGAGAAGTCTTGAATTTAGTCTCTCTGTGGAAGAGAACAAACCTTAAAAATGCTGTCAGAGAAAGTCTGACTTTCTCTCCAGTCATTTACTGATATTGCATTGAAATTAAATGCTCACTGCAATTGTTTTGCAATGCAAATGATATTACACTTTAAAGTCTTCAAATAAAACAAAACACACATAAAATAAAGCTAGTAATTAAAAGCTGTCAACACTTGGACATGTACATTAAGGTTACAAACACTTCTACAGACAAATAACTTTCATTTAAAATGCTGAGTTTATAATAAAGTAAAAACTCTAGTTGTTTCATTCAAAGTTGTTGTTTGCTTTTTTTAAATTTAATTTAGTCTACATAATCTTTAAATAAGATTTTTTTATGCATATAAAAGAGGTTGGTTTAGTTTCAGATCAAATTAAATATTCCATTTGATCCCAAATAATTATTACCAGTGAAGCTGTTTTTCTTATAGCTCTGCTTAGAATTTATTTTTATGAAGTACTGCTTTTAAGACTTTGTGCCTTTCTTCTACACCTTACTTAAATTTACTTTAGATTTTAATATCATTAAACATCATTTAATATCATCACAGTACGAAGCAGAGCACAACGAATGACCTAAAACAGGGCCTAAGTAAGACATTTTAGGGGTAGGTATTGCTCTTCTAGGGTAGCATGTTATCTGTGTTGTGTGCTTTCTCAACCGTATTCTTGTCTAATGTGCTTAAAAACCAAAAGTCTGCAGAAGAAGTCTTCCTGCCCCCAAAGGCAATTGAAGTTTCACTTCAAGGAAGACTGATTAATTTGGGAAACATATAAAATATATAGAAGATACACAGTACATCCAATAAATATATACATTGACAATCTGGAGTGGGTTCAGGGGAGGCCACTGAGAAGGAATGGTTGGAGAGTTGTAGAATCAGGGCTGGTTCAGCCAGAAGGGGCCACTTCTGGGGTATCAACATCATCTCTGGTCCTAACAGGAGGGGACAGGAAAGGATAAGGTTCTTCACAGTGGTGTGTGAAACATGGGAGATTCAGGCTTGAGACAAAAAGAAGACTTTTCCCCATATGGATAGCCCAGCAGTAGAGCTGGGGCCTAGGAAGGTTAGATCCTCTCTGACCTGGGTAGTTTCACACCCTGACTGGGTTAAGCCTGAGCTGTCTCATCTGAGCCATTCCTTAGTTTGCTCTGGACAGGGACTGGGGGTGAAGACTTCTACATGTCCCTGCCAGCCTGAATTTTCCTGTGATCTTGTTATAATTGCATTACTTTTGCAACTCCCTAGCATTGCAGGTACAAATCACACAATATGGCATGTAGTTTGAAGAACACAAGGCTTGGTTAATCCATGCACTAGTAGAAGAAAAAAAATCACATTTAAATTCTTTTTTTAGTTTCACTTTCAGCATATACAAGTCTACAATGTGTTCATAATCTCAAGCAGTAGGAGAAACTGGATCTGATAATATGAAGATTTCCTGGAAAAGACACACTAATAATAGTAGAAAACAACTCTGTTTAGGAAAACAAAGGGCTCCACAACACTAGTGTTCTTTGGAGGAAGGCATCTTTACAGGTAGAATTCAAAAGATTAAAGAGCAGGCTGTAGTTTTGCTTTACTTGAATAAAATAAGCTGTTACATAAGCACAACAAACAGGATAAAATACAAATATAGTGGTTTCTTGTGTTTGTTTTTAACTTTTGTGTACCTGCCTCATGTCTACTGGGACCTTTAGTGAAATGGTTCAGGAAATACTTAAAATTTCATTACACTTTTTGTAACATAGAATAATACTACTGTAGAATTGTGGCATTACAGAACGGTTTGAGTTGGAAGGAATAATCTAGTCCAGCCACTCTGACAGGGACAGAGATATCTTTCAATAGATCAACGTGTTCAAAGCTTCATCCAACCTGAGCCGAAACACTTCAAATGATGGGACATCCACAGCTTCTGCAGGCAACCTTTTTTATGTTGAAAGGCAGGAATAAGGTGTCCCTGGAGAGATTTACTCTACTGAACAGCCCCAATTCCCACAGCCTTTCTTCAAAGGAGATCTATTCCAGCCCTGTGGTCATTTTTAGGGCCTACCTCTGGACCTGCTCTGACAGGACCATGTCTTTCTTGTACTAAGGACAAGATGAATCTGGATGCATTACTCCAGGTGGGGTCTCATGAGAGAGGAGAAGTAAGGCAGAATCACCTCCCTCAACCTGCTGGCCTTTCTTGTTTTGGTGTACCCCAGGTTACAGTTTGCTTTCTGGGCTGCAAGGGCACATGGCCAGCTCACTTCCCATTTTTCATCCTCCAATATCCCTCAGTGTTTTCCCACAGGACTACTGTGACTCTGAATTTCCAAATCTGTACAGATCTTGGGTACTGCCCTGACCCAGGTCAAGGACCTTGTATTTGGTCTTGTTAAACTCCATTACATTAGCATGGGCCTAGTCCTCAAGCCTGTCAAGGTCTCTCTGGATGCCATTCCTTCCCTCATCTGCATCAACTGCCCTACTCAGCTTCATGTCACATAAAAAGCTGCTGATGGTGCATTAAATCCCAATCTATGTCACTGATAAAGATATTGAGTAGTATTGGTTCCAATATGGTGTCCACCCAAGGGACACCACTTGTTACTGATCTCCATTTGGACACTGAGCCATTGATTGCAGCTCTTTGGACATGACCATCAAGACAATTCCTTATCCATTGAAAAGTCCATCTATCAAATCTATATCTTGCTAACTCAGAGGCAAGGATGTTGTATGGGGCCATGTAAAAGGCCTTGTAGAAGTCAAGATGGATGGCATCAGTTGATCTTTCCTTATACACTAACACATTTGCTCCATTGTGGAAGGTCACCACATTAGTCAGGTACAATTTGACTGTGAAGTGATGTAGCTGTCTCTAGTCACCACTCTGTCATCCATATTCCCTTACATACCTTCCAGGAGGGTCCATTCCGTGATATTACCAGACCTAGACGTGAGGCTTACTTCTCTTAACTATAGTGAAATGCTGGTGTCTGAAAATGTTTTTTTTTCCCTTTAATACAGCATTCTTCTGACTGTGACCACAATTTCACTATTATTACCTATCTATAATGACTTTTCCTTTGTAGTATGTGTATTACTTTGTCAAATCTTCATTAGTTTTTCACTTAACTTTAAGATCAATGAATTTACTTGCCAATTTGACAGGATCATCAGTTGTCTGTGTAATTAATTAAACCTTTTTTTTTTTTTTTTTTTAATTCAAGCCCAACAGATCTTATTGAATTTAATTGCCACTCAATCACAGTGCAAACTCTTCCTGAAATTTAAATTCTCTTCTGCAAAGAGAAACAAAGCTTCATCTGTTTCTTGAGGCTGTTTTTTGTGCCTGTTTCTGTCACTCTTAAAACAAGTAAACTGGATTTTCATCTTTATAAATCCCAATTATTTATTTATTTATTTATTATACATCTTACAAATTGAAACATTCCTGTCTAGCACTAACAGCTTAAATGTTATATTACAGAGGAATCACAACAGAGATTGCTGATGTATTTCTGAACAATTCTGTAGGATTAAATCAAGTGAGAGAAGTATTGTGAGGAAGGAAAAAGGCACAAATCTGCTACAGACCACCCAACCAGGATAAGGAAGTAGAAGAAACATTTTTCAGGCAGCTGGCAGAAGTCTGAAAAACACCAGCCTTAGTTCTGGTGGGAGACTTCAAAACACTGGACATCTGCTGGCACAATAATTCAGCTGCAAGCAGGCAGGCTAGGATTTTCCTCAAGTATATGGAAGATAACTTCCTAAGACAGGTGGTAAGTGAGCGTACCAGAGGAGGTGCCTTACTGGATATGCTGTTCACTAACAAGGAAGGAGTACTGGGAGATGTGGAGGTCAGAGGCCATCTTGGGCTTAGCGACCATGAGATGGTTAAATTATTGATACTTAGTGAAATAAGGAGAGGGGTCACCGTGACGTTCAGGTTGTATAGTGCTTGTCTCAAACAACCCAAGAAATGTGCAGTGTATTTATACACTCAGGATGCCTTGTGTTTGTCAAGAGACATCTTAAATAGTCTGCGTTGCTGTACTGAGGAGATGTCTCAGGATCCCACTATACTGTTTTATTCCTACTCCCTGCACAGATGTAAACTGGGGAGTTTGGTATGGGACATGCTGAGTTGGGAGAGCAGGATATCCAGCAGTAAGCAGGCCTTGAGATTTCATGTAAATCACCCACTTGTCCAGAAAAGTAAAGAGCACCAGTGTCAAGGAGACCTCTCCACCTAAAAACTAATCCTGAGGTGCCAAGTTGTCTCAACATCCTATTTCACATGGAAATTAATCAAGAATGTGTTGCTGGCCCAATCAATGGCTTATCTTGTAAATTCAGCAAAGTGCTTCCCCACCAACAATGTTGCTGGACTATTCTTGCTATTCTCTGTATTTCTGCTTTTCTTTTTTCCTTTCTTCTCTGTCTCTGTTTTTCTCCCTGTCCTGTCTGCTCTGAGGACTTTGTTGTGTAACTTCAATAAATTTGATGTGTATGTGACATCTGACCTCATCTGCATCTTAATTTCACTATTTGGGATTACCTTTAAACCTTTTTGAAGGTCCTGCCAGACAACAAAGGGTGCAGCTGCTGTATGGCTCATATCAGGAAGGGGAAGGGAGAATCTAGCCACACCTAGCCTCTCACTTTGGTGAGGAGTGTTAGAAAGCAAGAGGGTTCTGTCAGATCTCTTGTAAGACCAAACACCAGTCCCAGTGCTTATCTGTGCACCCAGTATCACATAATCTTTGTTTTGTTCTGGCAAGATTGTAGAAAATCACCATGTATCTGAATATTGGACCATGACAGGTCACCAAAACCTCCACTATGGAATTCCGGAGGGCAGATTTCAACTTGTTTAGAACACTGGTAAAGATAGTCCCTTGGGTGTCAGTTCTGAGGGGCAAAGGGGTTCAGGAAGGCTGGATGCTCTTCAGAAAGTAAGTCTTAAAAATGCAGGAGTAGCTGTGCCCATGTGTTGTAAAATGAAGTGCTGGGGAAGATGACCATCCTGGCTGAACAGGGAGCTTTTGCTGGGACTCAGGCAGAAAGAAAGAGTCTACCACCTTTGGAAGGAAGGGCAGGCAACTCAAGATGAGTACAGTGAGCTTGTGAGGACATACAAAGAGAAAATTAAAACGGCAAAATCCCAGCTGGAGATCAATCTGGCCACTGCCATGAAGGACAATAAAAAAAGGTTTTACAAATACAGTACCAGCAAAAACAGAACCAAGGAGAATCTCCATTCCTTATTGGATGAGGAGGGAAACATGGCAACCAGGGATGAAAAAAAGGCTTGGATACTTAATGCCTTCTTTGCCTCCATCTTTAATATTCAGACCAGCTGCACTCAGGGTATTCAGCCTCATGAGCTAAAAATAAGGATGGAGATCAGAACAACCCCTTCATAATCTATGAGGATGCAGCCAGAGACCTGCTGCAGCACTTAGATACTCATAAGCCTATAGTGCCAGACAGGATTCATCCGAGAGTACTGAGGGAGTTGCAAAGCTTCTCTCTATCAATGGTCCTGGATAACAGGGGAGGTCCCAAATGACTAGAGGCTTGCCAATGTGATGCCCATCTACAAGAAGGGCCTGAAGAACGATCCTGGGAACTACAGGCCTGTCAGCCTGACCTCAGTACCAGGGAAAATCATGGAGAAGCTCACCTTGAGTGCACTCACATGGCAAGTGCAGGACAGCCATAGGATCAGGCCCAGCCAGCATTGGTTTAGGAAATGCAGGTCCTGTTTGACTAACCCGATCTGCTATGATCAGGTGACTCTCCTGGTGGATAAAGGAAGAGCTGTGGACGTTGTCTATTGGGACTTTGGTAAGGCCTTTGACACTGTCTCCAACAGCATTCTTCTAGAGAAGCTGGTGGCTCATGGCATAAACAGGTGCACTCTCCACTGGATAAAAACCTGGGTGGCCGAGCCCAGAGTTGTAGTGAATGAGGTTAGATCTAGTTGGTGGCTGGTAACCACTGGTGTCCCCCAGGGCTCAGTTTTGGGTCCAGTTTTGTTCAATAGCACTATTAATGATCTCAGTGAGGGAACTGAGTACTTCCTGAGTTTGCAGATCATAGAATCATAGAATAGCTATGGTTGGAAGGGATATTTCTGGTATTTAATGACACGTCATTTTTTTTCTGTTCTTCCCTGAAAAATTAATTACCCTTACTAGTATTTTACCTTGATTTTCCATCAGAGTGCTGCAGAAATAGACTTAGTTTACCTGCCATCTCCTTTTAATATTGTATTTAAAGACTTCCAGTTCTTCTTTTACTGGTGCAATGCTTTACATCATCAGTCTTCTCCTCTTAAGCATCGAAAAAGTATTTTATTGTTTCAGGGATTTCTTTTGCTGTTTCAATGGCTTACTGTGCAATTAAAGCTACCTCACAAAGACAAATGAGAATTCCCTTTCACATGATAGTATCTAGCCATACTATCTTCATGCCACCATATTGAGGCAAAAGCATGCAGTATACCAAAGAACAAGATAATCAAGCTGGAACTGCCTTAGTTGAATGAAGTTGTCACATTCTTGTGGCTCTAGGAGATCTCTCTTCTCACTATTTAATTACTACTGTGTCAAATTCAGAGAAATAACAACTTGGCCTGACATACACCTCTCTGTTGTTGTTTTGGGGTTTTTTCCAGGTAATTAAAAAAAAAAAAAAAAAAAAAAAAAAAAAAGCAGCAGCATTGTATTACATTGTTTCATCAGCTTGAAAGCAGTATTTGATTATTAATATACTAATAGATAATACATATGTACTTATTAAGCTATATTTATGTTTATAACCAGATACATCCAGGTTTCAGTGGTGTGCACTTGTTTGAATTTTGCAAAATATGGTTTCTCTAAATGCTCGGGTGAGTGTATTTTTCTATGAGTAATCTTTCCTAGCCAGTGATCTAGAAGACACCCAACCATAATCTGACAGTTGGAACATTTTTCTTCATTGAAGAAATTACTTGATCTGGACTTGTGCTTCATCTTTCCTCATGTATTCTACCAACTGCACAGCAATGCAAGGAAAAAACAAAATATCATTTTAGGCAAAGCTTGAAACTGAAAGCTCATACTATGTCTAAACACACTTTGCATTCATAACCAAAGTAAGGATATCAATGGAGTATTAGATGCGTTTATGTAGATAAGCTTCAGCATATCTTTCCAAATAGCTATTTTTGACACAGGTGCTAACTTTTGTCAACACTGTCCAGAAAAATGTTTGGAGTTCCGTCCTGCAGGGTGTGAACACTATGTTACAGTAAAATAAGAAATTTCACGCTTAAAATTAGGATGCAATAAACACTTCCCTGAACTGCAGAATGAGACCTGGGTATTCTCAAGGATGAAGATCTATAGGAAAATAATTCTACTTTAATATTAATGAATTATTCATTAATTATTTTCTAAACCTATTACTTCACAGTAGCATCTGAGGAGAGGAGAGGAGAGGAGAGGAGAGGAGAGGAGATGTAATTTATTGGTGCCAAACACGGGGCTTGATTTTAAGCCCAGATTATACATTTTCACTAATTGAGAGTGTTCAAAATTCCATCTCTGATGGGAGGAATCCCTCAGATAGCAGTGGGCAATTCTGCTGAATTTCATGATGGATTGAAAGCTGAACAGACACTTTCTGCAATGTATCTGCTGGACCTTGTTCCCCACATACAATTGTACATGTGGTATGCAGCCAAGAGCATACTACTCTGTGTAACTGCTCTTGTAATTGTTTTATGTTTATGAACCATAATCAACCATATAATTACCAGCCTAGTGATTTTAGGGATTATGATACTGATCTTCATGGTGGCATTGTATGTGTACAGTTACAGTACAAATCCTAAAGTGAGCGGAATGGTCCATGTTGCTAATGGTAGTAACAGGTTCAGTTTTAGCTCTTCATTGCTGAATCTCCCAGCTCTGGTTCTGAATAGCATTGTTACAGTAGGGATGCTTCTGCTGAATGTTTATAATGTATTGTGGATGTATAGGGTGAGCTGTTGCTGCACTCACTGCCAGTCGCCCACAGGCAATGCTGCTGCCATCCATGACACTGCCACCACCACTGCTGCTTAAACCACCACTTGCACTGCTACAAAAAAGGCTGCTTCTACAAGTGAGGTAAAAAAAAAACAGCTGTGTCTGCAAAAGCTGCTGCAAAAACAGCTGCTTCTGCAAAGATTATGTCCACTCCCATTTGAATCAAACTAGTTAATCATGTGACCAGGAACAAAGCAAAGGCAAAACAGTCCTCCCTTTTCACCTGCTCCCATCTGAAACACCCAGAGTATCTTCAAGCAATGATAGAGACTGAAATTGAGGAAGCAGATGATTCTAAACCAGTTGAGGGAGCAGGCATCTCTTAAACAGATTAAAAATCAGGCCCTTCTCAAGCAGATAAAACAGCAGCCCCTCCTCAATCAGATAATGATGATGACCTTGTCCACCCTTTCTCTATGAAGGAACTGCACCTCATGAGAAAGGACTTCAACCACACTGACAGTGAGGGAATTCTTCCTTGGTTTCTCTGATGCTTTGATAGTGGTGCTGAAACGTATAACGTGGACAAGAGAGAAGCCAAGCAGTTGGGATCCCTGTCCAGAGATGCTGGTATTGATAGAGCATTTAGTAGTAAAAAGGGAACTACCACCCTGTGGGACTGATTTCTTTCAGCTGTGAGGGAGAGATATCCCCACAAGGAAGACATGAAATGGCACCAAAACAGAACACCCACTCACATATTTGAGAGAAATAGCTTTGCAAGAGGTGATCTATGATAAAGATGGACTTACAAATCCTGATGATATTCTGTGCGACACACAAATGTTCCGGAGGTTTATGCAGGCTGTACCAGCAGCACAAGCACATATATTGTCCCTCATGGGATTCTTTGATGATGACAAAAGACCAAGTGTGCATAAAGTGGCTTTCAGAGCATGACAGTATGGGGACTTAATCTCTGATTCCCATCAGTTCAACACCTCAACCATTGAACAAATGACTGACAGAAAGAATAAGATGCTGAACAGATGGGGAGAGTTGTCTCCCTAGAGCCAACTGGTCACATGTTGCAGCCACTAAGAGGAGACATCCTGCTACGAGACAGCAGCTAGAGACACAGGATCCACTATGTGGATTTGGTGGCCTGGCACATTAAAAGCAGAAAGGTATAAAGCCCTGGTCGACACTTGTGCACAGTGCACACTAATGCTATTAAATCATAAAGGGACAGATCCCATCACTATTTCTGGAGTGACAGAAGGATATCAACAACTGACTGTTGTGGAGGCTGATGTGAGCCTCATTGGTAAGGAGTAGCAAATGCACCCTGTAGTGACTGGCCCAGATGCTCCGTGCATCCTTGGCATAGACTATCTCGAGAAAGGGTATTTCAGTGACCCAAAAGTGTACCGGTGGGCCTTTGGTATAGTAGCTGTAGAGACTAAGGGCACTGAACAACTACATATTTTGCCTGGCCTTTCAGATGGCTGTCCTGGTTTGAGCCAGGATTAAGCCAATTTTCCTTTTACTGAGTATTTTTTCCTTCAGTTAGCTTTCTTTTAAATACTAGCAGAGTGTAAGCTAGGAATTATAGCAAACATTGGAATAGTTTTCTAACTTCTGGGTCTTCAAGGTCACACCTTTGCTCTGCTGGTTTAGACACTACCAAGAGATCTATGACCCCCCTATAGGAGGCTGAACTAAACAGCAAAATTGGCCAGAGATATTCCATTTCCTATATCTATGTAAGCGATTATAGAAGACAACTTCCTTCCTGCTTCTTCTTCCCTTCTCTTCCATCCATGGCCAACATCCAGGGAGGACACCTTCCATCCATCCCGCTGACCCCAAGGATCGAGCTCTCCTGACCCTCATCACTCTGCTCTCTCTCCAGCAGCAGTCCAGAATTTTTTAGGACTGTTCACAGCTAAGGAGATGCTGTGGGAGTTCCTGGGAGTGGGGGAGGCAAGAGGATTTGCACATATCTGAACATACTTGTATATAATTGTATATATTTTCTTTTATCATTAGTGTTCAATTGAAGCTGTGTAGTTTAGTTTTCAATCCAGTAAAATGTCTCTTTTTTTTCTCTCTCTCCTTCCCTACCTGGGTGGGAGGGGGAGGGGATTGAGAGTGTTGTTTTCAAACCTGAGTCAAACGGTGACAACAACTTTTCTCTAATGGGGTTGCTGAAGGTTGAAGACCAACAGGTGCCAATTGCCGCTTCAGTGGTGCACTGATGACAATATTGCACCAACAGAGATTCTGTGATCCCTATTCATAAGCTGATCTGGAAACTGGAGAACCAAGAAGTTAATAGAAGGACTCACTCACCCTTCAATAGTATTATTTGGCCAGTGATAAAACCTGATGGCGAGTGGAGGCTGACAGTGGACTATCATGGCCTGAATGAAGTGACGCCACCACTCAGTGCTGCTGTGCCAGACATGCCAGAACTTCAGTACAAGCTGGAGTTGAAAACAGCCGGGTGGTGTTGCCACTGTTTACAGTGCTCATGCCTTTTTCTCTGTTCCTCTAGCATCAGGCTGCAGTTTGCTTTCACCTGGAGGGTAGTCCAGTACACCTGGAATTGACTGTCCCAGGGGTGGAAATACAGCTCAACCATTTGCCATGAACTGTTCCACTCTGCACTGGAGAAGAGTGGAGTTCAAGAACACCTGCAGTACATTGACAACATCATTGTGTGAGGTGACATGCCAGAAGAAGTCTTCAAGAAAGGTGAGATCATCCAGCTATTGTAGAAATAATTACAAACTGGCCAGAAGGCACACACTTTGGAATGCCACCACAGGAAGTGGTGACACTGGCCCAGGAAGCTCCACCATATATGATCATCTACCAGACACTGAGAAACAATTCACTCTTTTCACCAATGGCTCCAGTCATCTCGTAGGAAACTGCAAGAAAAGTGGAAAGCTGTGGTGTGGAGTTCCACATGACTGCACAAGCAGCTGAAGGGGAAGGTGAATGAAGTCAGTTTGGAGAGGTAAAACCATCCAGCTGGCTTTGGGTATTGCTGAGCGAGAGAAGTGGCCAAGACTCTATCTTTACACTGACTCGTGGATGGCAGCAAATGCCTTGTGGGGTTGGCTAAAGCAGTGGCAGCAGAACAACTGGCAGCAAAATGATAAACATGTTTGGGTTGCTGACCTGTGGAAAGACTTTGCAGCTCAGGTAGAGAAAATGGTGGTAAAAGTGCATCATGTAGATGCACACATGCCTCTGAGTCGAGCCACTGAGGAACATCAACACAACCAATGAGCAAAAGAGGCCAATCAAGTGTTTCAAATAGACTTAAACTGGGAACATAAGGGTGAACTCTTTCTGGCTTGATGGGCCCATGACACTTCAGGTCACCAGGGCGGAGATGCAAGGTACAGATGTGCTTGTAATTGAGGGGTGGACTTAACCACAGACACTACTGCACAGGTGATCCACAACTGTGAGACATGTGCTGCAATTAAGCAGGCAAAATGGTTGAAACCTTTGTGGTATGAGGAGAGGTGGTCAAAGTACAGGTATGGAAAGGTCTGGCAAATTGGCTACATCACACTGCCTCAGAGACACCAGGGTACAGGCTATATGCTTACAATCGTGGCAACAAGTACAGGATGGTTGTAAACATATCCTGTGCCTCATGCCACATGCCGGGATACTATCCTGGACCTTGAGAAGGAAGTCTTGTGGAGTATAGTACTCCAGAAGGAATTGAGTCAGACAATGGGACTCATTTCAAAAAGAGTTTTGTGACTGACTGGGCTAAATAACATGCTTTTGAGTGGATATAACTATCCCATATTATGTACAAGCCTCAGGGAAACCTCAGGGAAAATTGGAAGGTACAATGGCCTGTTGAAAGTTACCCTGGAGACAATGGGTGGTGGAACTTTCAAAAACTGGGACAAAAATCTCGCAAAGGCCACCTGGTTAGTTAATACCAGGGGATGCATCAATTGGGCTGGTGCTGCTCAGTCAGACCTTTTACAGACAGCCAAACTGGCCAGAGATATGCCATTCCATATATCTACATAAGCTCAGAGGAAGGTCAGAGATCACAGAAAATAACTTACTTCCTGCTTCTTCTTCCCTTCTTTTCCATCCATGGCCAGTGTACAGGGAGGACTCCGTCCGTCCATCACCGTCAACCCCCAGGCTTCATCTCTTCTGACCCTCATCACTCTGTGCTCTCTCCTGCAACTCCTGGAGTTTTCGGGACTGTTTGCAGCTAAGAAGAGTGCTGTGGGAGTTGTTGGGGGTGGGGAGAGGCAATAGGGGTTTGCACACTCTTGAATACATTTGTATCTAATTGTACATATTTTCTTTTATCATTAGTGTTTAATTAAAGCTGTGTAGTTTAGTTTTCAATCCAGTAAAATTGAGAACATTGTTGTCTATCTTGAGTCAAATGGTGACATCTACATATTCCTTGCTGCTACTGTAGAAGTCAAAGAAGTAGTTACAATAGCTGCTCTTTTAGTTCACAATGTATCATAGAATATAAGTCAGGTATCATTCAAGCACGTCTGAACAAGTAGTTTATTTGGAGTTCTCATGAGTAAATTTAGGCGTGTGAAATATTCAGTAAGTACAGATGGAATGGTGGTCAATACTCTACTATTACTACACTTGAAGTTCATATGGAATACAAAGATTACTGTGTATGCATACTATAAGTAACTTAAATGTTATAGGCAAGCAAAAATCCATCAATGTGTGGCGTCACATAAGGAATCTCTGAGCAACAAGA
>NW_009952177.1:84999-87037 GCF_000747805.2 Chaetura pelagica
TTGAGCTCAACAGACCTTGATGGCTGCAGATATTTATAGCATAATGTGGTTGATCTGCAGTCAGATTTTCTACTACATTCATGCAGTTCCATCTGCTTATCAGCCCAGTTTTCAACCAAACTGCTTTTTTTAAGTTGAGTTTGCACAGATAAACTTACACAGTAAGATTAACTTTCAATAAGCCTGCTTGCTGGGCATCTACCTGGACCATAGTCCAGTCAGTTCAAACAGGAGGAATCCATCCATCACACACTGTTATAAACTAATTAGAACTTTGTAGGATAGTATCTGCTAGTGAGATAAATTGATTGGAAGTAATAGGTATGTTACTTAATGTATTCTTACTAACATACACAAAAAAGCTTCAGTTCCCAAATGGAATTGTTATGATTTGAGTGGCTCTGGCATGGTGTTGAACACCTCTAAGAGGAAGTAGAGAGAGGGTCCTTAAGACCCTGAAAGACCCAGGAGGGTCGTAACAGGGGTGGGTCAATATTCCCCCCACTTCTTACCACACTCTATAAAAGCCAGAACTGGAAGCTCAGCTTTTTTTTCCTTCCTGCGCCTCCTACCTTGCAGTTCCTGCTTGGGGATTCTTCAGTTCATCATGTGCTTTCTAGAATCCAACTCCATCTGGTGCTGTGAGGAGCTGTGAACCCCTCTCCTGAAGTGGCCTTGCTGCAAGGGACTCTCACTCCCCTATTCCTGTGATCAGTGAGACCAGGTTTGTACAGATTTGTATATAAGTTTATATATCTGTTCTTTCCCCCAGGTGTTACTTCCTTACTGGTGCTATAGTAAATTTGTTCCTGTTTCAGTTTCCAACCTTTAAGAATCCCTTACTTATTCCCCTTCTATCTTCCCTTGGGAGGGTGGAAGAGGGGAAAATAGGGAGCAATTCTACTTTCTGGTTTGTAGTTCACCCTTACCATTTAAACAAGTACAAGAATAAACACAAGTTTCCTTGTTTGGAAATCTAACTGCCACTCAGTCTGATTCATAACCCTAAGATCTATTTCCCAGATCTGTCCAAGGGATCATAAACACTTCCCCGTTGCTTACTTTGCGTAACCAACATAAAGTACTAATCTCTGTACGCATGTTAAGGGAAAATTTTCTCCAACCAGCTCATGCAGCTTTACACCAACCTATTGAATGCTTTTTGACAAAATATTCCACGAAGTTATTTCAGCTGCACACAGGCTGGTAGCAACACTCTGCAGGAACTACCAAAAAGAGTCTGGCTCCATCGTCCTTGTACCCAGCCTTTAGAGATCTATAGACATTAATAAGCTCTCCTCTCAGTCTTCTCCTCTCCAGATGAACACTCCCAGTTCTCTCAGCCTTTCCTCATCAGACAGATGCTCCAATCCCCCAGTCATCTTAATTGCTGTCTGCTGGACTCTCTAGTAGTTCCCCAACTCTGGGAAATCCCAGAACTGGATGCAGTATTCCACCTGTGGCCTCACCAGGACAGAGTAGAGTGAGAGAATGACCTCTCTTGACCTATTAATTACACTCTTCCTTATGCACCCCAGGATGCCATTTTGGTTTTGTTTATTTGTTGGGTGTTGGGTTTTTTTGTTTGCTTTTTTGTTTTGTTTTGTTTGGGTTTTTTTTTTTTGTTTGGTCTGGTTTGTTTTTTTAAGACATTAAGGACCACATTACATAGTTTGTAAAAACCTGCTAATTCATCAGAGTGAATTTGGTTGAAGGAAATTATGTTCTATGTTCTTTTTTAATTCCTGCATTGTCATCACCAGCTATGGCTGCGTAATCCAAGAAAAGCTAAGGTCCAAAATAGCTACTATTGGTAGCAACAAATTTTGATATGTGATGCAGAATAAGTAACATACTTTGAGTACTCCGGAGAAAAGGAAAAAAAAAAGCACAAAACATAACAAAAAAACCCAAACAAACAAACAAACCCACAAAAAAACGCCCACCTCTTTTAGGTAAGGAGACCCAAAGACAGTACCAATAATGTTTAGAAACAAGATAAAGAGTTTCCTCATCTACACATTTCTTGAATACATCC
>NW_009952178.1:0-340 GCF_000747805.2 Chaetura pelagica
CAGTCCCCACTGAGCCCCTCACTCACCCTCGTAGATGGGCTGGAGCTTCTCCTGCTGTCCCATCACGTGCCGCCCGGCGAGCCCTGGGCACACACACACCCCCCACACCTGTCACCCCCCCTGCTGCTGGCCTCAGCAGCCCCCCAGCAGCCCAGCCACATGCTCTCCTCTCCTGGGCAGGGCTGGGCGAGGGTGGCAGGGAGCCCCAGGTGCCCTGGCCCCACCTCGGGCGCTGGGGGCTTGAGGGCAGCCAGGGCTGGGGCCAAGCTGCAGCGGGGCAGGGAGGGTCCCCCTGGGGGGGCTGGCTCACCAATGAAACTGATGGCTGCCCCCCGCAGGG
>NW_009952178.1:600-3088 GCF_000747805.2 Chaetura pelagica
GGGCGCTGGGGGCTGGAGGGCAGCCAGGGCTGGGGCCAAGCTGCAGCGGGGCAGGGAGGGTCCCCCTGGGGGTGCTGGCTCACCAATGAACCTGATGGCTGCCTCTCGCAGGGACTCCTGTGGGCTCTGCAGGTACCGCAGGGACTGGCCCAGGTACTGGTCCACTCTGCTGCTGTCCTCTGCCAGCTGGGGAGAACGCAAGGGGACAGAGGGAAGGGTTGGCACCCAGCCTGCCCTGCAGCAAGGACCGGCCTTGGGGGCCATCCATACCAGGTGCTTGCTGACCGCCCCGGTCTTCTTCTGCATCAGCAGCTGGCTGAGCCTCCTCTTCTTCAGGAACTGGGTAGCATGAAGCAGGGCTTCCCGAGAGGCCTGCGGAGCAGCAGAGACTGGGAGGTGGCAGCGCCACCCGGGGCACAGGACCTGCCTCCTCTGCCCCGGGGCAAGGCTTTCCTGGCTCCTGGGGGGAAGGTGCAGCAGCCGGTGCTGCCCTGGGAGCAGGACAGAGGCAGCCCAGGCCAGGAGGCGGCTGCAGTGCTGCTGCCCACAGGGGGGGTGGCAGGGCAGGAGGCAGTCAAGCCCCCTCCCACGGGAGCACCAGCAGCTCACTTCTCACCTCAGCCACCTGCTGGTTCTCATCATGCAGGAGGATGAAGAGAGGGAGCAGGCTCTGGTGCACGTAGGGCTTCAGGGGCTCCTTCCCGTCTTTCGCCACCAATAACATGACGCCGCGGAAAAGGCGGATGGCGGGCCCCTTCACACTGTTGGCATCCTGGTGGAAAGGAAGAGGGCAAGGCCTCAGCACTGGCTGCTCGAGGCCCAGCCGGCCACAGGTCTCCAGATGCACAGGGCACAGCATTTCTGGGCAGCACCCCGTGCTGTGGTGGGGGGCGTGGAGCCTTACAGCGTCAAAGAGTGGCTGGAGCTTCTGAGCCAGCTGCACAGCGACGCCGCTGTCAATCCACCTGTCCATGTGCTGCACCACCGTGCCGACCACAGAGAGGGTCATCTCCACCAGCTCCCTGTCGGCTTCCTGCAGGAGCTCAATGAGCAGGGGCAGCAGGGAATGCATTGCTGTGGCCTGTGTGGGAAGAAACACCCCTGTGCTGTGAAGCCATCAGCCTCCCTGGCAGTTTGACCCCCCCATGGCTGTGGCCTCGGGGCCCAGAAGACAAAAGGCTGCCCCTAAGGCCTCCCGAGGCAGGTGAAATCCCAGCAGAGCTGGGAGCAGCTGCCACAGCTGCCAAAGCCTGGCCCAGCCCAAGCTGCTGTGGTACCCAGCAGCCCTTCCCCAGCCCCAGGGCACCAGCCCGGCTGCAGCCAGCTGCCCCCTTCTTACCACCGAGGGTCTCTTGCAGAGCGCCAGGAGGGCCCTGAGCACCAGGCGCCGCATCACGCTGCTCGGGCTTCGCAGGTACCTGGGGATGAAGCGCAGGACCTGGCCACCCCATATCCTCAGTTTCTGGCACTGCAGGAGCTGGAACACAGCGGGAGAGCAGGGACAGGGGTGCCTGGCCAGCAGGACCCCCTGCCCACTGCACTGCGCCCCCCAGCCCTGGGCAGCCCCAGCTGCCTGCGCCTTGGAGGAGCCGTGAAGGAGGAGGCAGAGCTGGCACCAGGTGGGCAGGAGTCCCAAGGGTCAGACCAGCAGCCAGGGGCCCAGCCCTGCCCCAGCTCCAGCCCCCGGGCTCCCCTGCAGCTGCAGCCATCACCCTCACCTCGGCGAGGAAGGCCATGGAAGGCAGCTCCCAGCAGGGCTCCTCGCTGCTCAGCACCTGCACCAGGTAGCGCGCGATGCGGCCACACAGGCGAGTCGAGGTTCCCCGCAGCTCCCTGGCAGAGGAAGGAGGCACCGTGGGCACTAAGCAGGGAGGGGAAACCTCTGCCAGCACCGACTGGCAGATGCCTGGTCTTTCTGCCCCAGCCAGAGCCAGGGCGCGCCGCTCGACCGCCAGCACGACGTGCTCCCAGCCCATGCGGCAGAACAGCGCCTTGATGGTCAGCACTGCAAACCTGCGTGTGGAGCAGAGCCCGGGTCATGCCAGGAGCCCGAGTGCTGGGGCCACGGGCAGGAGGGGGGGAGCAGGACGGAGCACCTGCTGGGGCTGGTGGGAAGGCAGCTGTCCCGCCGGATTTCCCCCCACAAGGTCTCGACCTCCTCGGGCATCTGCTGCATGCTGAAAAGCACCTGGGAGAGCAGAGCCAGCAGCAGCGCGGGGAAACACGCCGACAGCCCGTGCGGGGGCTGGGGCAGCTGCAGCAGTTCCCACAGTGCCCTGGTTGCCTGCAGGAAACAAGAGAGCCTGGGGCAGTGCTCAGTGCCCAGCGGGCAGGGCCGGAGAGGGCAGCCTGGCGGTGCCCAAAGGCTCCAGCAACTCACGGCCAGGGCAAAGAGCTCCGCGCTGTGCCCATCGGAGGTGCTGGTGCTGTGCAGCGGCCAGTCCTGCAGCACGTAGAGCAGCTCTGGCAGCACCTTCTCCGCAGTCCC
>NW_009952178.1:3438-3743 GCF_000747805.2 Chaetura pelagica
CATTCCCCCAGGTGCCCCCGAGAGCTGCCCCCCTTCCCACCACACCCTGCTGGCCTCGAGGGCTGCTGGCTGCCCAGCAGAAGCAGCTGGAAGGGCCACACGATCCCTGCAAGGCTGGAGCCCCAGCCACAGCCAACTTACGCTTCCCAGGAGCACATCGAGGTCGGTGCTGGGGCGTCTCTCCTCCATGCTGCTCACGGCCTCGAGGGCTTCTGCTGCAGGCTTGGAGACACCTCAGGACAGCACCACGGGTGCAGGGCACCAGGGAACAAGGTGGCTGCGGAGGGGGACCTCGCAGGCGGACT
>NW_009952178.1:4673-7200 GCF_000747805.2 Chaetura pelagica
GGCTCTGCTCTGGCTGCATCTGCTGCTCTTTGTCCAGCTCGATGCTTGGTCATGAAACCACCTGTTTCCTGAGGCTGAGCACCTGAGCTGGGCATTTTGCTGCTGGGCTGCAGCTCCTCCTGCCACAGCCTCCTCTCCCTTGCCCACTGGGCTCTGCCTTTGTCTCCCTTCAGTCCATCTTCTGCTGGAGCCTGGCTGTGCTGTCAGCAGGCAGAGGCTGAACCTGCTGCTCCTGATGGCACCGTTGGGCTTGGAAAGGCTCTGAGCCCCAGTGCAAGTGCTGAGCCAGCAGCCTGCCCAGGCCAGCACTGCCCCGAGATGGGCAGAGGGCAGCCATGTTCATCTTGCCCATAAATGAAGAGCTCCAAGGCCATTCCAGGTTACATACCATCCACAGGGCAGCAAACTGCATTTCCATCTATTCTCAGATTCCAGTTAACTTTCAAGCACTGAGCTAGATTCATTGTGTCTCGAAATTCAGAAGGATGAGTTCAGTCCTTGAGGAAATAACTTGGAAGTGCTGATGCTGTAAAACTTGTGCAGATCCCGTTTCTTCCACACAAGGTCAGCAGG
Source organism: Chaetura pelagica (assembly GCF_000747805.2). Taxonomy (NCBI): domain Eukaryota; kingdom Metazoa; phylum Chordata; class Aves; order Apodiformes; family Apodidae; genus Chaetura; species Chaetura pelagica. The sequence goes on from NW_009952178.1 coordinate 5,247, forward strand.
TGCACAGCCAACAAGTTCTAAGCAGCTGGACTGAAAGACCATCTATCAGTTTGCTTTTTTTTCCCTAGCCACTTTCAGATAGACTGGGAAAAAAAACAAACAAAAATAAAACCATATATATATAAAAAAAATAAAATATATCTTTCTTTTCCAGATATTTCCTTTCCCTATTTAAAATAAATGTGGTTTTGGCATCCAGTAAGATTTTGTAGTGCAGTTTTGAGCACTTTGCCTTCTACCTTAGCAAAGGAAAGGCCCTTCCCCTCAAAGAGAAGATAAATTTAAATCCCATGCAGTCTCCCCACCTCAACCCAAACCCCACAAATGATCCTGCACCATTCCTTTTTCCCTCTCTATGGATGAATAGGATTGGGTTTCCTAGTATTTCCAGGCACAACCTAAGTGAGCTGCTATCACCTGGAGAGCAGGTCCTAGTCCCCAGCAGTTGACTCCCACTGAAAAATGCCCCCCAGCCCCAATTATCAGGATACTCAGGAGGAAGAGCAGAGCCAAGGAGATCCCCCAGTGCCCCTGGAAGGGTCCCTGCTGCTGGGTGGCCTCCTCACACCATGGTCAGCTCCTCCCTCAGGCATCCAGGGATGCCACAGACACTCAGGATCCTGAAGCCCAGCTCCTCAACCCCATCTCAGTGGGTAGGGGGAGGACACCCTGGAAGGCAGACAGGATGTAGCCACCTCCTCTGTGTTTTGCCCTTTTGCAAATTGACTTGCTCTGTGGCCCCTGCTCTGCTTCATTGATCTCCTGCCCATCTCCAGCAAACAAATTGTTCTCCTGACTCGGTCATAATATGCTTCAAATAAAGTGTGCTTCTGCCTGAGTGAACACCCTTTGGGGGCACTTTAAATTGTCACTGTGCATAAGGATTTCCCTGAAATCTGTGTTCTTACAGTGCTGGGTCTCCACAATGGCCCCATGAGCCACACTTAATCTATTTCAAGGGATATGGAGACTTATTTTGATTAAACAACCAAGTTCTTCCCATCCTCCATCTCCCCTTCCCCCAAAATAAGCCGAGTTTTGCTTTTTCATCCAGAAAAAACAGAAAGACAACTTCCAAAAAGTGCTTCTTGATCCAGCTCTGAGAACCCACCAAAACCAAGCCACGATCCAGTAGAAACTGGGCAAGAAGTGTAAGGATTCAAGCCCATGTGGGATCTGATGACCAGCAGCCATTGCAGTTGATTTAACCTGCTGCCTGAGGAGCATGGCTGAGAAAACCAGCGAGATTAAACCTCCCCAGACTTCTCCCCCTATTTTGAGGGAGTTGCGAGCGTGCCCAGGAGATACAATCCACAAGTGTGAAGTCCCACAACAATAATGTAATTTACTCCAGACTTAACAGCAGTACAGAAATACTTCTGAAGGACCAGCCATGGATGGTGATGCCAGACCCCCTTGAACAGCTTTGTGTGCCAAGGAACTCAGTGAAACAGAGACAAAGGGGGCTGGATTTTGCTTGTGTTTGCAGAGATTTAGAAGGTGAACAACCTCATGAGCTATGAGCACAGGAAGGCCCTAAAGTGCTGCCTGGTTTTACTGTCAATCCTAGTGAGAAGCATCTCAGATGAAGAGGAAGTTCCCATGCTTGCACAGGGTGGTTTTGGGAAGCAAGGAACTCCTCAGCATCAGGAAGAATGGATGCAACTGGTCTGTGTGTGCCTTTGAATCAATCTATCATGGAAACAAACCCAAAAGACCAAGGTCCCACACCCTCTTCCCAAGAGCTGTGACGGGCAGCAAGGCACAAAGACACACCCAGCAGCAGGGGCAGTGCAAAGGTCTTTCCCCTGCAGCTTCTCCCTGCCTGGCCTGCCTTGCTCTTAGCCAGAGAGAGTCGGTTTGGAGCATGAGCTTGGCAGGATATTGCAAAAACTGGGATCAGAGCTGCTTCCCAGCTGGAGTCTAAAATAACTATGAGATTACCTCCACAGGG
>NW_009952178.1:7408-9119 GCF_000747805.2 Chaetura pelagica
TCCTTTCACAGAATCACCAAGGCTGGAAAAGACCTCAAAGATCATCAAGTCCAGCCTAGGACCTGACACCACCTTGGTGTGCATGTCCCATGGGAGATGCTTTGCCAGCCACCTCCAGAGAGCCTTTTGCCATGCCTGGCTCAGAGAGGCTGCCCAGTACCTCTGCACCACCCATACCCCACCATGCTCCCAGGAGTGCTCCTTGTCTCCCTGCACTGGGAACAAGATTCCCCAAATCAGGCATACGGAAACCTCTGGAAAATGACTCTAACATGAACTGCAGGCAAATACTTGAAGGGCAGGATCAAATCCATAAACCCCAGGATCAACCCATATAAAGCCTCCTCCTTCTCCAGAGGTGAGAGAGAAGAAGCCTGTTCCCACAGAGACTCCTGTTCAGAGGTAAGAGTAGACCTGAAAAATGCAGCTGATTTCCCCTGGGGGATGAACTGAGCCCCGGGCGGGTCACGGTAACTCAGAGGGCACCTCAGAAGATTCCAGCCCAATGTCCTGTTATGCTCTACAAACCGGCTCAAATAACTCTACCCCACAGGAAGGCAACAAGATTTGGGCAAAAGCAAAGATCTTCCAAAGGCACCACACAGTGTGCTGGCCCCACCAGCAGCAGGGGTGACCAGTTTGGTGTTACTTTTGTCCCTAAGGTTGATACAGAGCTCGTCCACCTCTGAGCTCCTCCACTTTGTGCACAGACACTGCATCACTTGTTTGCTAGATCCTTTGGGCTCTGCTTTCTGGAAAGTAATCCCAGCTATTGATTTTGCAGAGGGACAATATGCAAATGGATTTTCTTCTCCCTCAAGGGCTGCAGTTCACTTTTCCTTGTGTGGCCAGGACACCACCAGCTTGGGCTGGGATATTTAATGCTATTTCACACTCAAGCCAAGGGGTTTTCTGACATGAGCCATCCTCTGGAAAAGCAGCTAGTGCAGAGATGCAAGCTATTCTTGGGCAACCTTGCAAGAGCCATTTCCTCCCACAGAGAGCCAAACCCACTAAAGATGGCTGGAATAGCTGGGGCTGCAGCCCAGCACCAATGCAGAGTCCACCTCTTCAGGTTGGAAAACCTCTCAGATATGTTTGAGGGTTTAGCACCCACTGTTGACAGCTGGCCAGAAAGAGGGGAACTAATGATTTGAGAGGAGAAGGGGACAGAATTCAAAGCAGAGATGGAACACTCTAACACCAGGCAGCCCCAGAACACCTCTTTGCTCAGTGGAAAGACATCACAGAGACATTTCAGCAACACACCAACAACAATACATCTGTTAGCAAGGGCAGGAGCTTTTCACAGTTGCAGAACAACAGGCTGGCTGCACATCAGGAGAAAGAGAGGACAGCAATTCATGGTTCTAGCCAACTCCCAGAGTCAGGATTCCAGTCTGGGCTCTCCCTGGGTGTAACCCAGTTCATGGCATCTGTGGAGATTTACCTTCCACTTCTTTAGCTCTTGCCAGCTCTTTGCTTTTCCTCATGACTGAAGAGGATTTCTAGAATGCCTGGATATTCCCCCAGCTGAGGTGATAATATGATGATGGTTGGTTTGAGCAGCTCCAGCACTTTCTCCAGATTAGCCCCACGGACCATTTCCAACCCAACATCTCCCAGGGTGCAGCAGGGACATGCACATCAGCAAGTTGTCCCTCCACCCCAACTGCCTGTCCCAAAGGGGCTTGGACAGCAGGACACTGCC
>NW_009952178.1:10282-11073 GCF_000747805.2 Chaetura pelagica
TGATTCCCATTGATCCCCACTGACCCCATTAATCCCCATTGAACCCACTGACCCCTATTGATTCCCACAGATCCCCATTGATGCCATAGCCCCCCATTGATCCCCACAACGTCCCCATTGATCCCACTGACCCCCATTGATGCCATAGCCCCCCACTGATCCCCATAACCTCCCCATTGATCCCACTGACCCCCATTGATCCCCATTGATACCACAGCCCCCCATTGATCCCCATAACCTCCGCACTGATCCCCACTGACCCCCATTGATCCCCATTGATGACACAGCCCCTCATTGATCCCCATTGATGACACAGCCCCTCATTGATCCCCATTGATGACACAGCCCCCCATTGTTCCCCATAACCTCCCCATTGATCCCCACTGACTCCTCAGCCCCCCAGCTAAATAGCCCCCCATGGACCCCACAGATCCCCCATTGACCCTGTAGCCCCCCAGCCCCCCTGGCCCCCATGCACAGGGAGGGGGCAGTTGGGGCTGCAGCGGCGCTGGTGGCTGCATGTGGGGCTGGCCCCACACAGGGGATGCAGAGGCTCCAGGGACTCCAGTCTCACCAGTTCCCCTGCACTGGGAGGGCACGGGGAGGCCTCAGCCCACCGGACCCCTATAGTGGGAGCCTATGGGAGAAGCTATAGAGTGGAGATTGGTTGTATGGGGTGGCTATAGGGCAGCTATAGGGCTCCATAGGGCAACACAGGGCAGCTCTAGAGTTCCATAGGACTCTATAGGGTGCTATGGGCAGCCATGGGTTTGTCTAGGGGAGGCTGACAC
>NW_009952178.1:11195-12816 GCF_000747805.2 Chaetura pelagica
CTGGCAGGGGGTGGCCGAGCCCCATGGCCGGGCTGGTGGCACCAGGTGGCCCCCAGTGAAAACCAATGGTGCCTGGTGGCACCCGGTGGCCCCCAGTGACACCCAGTGACACCCAATGGTGCCTGGTGGCACCCAGTGACACCCAGTGAGTCTGTAGGCGGGGCTAAGGCAGCAATCAGCCAATCAGACTCATTCGTCTCCCACTGGCTCAGCACAAGCCCCACCCCCTCTGGCCTCCTCCAATCAGGTAAAGAACCATGTGGGCGTGGCCACCAGAGGGGGATGGGCTACAGGGGTCACGAGAGGGTGGGTCCAGTGACTCCCAATATCTCCCCATCATTCTCCAGTCACAAGTGTTCCCAGTTCCCCCAGTCCTTCTGTACCCTCAATCTCCCCAATGCCTCCCAGTAGCCCCCCAGTGCTCCCAGTTCCACCAGTTCTTCTGTCTCCCCATGCCCTCTCAATGTTTCCCAGTGCCCTCCCACTATCCCCCTGTCCTCCCAAAGCCTCACAGTACCCTCCCAGTGCCCACCAGTCACCCTTCTGCCCCTGGTGCTCCCAGTTCCCCCCACCACCCTGTACCCTCATTCCCCCACTGCCCATTCCAGTCATCTCCAGTGCCCTCCCAGCATCCCCCCAGCTCCACCAGTGCTCTCCCAGGTAACACATACCTGGTAACAGATAACTGCTATCACTGACCCCCATTGACGCCACAGCCACCCATTAATCCCATAACCTCCCCACTGATCCCATTGATCCCACTGACCCCCATTGATTCCCATTGATCCCCACTGACCCCATTAATCCCCATTGAACCCACTGACCCCTATTGATTCCCACAGATCCCCATTGATGCCATAGCCCCCCATTGATTCAACGCTGCCCTGCAGGGCCTGACGTGCACCCCCCTCTGCCCAACTACCTGCTCTGGGGAGCACAGCCAAGGTCCTGCATCCAGAGCCACTTCCACCTCCCCTTGGGACACCCTCCCTCATCTCCCACCCGAGTCCCTGCAGGTGCTTTGACCTGTTTTCTTACCCCTTGCAGGACAGAACTGCTCACTCCCTCTTTCTCAGGCACAGGAGATATCCCAGGCTGGACAGGCAGGACGGCCCCTCACCTTCCTGTGCTGCCCTCTCGACGCCACGCACAGCTTGTCTGCCTGAGAGAAGAGGCTGAGCACAAGCAAATCACCTTTTCCCTGCTCCCCAGCCCTTGGGACTCTCGAGGGGCTCCCCCCAAGGAACACCTGGCACCTGGCTTTTCAGAGAAAGCAAAGCTCCTGCAGGAGAGAACTCTCTGCCTGCCCATTGCTGTCCAGCTGGGACGTGTCTTCTCCCCCAGCCACGGCCCCTCAGCTACTGGAGGGCTCCTTGCAGGCCAGCGACGAGCGGGGGCACCGCATGGACCCCCCATCTGTGGAGCTCCGTGGTGTCAGCCCAGCTCTCAGCTTTCCAGGCACAGGCCTTTGCACACCATGTGCAGCTCCTGAGGGCAGGACCAGCCCAGGGGCAGGGGGACGCCAGGGCTCCTTCCCCAGGCCCTGCTGCCATCTCCCACCTGCTGCTGCTGGGCAGGCCTCCAGCAGAGCCCTCCTGGCTGCAGCAGAGCTCCTGGAGCA
>NW_009952178.1:12887-14023 GCF_000747805.2 Chaetura pelagica
GACGGGAGGTGGGGGGGCAAGGGGGTCAGCCGGGAGGCCCAGGAGCTGCCGCAGGTCCCTCCCCAGCACAGCCCAAGCGCCCCGGGCGCTTCAGCCCCCAGAGCAGCTGCCGGTGACTCCTGCCCCTCCCCCTCCCTCCTGCTGCCCTTGGGGAGCCCCAGGCAGCCAATCACAGCACAGGGCGGGCAGCCCCAGGCAGCCAATCACAGCGCAGGGCGGGTAGCCCCAGGCAGCCAATCACAGCGCAGGGCGGGTGGCCCCAGGCAGCCAATCAATCACAGCGCAGGGCGGGCAGCCCGAGCCCTGCCGGCCAATCACAGCCCATATCTCCTCAGGGCAGCAGACTGACAGCCCTCCCGCCCAATGGCGGCGCAGCCCGACGGCTCCTCTGCCCGCCCCCTCCCTTTTTAGGCTGCACCGCTTTGGCCTCAGGCCCGAAGCGCTTTGGTTTGGGCGCCAAAGCCTCGTTTTTGGGCACAAACCCTCCTTTTGCAGGCAGAAGCCTCTGTTTGGGCTCCAAAGCCTCGTTTTTGGGCACAAACCCTCCATTTGCAGGCAGAAGCCTCTCTTTAGGCTCCAAAGCCTCGTTTTTGGGCACAAACGCTCCTTTTGCAGGCAGAAGCCTCTGTTTGGGCTCCAAAGCCACATTTGCGGTGCCCAAAGCCCCGTTTTTCCTTTCCAGAGTCTTAGTTTGGGCTTCCAAAAACCCCACAGGTCCCCAGTCTGGGACACAAGAGTTTCAATAAACAGCCTGGATTTGATGATATAAATAGAAAGCAATAGTTTTAATGAACATGAGGTTAAAACATATTAAAAGCATATTAAAAGATATTAAAACATTTCATACCAAAACCAGGGGAAATGGCCCCAAAATCCGTATATCCGAAAGTTCCTCCAGAAGTTCCTCCAGACACTCCTCTTTTCACACCAGTTCTGAGGAGAAGGAAAGTCACCCCAAAAAACCCTCCTTGTTCTGTTGTTGAACCCTTACAAGCAGGTCCTGAACCCTGGAACAGCAGGTTCTAATCCCTGAAGCACCAGGTCCTGACCCCTGAAGTACAGGGCCCTGACCCCCAGAACACCGGGTCCTGACCCCTGGAAATGAAGTTGCTGCTGCTGAGGGGAAACAGCCACAA
>NW_009952178.1:16878-17161 GCF_000747805.2 Chaetura pelagica
AGAACGCCACAGAGTTGTGGCAGCATGTCCTATGCCCCCCCCCACCCCCAGGAGACTGAGCTGAACTCCCAGAGCCCTGGGGAGAGTGCCAGGGGCTGCAAGCAGAGCAGCCTGCAGCACTGCCCATGGCCAGGCCCATGGGAAGGGAGCACAGGATTGAGGGTGGGAAAGTAAACTGACCCCCTGCCCTGCCTGTCATCTCTGGTCGTATCGTGACACAGGGAAGCCAGGGAGCAGCTCGGAGGGACTGGGGCTCCCCCAGCACTTCCCTTGGAGTAGAGGA
>NW_009952179.1:0-2997 GCF_000747805.2 Chaetura pelagica
TCTAGAAGGGCTTGGAGGACCTTAAGGAGGTTCTAGAAGGGCTTGGAGGACCTTAAGGAGGTTCTAGAAGGGCTTGGAGGACCTTAAGGAGGTTCTAGAAGGGCTTGGAGGACCTTAAGGAGGTTCTAGAAGGGCTTGGAGGACCTTAAGAAGGTTCTAGAAGGGCTTGGAGGACCTTAAGGAGGTTCTAGAAGGGCTTGGAGGACCTTAAGGAGGTTCTAGAAGGGCTTGGAGGACCTCAAGGACGTTCTAGAAGGTCTTGAAGGTCTTGGAGGACCTTAGGAAGGTCTTGGAGGACTCAAGGGGGGCTTGGAGGACCTGGTTTTTGGGGGAAAAAAGGGAGGATTTGGGGGTTTGGAGCGAAACCCCCAAAAAAGGGGTTTTTGGCCTCAAAAAGGGCCCTTTTTTCCCCCTCCCGATGTGCATTTTGGGTCCAAAAATGTGCATTTCTGGCGTGTGAGGGTGGGCAGGAAATGGGGGTTTTAGCCTTAAAACGGGGGGGGATGGGGGGAAAATGGAGAGTTTTGGTCACAGAATGTGGGTTTTTAGCCCCAAAATGGGGGGTTTTAGCCTCAAAATGTGGATTTTGACCCTAAAATGTCAAATTTTAACTAAAAATGTGGATTTTTAGCCTCAAAATGTCGATTTTTTAACCTCAAACTGTCAATTTTTGGGTAAAAACGCATCAAAATATGGATTTTTAGCCCCAAAATGTGGATTTTTTGCCTCAAAATGTGGATTTTTAGCCTGAAAATATCGATTTTTAACCTCAAAATGTCAATTTTTGGGTAAAAATGTCTCAAAATGTGGATTTTTTGCCTTAAAACGTGGATTTTTAATCTAAAAATGTTGATTTTTAGCCCCAAAATGTGGATTTTTAGCCTCAAAATGAGGATTTTTAGCATAAAAATGCATAAAAATGTGGATTTTTACCCTCAAAATATCAGGTTTTAGCCCCAAAATGTGGATTTTTAGCCTCAAAATGAGGATTTTTAGCATAAAAATGCATAAAAATGTGGATTTTTACCCTCAAAATATCAGGTTTTAGCCCCAAAATGTGGATTTTTAGCCTCAAATTTTTAGGGTAAAAATGCCTAAAAATGTGGATTTTTACCCTCAAAATATCAGTTTATAGCCCCAAAATGTGGATTTGAGTGTAAAAATGTCGATTTTTAGCATAAAAATGTGGATTTTTTACCCTAAAATGTCCATTTTGACCCTAAAATGTCAAATTTTAACTAAAAATGTGAATTTTTAGTCTCAAAATGTGGATTTTTAGCCTCAAAATGTCAAATTTTAACCCCAAAATATCAATTTTCAGCCCCAAAATGTGGATTTTTTGCCTCAAAATGTGGCTTTTTACCCTAAAATATCAAATTTTAACTAAAAATGTGGATTTTTAGCCTGAAAACATCGATTTTTAACGTCAAAATGTCAATTTTTAGGGTAAAAATGTGTCAAAATGTGGATTTGTAGCCTGAGAATGTCGATTTTTGACCTAAAAATGTCAAATTTTGGGTAAAAATGTGTTAAAATGTGGAAATTTTGCCTCAAAATGTGGATTTTTAGCCTGAAAATATCAATTTTTAATCTCAAATTGTCAATTTTTGGGTAAAAATGTGTAAAAATGTGGATTTTTTAACCTCAAAATGTGGATTTTTAGCCTCAAAATGTCGATTTGTAGCCTGAAAATGTTGATTTTTAACCTCAAATTGTCAATTTTGGGGTAAAAATGTCTCAAAATGTGGATTTTCAACCTCAAAATGTCAAATTTTGGGTAAAAATGTGCCAAAATGTGGATTTTTAGCCTCAAAATGTCAAATTGTAGCCTGAAAATATTGATTTTCAACCTCAAAATGTCGATTTTTGGGTAAAAATGTCTCAAAATCTGGATTTTTAGGCTGAAAATGTGGATTTGTAGCCTGAAAATGTCGATTTTTAATCTCAAAATGTCAATTTTTGGGTAAAAATGTGTCAAAATCTGAATTTTCGACCTCAAAATGTCGATTTTTTGGGTTAAAATGTCTCAAAATGTGGATTTTTAACCTCAAAATGTGGATTTTTAGCCTGAAAATGTCAATTTTTAATCTCAAAATGTCAATTTTTGGGTAAAAATGTGTCAAAATGTGAATTTTTAACCTCAAAATGTGGATTTTTAGCCTCAAAATGTTGATTTTTAGCCTGAAAATATTGATTTTTAACCTCAAACTGTCAATTTTTGGTTAAAAAATGTGTCAAAATGTGGATTTTTAGCCTCAAAATGTCAATTTTTGGGTAAAAATTTGTCAAAATGTTGATTTTTCACCTAAAAATGTTGATTTTTACCCTTCAAATGTCCCTTTTCCCCTCAAAACCTATTATTTTACCCCAAAACGTGTCTCCCCTCCCCCCCCCTGCAGCTTCGGGTGATAAATCGTGTGGTTTGTGCTGTGAAACCGTCTCCAAAGTCCCTTTTTTGGCCCCAAAATGAGACGTTTGGACCCACAAGGGAAGGAGGAAAAGGTTTTATTGCCCGAATGTGAAGGGTTGGACCCCAAAATGGGTCAACTCGGTGGCCAAACACTTGGGTAGACCTGGTGGCCCAATCTATAGGTAGACCTGGTGGCCCAATTTATGGGTAGACCTGGTGGCCCAATCTATGGGTAGACCTGGTGGACACTCTATGGGTAGACTTGGTGGCTTAACCTATGGGTAGACCTGGTGGCCCAATATATGGGTAGACCTGGTGGCCCAATCTATGGGTAGACCTGGTGGACACTTCAACCTGGTGGCCTAATCTATGGGTCGGCCTGGTGGTCAAGACCTGGTGGCCACTCTATGGGTCAACCCTAGTGGCCACTCTATGGGTCAACCTGGTGGCCACATTATGGGTCATACTGGTGGCCAATCTATGGGCCAGCCTGGTGGCCACACTATGGGTCAACCTGGTGGCCAATCTATGGGTCAACCTCGTGGCCACGCTATGGGTAAACCTGGAGGCCACGCCCTGGGTCAACC
>NW_009952179.1:3043-4295 GCF_000747805.2 Chaetura pelagica
GTCAACTGGGTGGCCACTCTGTGGGTCAACATGGTGGCAAATCTATGGGTCAACCTGATGGCCAAGACCTGGTGGCCACTCTATGGGTCAACCTGGTGGAACCTGGTGGCCAAGACCTGGTGGCCACTCCATGGGTCAACATGGTGGCCACCCCATGGGTCAACTTGGTGGCCACTCTGTGGGTCAACATGGTGGCAAATCTATGGGTCAACCTGATGGCCAAGACCTGGTGGCCACTCTATGGGTCAACCTGGTGGTCACTCTATGGGTCAACCTCGTGGCCACTCCATGGGTCAACATGGTGGCCACTCCATGGGTCGACCTGGTGGCCAAACCCTTGGGTAGCTCTGGTGGCCAAACCTTTGGGTAGACCTGGTAGCCAAAACCTTGGGTAGACCTGGTGACCAAACCCATGGGTAGACCTGGTGGCCATTCTAAGGGTAGACCTGGTGTCCAAACCTCTGGGTAGACCTGGTAGGTACTCTATGGGTAGACGTGGTGGATACTCCACGGGTAGACCTGATGGCCGCTCTATGGGTAGACCTGGTGGCCAAATCTTTGGGTAGACCTAGTAGCCGCACTATGGGTAGACCTGGTGGCTTATCCTATGGGTAGACCTGGTGTCCCAACCTTTGGGTGGACCTGGTAGCCACACTCTGAATAGACCTGGTGGCCGTTCTATGGGTAGACCTGGTGTCCTAACACTTGGGTAGACCTGGTGTCCAAACACTTGGGTAGACCTGGTGGCCACTCTATGGGTAGACCTGATGTCCAATCCCGTGGTAGACCTGGTAGCCGCACTATGGGTAGACCTGGTGTCCAGACGCTTGGGTAGACCTGGTAGCCGCACTATGGGGAGGACTGGGGGCCAAACGCTTGGGTAGCCGCACTATGGGTAGACCTGGTGGCCAAACGCTTGGGTAGACCTGGCGGTCAAACTCATGGGTAGACCTGATGGCCAAACCCGTGGGTAGACCTGGTGTCCAAATGCCTGGATAGACCTGGTGTCCAAACCCTTGGGTAGACCTGGTGTCCAATCCAGTGGGTAGACCTGATGGCCACTCCACAGGTAGACCTGGTGGCCCCTACCTAGGCCACGTGGGCCAGCACGTTCCTGTACTCGTGGGCGGGGCCTCTTCGGAGCCGGAAGAGGGTGGAGAGAACCCACCTGACCTGTGGGGGGGGGGGGCGTGGGCACCTGGGGGCGCCGCCATCTTGGGGCCCGCCCCACCCGGGGACGTCCTCATGGAGT
>NW_009952179.1:5342-6255 GCF_000747805.2 Chaetura pelagica
ACCCATCCATCTGCCATCTTTGATGCCCTCCACCCCATCCCTGGTGTCCTCCAACCACCCATCCGCCATCTTGGATGACCTCCAACCCATCTCTGGTGGCCTCCAACCACCTCTGCTGCCCTCCAACCATCCCTCCGCCATCTTGGATGACCTCCAACCCATCTCTGGTGGCCTCCAGCCACCTCTGCTGCCCTCCAACCATCCATCCGCCATCTTGGATGGCCTCCAACCCATCTCTGGGGGCCTCCAACTACCCATCAGCCATCTTGGATGGCCCCGAACCCAGCCCTGGGGGCCTCCAACCATCCATCCACCATCTTGGATGGCCTCCAACCTATCCCTAGTGGCCTCCAACTCATCTCTGGGGGCCTCCAACCATCCATCCGCCATCTCGGACATCCCTCCGCCATCTTGGATGGCCTCCAACCCATCTCTGGTGGCCTCCAACCACCTCTGCTGCCCTCCAACCATCCCTCCGCCATCTTGGATGGCCTCCAACCCATCTCTGGTGGCCTCCAACCACCTCTGCTGCCCTCCAACCATCCCTCCGCCATCTTGGATGACCTCCAACCCATCTCTGGTGGCCCCCAACCCAGCCCTGGGGCCTCCAACCACCCATTCACCATCTTGGATGACCTCGAGCTTATCTCTGGTGGCCTCTATCCCATCATTGGTGGCCTCCAACCATCCATCCTCCATCTTGGATGACCTCCAACCCATCCCTAGTGGCCTCCAACCCATCTCTGGGGGCCTCCAACTACCCATCCGCCATCTTGGATGGCCCCGAACCCAGCCCTGGTGGCCTCCAACCATCCATTCGCCATCTTGGATGACCTCCAACCCATCCCTAGTGGCCTCCAATCATCTCTGGTGGCCTCCAACCATCCATCCGCCATTTTGGATGAGCTCCAAC
>NW_009952179.1:6425-7037 GCF_000747805.2 Chaetura pelagica
CATCTTGGATGGCCTACAACCCATCTCTGGGGGCCTCCAACTACCCATCCGCCATCTTGGATGGCCCCCAACCCATCCCTGGTGGCCTCCAACCGCCCATCCGCCATCTTGGATGACCTCCAACCCATCCCTAGTGGCCTCCAATCATCTCTGGTGGCCTCCAACCATCCATCCGCCATTTTGGATGACCTCCAACCCATCTCTGGTGGCCTCCAACCACCTCTGCTGCCCTCCAACCATCCCTCCGCCATCTTGGATGGCCTCCAACCCATCTCTGGTGGCTTCCAACCACCTCATCCGCCCTCCAACCATCCACTCCAGAGCCCGGCGGCCATTTTCCTTCACCTTTATTCCCCTCCCCTCTTCCCCAAGGGGTCCCCCGCGGTGGGCGTGGCCTCTTTGGCCCCCCCCCTCATGGACCTCCTGCCCCAGCTCAGCGATTACCAGCTCCTTTCCGGACGCTCCTCTGGATGAACTTCATGGGGAGCCCTTCATGGACCACCATGCAGCTGAAGGTGGAGCCCCTATCCCACTCCTCCCTCCCCACGGCCAATCGGCTGTAGGCCAGGAATGACGTCATCGCCTCCTCCTTCTCCCTGATTGGCTGGAAGG
>NW_009952180.1:0-1031 GCF_000747805.2 Chaetura pelagica
CTTTACCTGATCAGTCAGTTAAAAAGCATTTGTCTTTTAATGATAAAACAGAAATAAATAAGCAGGCTCCCATCTGAGACGGAGGTTGAATATGTAATGAGAGTGTCCCTCACAGGAGGAGACCACATTATGATAAGTGAGGAAGAAGCTGACGACTACTGGGGACCTGGAATTATTCTAACAACTGACGATAGTTCGCACCCCTGGAGCCTAACTCAGCGTGCAGCTTTTTGTGTTGGCTCAAGTAATCCCCTTACCAGAGGAGAGCCATCGACACTGGATGGGGAAAACTCTAATCTTATGGCAAACATCCGAAAGGCTGCTGTAATTCAAATGATTTATGAACATACATTAGTACCAGGTCAGAATGGTCCTATGAAACTTTGAGTGAGACCCGAAAGATTGAACGTTTTAATCAGGGGACTCCCTGTACAACTTCAAGGGGTAGTCATCCAAATTAAAGAAAAGCTCCAAAGTGGAAACATACAAGGATTTACATGGTCTGATTTGGCCAAAGAATTGATAGATTACAGCAAGGAGTATGGTATAGATATTTTTGAAAAACCTCACAAGCCTTCTGCAGTCAGACAAGTGACTCAACCTTCATATGCTGATGTGGCTGCTAGGTCACCCCGGAACCCTCCTCCTCCTAAGCAACAAGAGAAATCATGGGGTGACTGGACAGTTGTGAATAGAGGTAAAGAGAACAAAAAACTGAATAGCACACAAAAAAACCAACGCCCCCCAAATCAACGTCCTAACAGGACTCAGTTTTGGCTATCCCCCACAGGCTGATTTTGCACATCTCCATCTCGCCTGGCCTCTGCTTCATGCTTGTCCACATCTCTCAAAAGTACTCTCAATTATAGCAGCAGCTAATAATGACACCTGCAATTTCATTCCATTTTGCTTTGCTCTTCTCATCTTGATTATCGTATCATTTCAATCAACTGTGAGATTGATTTGCCCCATTGACTTTCTGCAGATTCTTTCCGATATCCAGGTGTCCTGGTTTGAGTCAGGATTAAGCC
>NW_009952181.1:0-567 GCF_000747805.2 Chaetura pelagica
AGTGACACCCAGTGACACCCACGGTGCCTGCTGGCACCGTATGACATCCAGAGTCACCCAGTGATACCAAGTGGTGCATGCTGGCACCCAGTGACACCCAGAGGTGAGACCCCCTTCAAATATTGTAAGGCCGCTATGAGGTTCCCCCTGAAGCCTTCTCTTCTCCAGGCTGAACAACCACAATTCTCTCATCCTGTCTTCATAGGAGAGGTGCTCCAGCCCTTGTATCATCTGCCACCCAGTATAACCCAGTGTCACCCAGTGACACCCAGTGGCACCCAGTGACACACAGTGACATACAGTGTCACCCAGTGACAAGCAGTATCACCCAGTGACACCCAGTGACACCCACTGGTGCCTGCAGGCACCCAGTAACAACCAGTGACATCCAGTGTCACCCAGTGAAACCCAGTGATACCCAGTGGTGACTGCCGGAACCCAGTGACATCCAGTGTCACCCAGTTACACCCAGTGGTGCCTGGTGACATCCAGACACCCAGTGACACCCAGTGATACCCAGTGGTGCCTGCAGGCACCCAGTGACACCCAGTGACATCCAGTGACACC
>NW_009952182.1:0-2419 GCF_000747805.2 Chaetura pelagica
AAGGTAAACCCCAGTATCTCCCTAGAGACAAATGGTCACGTATTGCAGCTATTAAGAGGAGACGTCCTGCTATGAGAAAGCAGCAAGAGAGATGGGACCCACTTTGACGCCACCTGTGGCGTCACATGTGTACATGTGCGTAATTATTTTAAGGAGGACATGGGATCTTCGGACAAGAAACCCACTGCTTTTCTCCAGATATGCATGCAAGAGCTACAAAATAGAAAAAAGGCAGGAGATGGTTCTTCCAGGAAGAAGGCTGCAACAGTCTCCACCAACTGGTCCTACACCCAGGATGGTGCTTCAACCTCAGATATTCAACATTACAGGTGCCCAGACTCTGACCGGGAGGAGGAGAGGGACAACTGAGTTTACTGGACTGTGTGGATTCGGTGGCCTGGCATGTTAGAACCACAAAAGTATAAAGCCTTGGTGGACACTGGTGCACAGTGCACCATAATGCCATCAAATCATAAAGGGACAGAATCCGTCACTATCTCTGGAGTGACGGGAGGATCTCAAGAACTGCCTGTCGTGGAGGCCCATGTGAGCTTCACTGGTAAAAAGGGGAACGTGCACCTTGTAGTGACTCGCCCCGATGCTCCGTGCATCCTTGGCATAGATTATCTCAAAAAAGGATATTTCTGTGACACGAAAAGGTACCGGTGGGCCTTTGGTATAGCAGCTGTAGAGACTGAGAACACTGAAACACTGCATACTTTGCCTGGCCTTTCAGATGATCCTTCTCCAGTGGGGTTGCTGAAGGTTGAAAACCAGCAGGTGCCAATTGCCCCTTCAATGGTGCATAGATGACAATATCACACCAACAGAGACTCTGTGATCCCCATTCATAAGGTGATCCAGCAATTGGAAAGCCAAGGTGTGATCAGCAGGACTCACTCACCCTTCAACAGTCCTATCTGGCCAGTGCGCAAGCCTGATGGCGAGTGGAGGCTGACAGTGGACTATCGTGGTCTGAATGAGGTGACACCACCGCTCAGTGCTGCTGTACCAGGCATGCTAGAACTTCAGTGTTGCAGGTTGTTTAATAAACAACGGATATGTGAGCAATCCTGTTTTTACTGAGAACACCTGGGCCTCAGTGACCAAGGACTTTTCTCATGGGAACCAGTTGATAAAAGTGAAGCAACGAAGTAAACACCCGGATGTGCCGAAGAAGGAGTTGGGGTGGAGAGTTCTGACTGAGCATGTGCATACCTGAGCCTAGGAGCCAAGAGTTCTGACTGAGCATGTGCGTGCGTGAGCCTAGGAATCAATCACTGTTTAGATCGTGGCAGGCTCTAGTACAACTAACCAATCATAAGTGTACACGTAGATACGGGAAGAAAGTATATATTTCTAATAAAGGGAAGAAGTTTGCTTTATCAATCATATTGATTGCTTTGCATTCTTTCCTCGCTGGATGCCTCCGCACCGACAAGTGGCGCTCGAACCAGGGACCAGACCTGGAGACTGAAGATTTGAGAGAGGACCCTAAGATCCAAGCGGGGACCCAAAGATCTGAACAAGGCGCGCTACAGACCCGAAAGGGACCGCGAGATCTGAACGGGTACCTAAAGATCTGAAAGGGGACCTAAGGCGGAGGTAAGCGAGCGGGAAAGCACCGGGAGCAGCGCCCGGGGGGCTAAGGGCAGAAGATCCTGGTGTCGTATTTCTGCTCCGTCCCTGGACTGACCCTATAGAGGAGGGAGCGTCCGCCGCCCGATATGCTACCTGGGAAATCACTGGATGCGCGCAGTTAAGGCAGATTAACGCAGATTAAGGTAAATGGTGTGGGTACCCTAAAATAAGAGGATTAACAGAGTGGAACAACAGGTAGCATATTATTTCTTTAAGTGCTTTTTAGAAAAGCGAAAACCGGAGGGTTTAGATTTAAAAAAGTAAAGTGAGCGGCATCTGATGCGCTGATCTACCGCTCAGTCCGCCTCCTAATGGAGCAATTAAACGGGGAAGCTCAAGTCGCCGCAGCTCTTCGGCAAGCGGGGCTGGAGAACGGGAAAGGACTGCTAAGAGTTAAGTGCCCCTGAATTGACATCTCATTAAGATCATTCTGCATTACAATGTAAGGAGCCAGAGAGCAGTTACTCTGCATTCCGATCTCCTTAGCAGAGAAAGAGCGGCTGGGGGGGGATGGGAGCTACGCTTTCTTAAGAAGAGGGACAATATCTACTCTCTGTGAGAGGAATTTCCTATGAGATGCAAGCATTTACAGGCTTGCTGCAATGTGCTTGGGACAAAGAACTGCCACAGGTATAAGCCTGTGGGATACCATCAGTAAGGGAGGAAAAAGAGCAGAGAGACGCTGCGCGCTGCGACAGAGGAGAGGGCCGCTTTCGCTTCTGTTTTTGCCGCCTTAAATTCTTACGTAAAACGTACCGATACCGGGTTTGCGCGTTCC
>NW_009952183.1:0-586 GCF_000747805.2 Chaetura pelagica
GGACTGGGAGGAACTGGGGTTGAACTGGGAGGGACTAGGGGGAATTGGGACCGACTGGGGGGAACTGAGTAACTGGGGTTGGACTGGGAGTAACTGGGGTTGAACTGGGGTGGGACGGGAGTTAAACTGGGAGGGACAGGGGTGAACTGGGGTTGGACTGGGAGGGACTGGGGGGAACTGAGCAACTGGGATTGGACTGGGAGGCACTGGGGGAAACTGGGAGCAACGGGTTGGACTGGGAGCAACTGGGGTTGGACTGGGAGGGACTGGGAGGAACTGGAGTTGAACTGGGAGGGATTGAGGGGAACTGGGAGCAACTGGGAAGGAGGTGGGGGAGCACTTCCTTGTCTGGGGTTGAACTGGGAGCAACTGGGGTTGGACTGGCAGGGACTGGGGGGAACTGGGAGCAACTAGGGTGGAGGACAAGGTGTGGGAGCATCTCCTGGGGTTGAACTGGGAGGGACTGGGGGAAACTGGGAAGGAGGTGGGAGGGACTGGGGCTGAACTGGGGGGGAACTGGGAGCGACTGGGGTGGAGGTTGGGAAGCACTTCCTGGTCTGGGGTTGAACTGGGAGCAACTGGGGTT
>NW_009952184.1:0-469 GCF_000747805.2 Chaetura pelagica
TGTAACCCAACCAAAACCCAACTTTACCAACCATTACCCCACCATAACTCAAGTCTACCAACTCATAACCTGAGTTTTCAGGCTATAACCCAATTCTGCTGACCCATAACCCAACCAAAACCCAACTCTACCAACCCTGAACCCCCTGTATTAGTTGCAACCCAACTATAACCAACCATAACACCAAAGTCAACTCAAAACTCGACTCTACTAAGCATAACCCAACCATAACCCAAATCTACTCTTTCATAACCCAAGTCTGCTAACCTTAAGGTCACACTACTGACCACAACTCAATTGTAACCCAGCTCTACCAACTCAGAACCTAACTGTACCCACTATAACCCAAGCGAAACCCAACTCTACCAACCCACAACCCAACCCTCCCAACCATACCCCAACTATACTCCAACTCTACCAACCATAACCAAACCAAACCCCAAGTCTACCAACCCTAACTCAACTCTAC
>NW_009952186.1:0-486 GCF_000747805.2 Chaetura pelagica
CCTGAGTCTTTATTGCTGCCTTTCCCTCTTCGTTCTGCTTCCATGAGAAGTTTTTCTGTGCTTGAGAGGAGAAAACCAATGCTTTACTCTAAGTAAAATCTACACATCAGCCACAGAAGTTTTCCTTCAGAAGGACGGGTTCCCTCAAAGAAGAATTGCAGTTTGAGCACTACTGCACATCAAAACAGCTTGCAGCTTTCAGGCTTACTTCACTCTGCTGTACTCCAAGTTCAATACAGATTCTACTGGGAAGATATTTACAGCTGTGTGCAAAGACTCTGAGCTCCTCTGACCAGAGCAATGGGAAATACTGATGCCTTGGAGAGAAAACCAAGGGAAAAGAACTTGACAAGACAGGAAGCAAGCTTGGTAAGTGGCATTAAGTAAATAGCTTAGGCTAAGGGAGAGAAACATCAAAAAAAATGTTGCTGATACATGCCTTTTTTTTGTAAATATGAGTGGAAAATCCATCTGGATGCCTTGCAC
>NW_009952187.1:0-382 GCF_000747805.2 Chaetura pelagica
AGTATGAACCAGTCTGGACCAGTAAGGACCACTAAGGACCAGTACAGACCAGCGTGGGGCAATGGGGAGGCACAAGGTGGCATCCCAGTGCAGCTATGGCCTCTTCCCAGTGCTCCCAGTACAGCCCCAGTAGCTCCCCAGTGAGGCCACACTAGGGCCAGCACCAGTCTGGACCAGTAAGGACCAGTACGGACCAGTGTGGGGCACTGGGAAGGCACAGGGAGACTTCCCAAGGCACCTATTGTCTCCTCCCAGTACAGCTCCAGTGCCTTCCAGTCCTGTCCTAGACCCCCATTTTGCCCTCCCAGTCCCTCCCAATCCCCTCCCAGTCCCCCCCAGTCCCTCCCAGTCCCTCCCAGTCCCTCCCAATCCCCTCCCAATC
>NW_009952187.1:2557-3068 GCF_000747805.2 Chaetura pelagica
TCCCTCCCAGTCCCCTCCCAGTCCCTCCCAATCCCCTCCCAGTCCCCTCCCAGTCCCTCCCAGTCCCTCCCAGTCCCTCCCAGTCCCACCAGTCACAGTGTACAGGGCCGTCACCCCCAGCAGGGCCCCCACGGCCACGTTCAGGTCCCACCCCAGGGCCTCTTGGATGAAGATGGCGCCGGAGAACATGTCAACCTGCCCCATAGATTGACCCATAGAGACCCATAGAGACCCATAGAGACCCATAGGGACCCATAGAGACCCATAGAGACCCATAGGGACCCATAGAGACCCAGTCAGGGACACCAGCGCTCCCAGTGCTCCCATCAAGCCCCCCCAGCGCTCCCAGTGCTCTCAGCGCTCCCAGTATGAGCCTCCCAGTGCTCCCAGTACCCCCAGCAAGCTCCCCCAGCCCTCCCAGTCCTCCCAGTATGGGAACACCAGCTCTCCCAGTGCTCCCAGTATGAGGCTCCCAGCGCTCCCAGTACTCCCAGCAAGGTCGCGCAGCCAT
>NW_009952187.1:3609-3868 GCF_000747805.2 Chaetura pelagica
TCTCCCAGTACTCCCATCAAGCCCCCCCAGCGCTCCCACTATTCCCAGTATGGGAACACCAGTGCTCCCAGCGCTCCCATCAAGCCCCCCCAGCGCTCCCAGCGCTCCCAGTGCTCCCAGTACCGAGATCTTGGTGCTCACGTAGAGCCCCAGCGAGAGCAGCGCCAGGTAGAGGCGGATCCGGGAGCCCCCGAACCGGAGCCCGAGGTACTGGGGCATCGTGGAGACCTGGGGGGGACCCCGGCGTCCGGGGGGGACC
>NW_009952188.1:0-1680 GCF_000747805.2 Chaetura pelagica
ATGAGGTCAATGGTTATGGGTTCAAGGGTCATGGGGGTCAAGGGTTATGGGGGTCAAGGGTCATGGGGTCAAAGGTCATGGGGGTCAAGGGTCGTAGGGGTCAAGGGTCATGTATCAATGGTTATGGGGTTAAAGGATCAACAGGGGTCAAGGGTCGTGGGGTCAAGGGTCATGGGGGTCAAGGGTCATGGGCTCAAAGTTCATGAGGGTCAAGGGTCGTGGGGGTCAAGGGTCATGAGGTCAATGGTTATGGGTTCAAGGGTCAACAAGGGTCAAGGGTTATGGGGGTCAAGGGTCATGGACTCGAAGTTCGTGAGGTCAAGAGTCATGGGCTCAAAGTTCATGGGGTTCAAGGTCATGGGGGTCAAGGGTCGTGGGGGTCAAGGGTCATGAGGTCAATGGTTATGGGTTCAAGGATCAACAGGGGTCAAGGGTCGTGGGGTCAAGGATCATGGGGTTCAAGGTCATGGAGGTCACAGGTCATGGGGGTCAAGGGTCATGGAGGTCAAGGGTCATGGGGTCAATGGTCATGGGCTCAAAGTTCATGGGGGTCAAGGGTCATGAGGTTCAAGGTCATGGAGTCAATGGTTATGGGGTTCAAGGGTCAACAGGGGTCAAGGGTCATGGGCTCAAAGTTCGTGGGGTCAAGGGTCGTAGGGGTCAAGGGTCATGGACTCAACGTTCATGAGGTTCAAGGTCATGGGGGTCAAGGGTCGTGGGGGTCACGGGTCATGGATCAAGGTTCATGGGGTCAATGGTTATGGGGTTCAAGGGTCAAGGGTCATGGGGTCAATGGTTATGGGGTTCAAGGGTCAAGGGTCATGGGGGTCAAGGGGTCAATGGTTATGGGGTTCAAGGGTCAACAGGGGTCGAGGGTCATGGGGTCAAGTGTCTTGGGGTCAATGGTTATGGGGTTCCAGGGTCAAGGGTCATGGGGGTCAAGGGTCATGGGGTCAATGGTTATGGGGTTCAAGGGTCAAGGGTCATGGGGGTCAAGGGTCATGGGGTCAATGGTTATGGGGTTCAAGGGTCAACAGGGGTCGAGGGTCATGGGGTCAAGGGTTATGGGGAGCAAGTGTAATGAGGTGCAAGGATCCTGGGGGCAAGGGGTCAAAGGTCAACGGGGGTCAAAGAGGGGCCAAGGGTCATGGGGGTCAAGAGTAAAAGGTCACTGAGGTCAAGGGGTCAAGGGGCATGAGGAAAGGGTGAGGTCAAGGTCATGGGGTGAAGGGTTATGGGGTTCAAGGGTCACAGGGGTCAAGGGTCACAGAGGTCAAGGGCCATGGGGGTAAAGGGGCATGAGGTACACGGGTCGTGGGGGTCAAAGGTCATAGGGTCAAGGGTCATAGGTAAAGGGTCACAGGGTTCAAGGATCATGGGGATCAAGGGTAATGGGGTCAAGGGTCACAGGGGTCAAGGGTCATGGGGTCACAGGAATCAGGGCAAAGGTGGGAAGGGGCCTCAGAGGGGTCAGAGGTCACCACAGCAGGGTCAAGAGGCAAAGGTCACCAGGGTGTCAGGGGTCACCGTGAGGGCAGAGGTCAGCGGGAGGGCAAAGGTCACCAGAAGGGTTGGGGGGTCACTGGGAGGGTCAGAGGTGAAAGGGCATTAGGGGTCAGAGGTCATTGGCAATCAGAGGTCACCAGGGGTCAGAGGTCAGCAGGGGTCAGGGGTCACTGG